>NC_066600.1:2365000-2705000 GCF_905475345.1 Vespula vulgaris | reverse complement strand
ATCTACGTAAAACGAAGCATAATCGACGAATATGTACAGGTGTGTTGCATTATCGATTGCCGATTGATTTATCGTAAGGCTTGTCGACGTGCACGATTATTATTATCATTATTATATACTATTTCTCTCTGTATTAAAAGCAAGAAGAACGGCATAGAAAAGTTATATCTATTTTGTGAAAGTGACGAGGATAAAATCGTAGAAAGGGAAATAGAGCAAGATGGATAGATAAATTCGTATTTATGACACAATTTCATGAGAAAGAAAAAAAAGAGAAAAAGAAAGAGAGAGAGAGAGAAAGAGAGAGAGATACAAAATTATCAAGATTATTTCCCTGATGATAATTTTTTTTTTGTAAATAAACAATTGTATATAATCGATTTATCTATCTATCCCTTGATAATCTATTTGTAAGTGAACCTTATAATTTCATTTATTTGACATACGTATCATTGTTTAATATTCTTTCTCTTTCTCTCCTTTTCTCTTTTTCTTTGATTATTTATTTTTTACTATTAGAACGTACATTGAGAACTTGTTGTATTATTTTCGATTTTTAAATAGTTTTCGCAACTCTTAAGATACTGTGACTTTCTCGAAGTAAAACTCGAGCTAATCAAGATACCACAAAATGTTTTTCTTTTAGGACCCTAGACGAGTCCAGCTCTTTTCTCTCTTTGCACACATGTACACGTATGCTACGTTCATGTATTTGTACATACATACACATATATATATATTTCTCTCTACATGTATTCTTGAACTTCTTGCTAGAATACTATCTCTTCGTCTAAGAAGGAAATCCCCGTGTCTTGTTCTAACGATAGTAACCAGTCAACGACGTTTACCGGAAAATACCTAGGCTCTTAATTGCCAATTGCTAATCGCGATAATCATGGACAACGATTTAAGAAGGAGACAAAGAAGTCGTTTGTTCCAAAGTTACATAAATTCCTCTGGAGAGTCCACTGTTCGTGATCGGCTCTCTCTCTCTCTCTCTTTCTCTCTTTTTCTCTTTCTCTTTCTAATCCTTGCTTCGTAATATCCAAGAGCTATTACGTTGTCGACCAACTCGAGAAAAGAAGAATGAAAATAAAAACAAAAAAAAAGGAAAAGAAAAGAAAAAAAGAAGAAAGAGAGAGAGAGAGAGAGAGAGAGAGAAAAGAATGAGAGAGAAAAAACGCTATGAGGACATCGGTGAAAATAATACGGACAGATATTTAAGAAAGAAAAAAGAAAAAGAAATAAATAACGACGATAAGAAAAATACTTTTATTCGTATTAATAAAATAATATGATCGTTTCTGTTTTTTCTTTTGTTTTTCTTCTTTTCTTTTTTTTCTTTTCTTTTCTTTCTTTTTCTTTTCGGTAAAGATACGTTGTAACGGAGATAGGACGCAGCTTAAAGATAACGTTATAATAAAAAGTAAAAATTTACGCAACGAATATAAAAGAAAAAAGTCTATAGTTTCACAATCCGTTTCTCAGTTGGTTTTACGCAGCTCGTAAATATTCATTGATGATCCGTTTTTTATTGATCGTTTGTGTAGATGAGAGTTAAATAATAGTAGAAAAAAAAATTTTGAGAAAGTTCCTTTAACGCACATGTTCGTACGTAACATCTGTCGATATGAATGAAAAATAAAAGAATCGAAAAAAATTAACTCCGGATGACTGTAGGCGTATACGTATTATAAATCAATTAATATACGTCGTCGTGTTCATGCACTCGAGCAACTGATTCTTTTTAAAGTAGGTAACATTTGCGTGACATTGACACGTGGAAATTAAACTCAAAGTTCGATCGAGAATGTATTAAAGATCGAACGATTCGAATTGAAATCTTCAAAAATATTTCATGAATTAATACGCGTTTTTCCTTTTTTCTTTGTTCTCTATGTTTTTTGTTTATTTTTTTCTTTAATTTCTTTATCCCTTTCCGTTTTCTTTATCTAAAAGATATCAGGTTTGTTCATACAATTTTTTCTCTTTCTTTACCTTTCTCTCTCTCTTTCTCTTTCTCTTTCTCTTTGTTTGGAAGAGATCCATCAAAGAGATTCGTTGAAATCGGTTGCGCGATCGTTCCGGATCGGTGAATCCCTTTCGAATCGTATACACGCAAAGTCAAATCTTTCGAATGAAACGAGGAAACACGGTACGGGAACGAAGCTTCTCAAGGGTGATCCGTTCAGGTGACTGAGCAATTTCGTGCTAACCAAAACTGGACGAATATAAACGTCTATGTTTGTATCTGTAGCATATGTTAACTGATTTATAAAAGAAATAAAAGAGAAAGAAAGAGAGAAAGAAAGAGAGAAAGAGAGAGAGAGAGAGAGAGAGAGAAAGAGAGAGAGGACAGTTGCTCTATTCCTGCAAAAATCAACGAAATAAAAAGGCAACAGGTCGACCTTCGATATAGTCCATGTCTCACAGCAACGATCACCTCTCTCTCTTTCTTTCTCTCTCTCTTTCTGTAGCCATTCTCCGTCTCTCTTCAATGTACCTACTGCATCACACCGTAGGCGCTGCGTTGCTAACTTTCACGTATCATAATACGCGGTGAAAGAATGTGGTTTCCCTTTCAAATTACAAAATACGTTACGAACAAGCCGCGTTACGGACTTCCTTCACAATTTCGAATATTCTCGATCCTATTATCCTCTTTCTTCCGTAACGATTAATAAACAAAGTGCAAATCCGTTTGAGAAAATTCGAGGAAGATATTGGATTTCGTTCTCCAACATGGCGGACTAAACCGTTTCGATTTAATCACGTTTGAACGTGGTGCGATATTAAGAATGATATTTGGGAAAAATCGAAAAAAGAGATAACAATAGTTTTGGGGGTAGATAACGATCGATCCATCGATCCATCGATCGATCGGTTTTCGAATGCGGCGGCGACGGCGACGGTGGCTGAGGAAACGAAGCCTTGATTAAAATATTGTGTTACGACGGTCGCTGAGATCAGGACGCTTCGTTTTACCGCGGACGAAAGACGGACTTGACCCGATTTATCCCATATACCATATGGATATACACCTTTTAATTATGAATATCGGTTCGTCGGGGTGCTCCCCCCCTTCTCCCTTTTCCTTCTCTTTCCCCCTCTTTACCTTCGTTCTTGATCTCTCGTTAACATCACCGTCGCCACCGACGCCGGGCGTATCGTCTTTCTTCGTCTCATTAAATTAGACGCGAAAGGATTTATGTGGGTTTGGTCGGGACAAAACTGGGCCAGGGATATATAACGCTTTAACAACTAGGAGCTAACCTACCAATAACGGTTATACTTGCCGAACTATAAGTACCGAGTAAAAACGTCACTTTCTTCGTCTATTTTTCTAAACGTACAATCCGCGTCTATCCAAATAGCTACCAGCTAACTATTCGTATCCTCGGGCTATACTATATCGATCTATCGGAATTCTTTTCGAGCGTTACATTCAAATCTTTAAATTTAATTCGCTCGTTATTAAATAAATATTCTCGATTGTCGGCTGTATTAATATCGACGACGACGACGTTGTTACGATTGAAGAAAAAAAAGAAAGAAAAAGAAAAAATGGATTCGTCGAAGGATCCGTTTGAAATCTAAGCGATTGTTATCCACGTCGAAGGAGAAAGAGATCGCGTTCTTTGATACGATCAGAAAGGGTGCAAACTAAGATAGGAAAAGAGATAAAGATAAAGATAGAAATAGAAATAGAGAGAAAGAGAGAGAGAGAACTAGTATGATACGATCAAATTGTCGCAGGACCGGTCTTCGAGCACGTGACAACTCGATGCTGTGGCAGTGTAAGTAGGTACATATGCCGCAAATACGAAAAATCGATGTCATGGAATTCATTTCGAGTTTGAAAGACATATGTATCTCTTCGATGGGTGGTGCCCAGAGTCTAAAGTCCCTTTCTCCCTCATTTATTCCAGCCTTCCATCCACATTTATAGAAGGAACGGATCCTTCAGTAGTCAAGGCTCTTTTTAACTGCGGCGAAGCAACGCCATTTGTCCGGTACATATAATTTCTCGAAAACGTGTGGAAATGGTGTATCCCAACCAGTGACCCTCATCACCGGTGCCTCCAAATTTAAGAAGCATTCCTCCTGCGTTATAATATTGTAAATATTAATCTTCTTATTAAACAAATTATTAAGATAATTATTGTAATAGTAATAAGGCAAGAGTTAAGATTAACAAACATTTATTTTAACAAAGAACCTAATTATGTAATTATGTAAACGTTGGAAAAATGGAATAATTCTTTCTTCGTAATTATCTTTATATATATATATATATATATATATATCGATATAGCAACGCGGTATAATTTCGAAGTCATAGGAAGAAATTCAACTGGTAATTAATTTTATTACTGCTAATTGCACTCAATTGCGATGATCAAAGACATTAACAATCGTAGCGTAGCGTACATTGCCCCGAAGAATAAAAAAAAAAGAGAGAGAGAGAGAGGGAAGAGAGAAGAGAGAGAAAGAATTCTATTCCACTCTGCAAAGACATTTAGAATATCTATATATTTATTATTCCACAATCTTGAATCTCTCTCTCTCTTTCTCTCTCTCAACACCTGATCGTAGATAATATTTCTTATATTCAATCGTTAATACAATAAAGAAAGTGAATTATCTATGGTGTAACACGATTTTTCTTTAATCCGTCTATCGTATTAATCATAATCATATGAAAATAAAAATAATTGTTTTACCTGAATACGAGCCGCAATTTCTGCTCCAAAACCATTGGTCCTTGGTGCTTCGTGCGCAACGACGACACGTCCGGTTTTCTTTACGGACTTGGATGGAAACATTAGAAAAAAAAGAAAAAAAAAAAGAACAGAAAAGATATATAATATTTATCGACAATAAAAGAAATATAAAGAGGAGAAAGTTCTTAGATGATAATTCAATTGGCAACGAATAATAATATCTATACACGTACGTGATTAGTTACACCTACATACGTTAGATACATACGTCGGGCATACGATCAAATTATCATCATGATTTACGATTTCTGTTCAATGCATCATAATAATTTATTTATATGGAAGGACGAATGTTAAATGGCGCATTAACACCATACTCGATAGTACATACTATCGACTATCAAACCGAACTAAGAACACCGTACAAGCAAGTACCGCTTCGATGTACGAAGGTACAAACACGTTGTTGTAAGTAAAGTAATTAAGACGCACTCTGTTATGGTATATACATATGTATGCGAGTTAGTGTTGTATAGATATAACATGAGAGTACTTGTAAATCATTAACAAAGCCGATTGGAAAGCGCGTTAAGACGCGTGCATACGACGCGATGCGACTCTTGCCATAAAATCACATCGATAATTTCCCCAAGGCTGATCCCGAGCACGGATTACGCGAAACTTCATCCGATTTGGTGTAATTAAGACTCATGAAGAGAGAGAGAAAGAGAGAGAGAGAGAGAGAGAGAGAGAGAGAGAGAGAGAGAGAGAGAGAGAGAGAGAGAGAGAGAGAGAGAGAGATAAAATCGTCTACAATTGGATTACCAGAATACTACGAAGCAATTTGTATTTTTGAAGCCTGTCAGCGCTTTTTACGTCATCAACGACGCACGTACTTATACGCATACTACAGATACACATAAACACACACACAGACACACACAAGCACGCGAGAAATAGCTTTTTTTTATCTTTCTTTATCCTTAATAACAGCTTTGTAGATTGCACTTCCTTGATAATCTCTCTGTATTTATTCAAACAACGCGATAATAACGACAAATTCTTTTTCCTTTCCATTCCGTCGATTATAAGATATTTTTATTGTGAATGAGTTCTTTTTAATAAAAAAAAAAAAAAAAAAAAAAAAAAAGAAAAAAAAAAAAGAAAGAAAATAAAAATAAATAAAAAAAAAGAAAGGAAAAAAGAAAAAAAAAAACGTAATCAATATTAATATCCAGTATATTATACCATTATCGCATATATTATGAGCGTTAAGTGTAAGGTGCGACGAATGAATCACATAATTATACGTATTCATAGATAAGGATATTAAAAGAAAAAAAAGACAAAAAAAAAGAAGAAAAAAGAAAAGAGAAAGAAATCATATAGACAAGTAGATTTATACATATATGTACGTATAGGAAAAATTATATATCGTAAACGCGAAAGTTTATTAGCGAGATATTCGAGCGTTTCGGTCGAGATAGTTCAGCCATATTCATCCAACAACGAATGACGGTCGACGTTCTAACGTGCGCGCGCGCACGTTCGCTCACGGAGACATTACGCAAGGTGGAGAACACGTGGAACGGAAAAGATAGAGTCCTTATAAACGCTTGGCGTTCGATCGCGGATCTCGAGCTATCCGAGCAGGCTGATTTCGTTCTGAAGACGCAAGAAACACGTGCTCTTTCTCACCTTCTCTTTCTTTTTCTCTCTTTTTCTCTCTCTTTTTCTCTCTCTCTCACTCTGTTGTTGAAGAGAGACCTAATCTCCGATTAGCAACCTTCTCGATGAGCCTTCGAAACAGTTTCTTAGTTGCGCAAACTAACAGCCCGAGAGTTGAGCTATCGAGAGAAAGAAACGAGAGATTTAACCACGAATATCTCTATGAATTTACCAACGAAACGAACTTTCCAATTACGATCTGCATCGCTGGACGTCCAGAAGATAATGCTTGAACCCTGGCCTACGTGAGTATCTTTATTTCGTTGGCTATTAATTATGTATTATTATATTATAGTTTGAAGTTCGAAGATTGCCTGTTGTGAAGAAGAAAAGAAAGGAGAGAAAATATCTTTATATATATATAGATGAAATAAGAAAAAAACTTTCGAATCATATTGTCTAATATATAGTAGGTATAATATTGTTTATCGTGGATTCGTTTATACGTAACGTTGCATCGTCTGTATGTAAACTAAGAAGAATTAGATTAGAATTGGATTACCTTGCAAACTAGTTCTGCATCCCAAGGTATAATGGAAAGAAGGTCTATCACCTCGCAAGATGCACCGAGCTTGTCCTCGACGATATCGGCTGTTTCTAATAAGATATGCACCTGTGTACCCCATCCTATGAGAGTCACATCTTTTCCTACATTAAAAAAGAAATTTATTATTATATCTATAATAGTATATATATGTATATATGTGCATATATATATATATATATTTGTGTATAAAACCTATACGAACGTATACTCGTAATACGTATGTAGTACTACGATTATTAAAAGAATTTTTTCGATATTACTATTTTCTAAAATCAATCAGATCGTTTTTTAGACTAATCTCATTATTTTTCCTGATTGTAAAATTACAAATCCAGAAACTTTTAGCCCACTCTGCATATGTACATATATATAAATAAACGTAGCGTATAAATAGAATTTTTAGAACCTACCTTCTTTTACTATTTCTCCTTTACCAATTTCAATTTTATAATGTCCAACCGGTACCTCGTCAACAGCCGTACGATAAAGAACCTTTGGTTCGAAAACTATACAAGGATCTGGTTCTTCGATGGAACTCAATAAAAGTCCTTTCGCTTGTACTGGTCCTCGAGGTACTACGATCTATAAAAATAAAAAAAAAAAAAAAAAACAATATGAGATTAAATTTATTTTATATATATTATTCTATTCGAAAGAAATCAAGATTACTATGAAGAAAAGAAAAGATAATGTAATAGAAAATTCATCGAGCTTCTATCTATCCTTTTTCTTTATATCTTTTTTTTATTTCTTTCTTTATTTCTTTCTTTCTTCCTTTCTTTATTCTTTTTCTATACGAAACAAACAATCTGTTTTCTTATTTCCCCGGAAATACATTTCTGATGTAATACAATTACCCGTTCGTATTCGCGAGTACACTATAGATGCAAATACACGTTTATTGCGTGCTCTCTAAATGTGTACAACACGTGTATATACGTGTACCTATATATCTCTATACGTGTATATAGATCTCTATGAATCTAACAATAAGCTAGTATAAATGATTGAACATAGATGTATATATAACTGATATATAGATGTAAGATATGTGTATAGTGTAATACTAGTGTATGTGTGTATAAAGTAAAAGTATATGTATGATTTTATGTACGTGCGTATACACACACACACGCGCGCGCGTATGCGCACATATAGTATATATAATATCGTATATGTACATATATATATATATATATATATATATATATATATATATATATAATCATATATAATACGTAGAAAACTTTCTTCATGCATAGGTAAAGTACGCGTCGTCTTACAATATTCATAGAATTTCTTGCTCAAAGTTAAAGGCCTTTACTCTTAAAAGAAAATATCTTTGAAAGAGGAAAGATGAGAGTCGTTGAAAGCGTTCTACGAACATATCATCAAAGAACATCTAAGATTACCTACTTTCTTCCAGTTAATTATTAAACACTATGATTAGTGTCATCCATCCAATGTGAAATTTTATAAAACTATCTTGAAGGAAGCTCTTACATTTTCTAATTATTTTATTACTATTATAATTGACATAACGAATGATTAACCTCGTCAAAAATTTAAGTCGAAATAATTTTTCGTTACATTTTCTTTACGCACTTCGTCGTTTGATTTATCCATTCCGCCATCTACATTTTTATACGACGATTTTCTGCATTACCATGTAAACGTATATTCTTATTGTACCGACATCTAACCGGGACTTTAGCAAATTGCAACGTAACGCTCAGTCGGTAAATAGATTTCTAAAGATAACGAAAAATTTTATTTATCTTAAGCAGATATTTTAACCCGTTAACTGTTTTAGAATAGTAAAACTATTTTTTTTTTTATATATATTCAAACTATTTGTAATTATTTATAACATTGTCTACAATATCGAACGCAATATAATCGAAATATACGGCACAAATCGATAACTATTTTTATATGAAATGTTTTTTTTTTTTGGGCTTCTTTTCAATTGATAATAAAGAATCATTATTATTAAAATTATTAACAATGCGATGATAAAATAGAGAAAATGATCTTTTTTGCTTTCAAATCTCTAAGATTCTTGACATCAGAAATATTCTAATTTAAGCAAAAAGTATTTACGTTGATCTTATAACTTTTTTTTTTGATGGGTCATTGACCTAGTGATTTACATAAATTCTTGGAACTTACTCGAGCTGCTCAGCTGAGCAACCTAAATATTTTTTTTACTACTATTACTACATAGTACTACGTAAGATATATTATACGAATAATGAATGACGATTTTTGAAAGACGATATCTACGTACAAGACAATCCTAGAAAGATAAAATCAAAACCATTTTTTAAATATCAATTGATATAAAATTAATTTTGCAAAATTTTTTTATATTCCCTTGTTTTCAACGTAGGATAAAATTTTCATCGTATTCGTATTTTCATAAATTAAATGTATAAATTGTTTAAACAAAAATTTATTTCATAATAATTTATTAAAAAAGAAAGGAAATGTTTAACTTCGAAATAATCTTCTTAATGGCATTGCCTTGATTTACCATGTCATTTCCGTGTCATTTTCGTGTCGTTTCCGTGTCATATCCGCGTCGTATAAGTTTAGCTCACGAACGTAATTATTAACTCTATATGAAACAACGGCAAACCCGACGAAATATGTTGCAACAATTAGTAAAGGCCAGAATATTAAAAATAGAAAAAAAAAACGTGACAATAAACACTAACTGTCTAATAAATTTTCTTTTTTCTTTATTTCGTCCTAAAATATTCCTGAAATGTCTTGAATTTACGAACGTCAATTAGTTTTTATTAAAATTTTAATTTGAAATAACAAAAGCTAATTTCGTTTTTCATGTTTATGAGTATAGTACAAAAAATTGTCATCACTTTAATTACGATGAGTATTAAATGTGGAAAAAAAAATAAATGAAAAGCAACCGATGATAGATTTTAATAAACGAAGACGTTTTGAGTAATATTTTACACTTCAAACGATAGATAATATCACGTGATCTAATAAAATAATACGAATGCTTTTAATATATCATTTCGTAAAAAACCTTACCAATCCATTATATTAGACAAAGTTAATATACCATGTACATCTATATTTACGTAATAATATAAAATATATAATCTTTCGATCAGAGATATCATAAATTAGAAATTGAATTTATTCGAAAATTCGAATCGAAAAACCAAGACATCAAGTGATAAGAAAAGAATGATAGCTGATTAAAATTATGAAATCAGTCAATGAATATAACATGATTAACTTTAATAGATTATAAAGAGGTATATTACTGTATATAAAGAATGAAAAAAAAAGATATATAAAACGATGTTATAGTAGAAATTTCGATTACCTACGTTTTATACAGCATGCTGCTCTGTCGGTAATAACGAGATTACAGATATCTATATATACGCGATATAATAAACGCTTTTTTTTTTCTTTTTATTGAAAATAATATAATTAAATACATACCTTTAATCCAGGAGTGTGAGCAAAATAAGCTTCTGGACTTTGAGAATGATAAAGTCCTCCGTGTCCTACCGCACCGTAAGGTGTACGAATCGTTAATTTTCCGCAATCGAATACTCCTCCGCTTCTGTATCTGCATTTTGCTGCTTCATTTACTATCTAACAGTAACAAAATAAAAAATATATTTGAAATAAAAATCCATTGAGTCTGCATTAAAAAGAAGTTAATGAATGAATTAATTAAAAGAAAGAAATATAATTCTTCCAATATATTTAATCACCTGATCAAATGCAGGATATATATAATCAGCAAATTGAATTTCTGCAATAGCGGTTGCACCGACATTCGCTAAACCTATGCCAAAACCAACGATACCATGTTCGGATATAGGTGTATTGAATACTCGATCGGAACCATAACGTTTTTGAAGGTTTACGGTGCAACGAAACACGCCACCGAATGCAACATCCTCACCAAATATAACTGTATTAAAAAGCAAAAAAGAAAAAGAGAAAAGTGTAAAATTATATAAGTACGTATAAAAATGTATCAACGTTAATGTTAATGTATTTTCTTATCGACGCGTATAAACATTATTTTTCTTATAAATTATGCATTCTCATTCTTCCTTATCATAATTATTTTTTTATTGAATAGATATATCTCTTATTAAAATGTATTATTATTATTATTATTCTCGATGATATTTCGTTGTTATCAGTGTCTCCAATGTTTTTGTAAAGTAATGTCAAGTAAAGATCAGCTTTCAAATAATATGATTGGTTTATTAAGTATATGTAAAAAAGAATGACATATTCACCTGCGGATGCGTCTTTTTTTAACGTAATGTCCAAAGCTTGATTTATCGCTTGATACATATTCAATTTTTCCGTCTCACCTATGAATCATGTATAATTAATTCGATAGGATACGACAGTGTACTTTTATAAATCGTACGAGGTGTTTAATTTGTATCTAGATTCGCACCTATTGCGCATAATAACATTTAATCGACACGATCATAAATAAAAAAAAAAAGAATTTAACAGAAAAAAATATTAAAAAGAAAAATTAAAACAAACATTGAGAATATTTATTTCATAATATATTAAATGTTAACGTTAACGTGAAAGTGGCACGAAAAAAAGAAAAAAAAAAAAGAAAAGAAAAAACGTATGCATGGAATATATTATTTTAACTTTTGTTATTATTAATCGACATAATCCATACGTTTGTTATAAACAATATTTAATAAAAAAATCTCTAATTGAAAAACGGAATAGAATATTTTTAATGAAACTTTCATCTGGAATTATGCAATAATTTACTCACGCTCTGATACGAGCGACCTTGGGTTCGGATAAAACTTGAAATGCAGATTTCTAACATGTTCTTTTCTTGCACTATGCAGCTCTAACAACTTTCTTGACGTTTGAAAGATGAACCTACGTATCATCCTAATCGAGTAGTATTACTGATATACTAGTAAATATATAGAGATAGAAAAAGGGGGAGATGAAGTCAATAAGTAGTAATAGAACGATAACGATATTCCTTATCTTATGCGGCACTGTTTAAACATATTGTCTATTCTAACTTTCGAAAGAATTTCGTAACAAAGAATATTTGAATAGAAAAAAAACACTATGACGACAACGGAAACATACGATTCGAGTTGATGCTCGTTAGAGGATACTCGATTGACTGATACGCTAAGCGTTCGTTTCAAGTAAATATACTTCGTTTATGGTCGTAACATTTCGTTTATCGTTCTTCTAAACGACGAGTCATATATTTGTTTGATATAAGGAACGAAAGCTCCATAATCAGCAGAATATCAAAACCTTTTTGAATTTTAGATTTTTTCTTCCTTTTAATATTCATTCACGCACTTGGTTTAACTTTAATCAAAAATCTGAAATAATATACTTTCTCTATATATCTGTTTTTTTTATGCGTATCACATTCATTTACTATATTGCATATATATATATATATATATATATATATATATATATATGTAATATATAATATATATAATATCTATGTATAATATATAGAGTTATATTGTGAATATAATATTATTTTTCTAAATAATACTGTGTATTGTTCTGTAGAAACATTAGTTTATCGTTTTAATAAATTAGAAAAGATTTATTCTATACACCTTTCGTTTCAGCTATTAAGCCGTCGATACAGCTTCTTCGTAAAATACCAATGCAGTTACTGCTTTCTGGTGACCTTTATACTCGCGTTCTATCGCTCCCGTTGAAACATTCCACAATCTTGCAATGCCATCAGAAGAAGCTAAACGAAATGAAAATATTAAAGTCTTACAATTCTAAGAACTTTTAGCATTATCTATAATACTCTTACCAGTAAATATATATTGTGAATCTGCACTGAAAGCTGCATCCCAAACCCAACGTTTTGCTTCATGTTGCAATACTTGCACCTCTGAGAAATCTGTAGTTCTCCATACTCTAGCAGTTTGATCAGCAGACGTAGTTACAAGCAAACTAAATATACAAAATTGTTCTTTTTAGTTTTATTATTAACAAATATAAAATCAGATTAAATTTTTACTTACGTAGAATCAGGACTAAATTTACAACGTAATGCATAACGTTTATGAGCCAAAAGTTTATGACGAGGAATAGGTCTAGTTGGTTCCTCTCCTACACCCCCCGTAAGCGTCCAAATGTAACAATGACCTTTATTATTTACAGCAGCCATATATGTACCATCTTGATTTATTGTAACATCTTGAATAGAAGCTTCAGTTTCTGGTATCTATAAGAAAAATTTGTTTTAAGAGTATATACTTGGTAGTATTCTAAATAAAGAAAATTATTAAATTATAATTATTCATTATAATTACCAATTGTTCGTTATGATCCGAACGAAGATCCCATAAATGTATAACACCGCTTTGATCGCCGACTATTAATTCCGCTTGATTAGGATGTAAGCATACGCAATTTACAGGGGCAGAGACTTGAAATATTCTTTGACATTTACCATTATAATATCTGAAATACAATCAAATATTAATTCACACGCATATTTATTTCTGAATGAATTTTCTAAAATTATTTAATATACCTAAGATCCCATATACGTGCGGAACAATCCTCTCCACCCGTATACATCCATTTGCCTTCTTCCTATAAAGATTAAGAACTATTATTCTTAGAATACAATAACATTCATTCGATATACTTTAATTATTCTAATGTTTTATTATACCTGAAAACCAAATCCACTGATATTTTTAGAACCACCTTCGTAAGTGATAATTGGATTTGGATCGTTTGCTCCCAAATCGTACATACGAATATGTTGATATCCTGCTGCGCCTATGAAATACTTATCTGGTGTAATATCTAGAGCATTTACTTGCTAAAATTTATTGAGGAAAAATATTGACATTGATAAAATGAAGGTAAAATAAAATTATCGAATAAAGACAAATTATTCGTAATAAATAAAATAAAAAGATACAAATTCTGTCTCTGTAAAAGTACGTTCGCAATTTCCTGTATGTGGTTGCCATATTTTTATTGTATGATCATAACCTCCTGTTGCAAAAATTACTTGTTGATCACTAGTTTCATTATCCACAGTCATCTGAATGTAAAGAAAATAGAAGTTATTCGTCAATCAAATAATTTGAAAATGTTTACATTAACATTGTATGTACCTGGATGATTTCAAACTTAAAACGAGATCATTAAGAATCAGCTGTACTATACATAAGTGTATACTTGTTTTGTTACTGCCAACAAAAGCAGAAAAAAATCTTATTTTTAATCTATTAAAATTTAATCTATGTAATTTGATTAATTGACTTTGAATTAATCAAATTACATAGATTTTATTAATAAATTCGCTTAAAAAATATATATATTTTTCAATTTCAACAAAGTTTACTATAACAATGGTTCTCTATCTTTCAAATCGAAGAAATTCGTAAATCTCAGTTTGAGAACCCTCACACTAAAAATTCGATTTTTCTGATTGGTCCATTTAAAGAAATCATAGAAATAAAAAAATCTTTAATTCCTTCATTTTTACTTGTCATTCAATGAATAAAATGAAATAAATGTATAAACGTAATCCAAGATTATTACGAGGATAGTAATTATTTGTAATACAATTTAATAAACCAATTTCTAAATATATACGTCGTGGTAAATATAAAGTAACCAATGAGAAAGAATACATTGATTTGTCCAATCAGTTATAGGTTATACAATTTTACTATAAAAGCCGCGCAAGATGCAATTTTTAGTGATTATCAGTTTGGTGGGATAGTCAGTAACGTATCTATGCGTCTCCATGAAGCGTGTAAAATAACAGGGAATATAAAAGAGAACTTATGTCTAAGGCAAATTCATTGAAATAGTTGTGCCTGCTAGTTCTACGGGAAGCTTCAACAAAAATGCAAAAAGTTGGAAAATTAAATTCATCGATTGATATTATTCCTTTGCAAGGATCTAGTGGTGATTATAAATCAAAAAGCATGGACAATAAACACAAAATTGAAAATTCTCACCGTTTTTTCAAAGATCAATTATTAATATCTCGTGTTCAAACGGTAATGTTTATATTTAAATAATATATGAAAGAAATTCATATCCTTAGGAACAATTATACATTTGGAATTCTTACAAAAATAAGAATTATTAGACCACTTTAATTTTCGTTGTTTTCGTTCTTTTACGTGATTTTCTTCGATTATTACAACTACTCATCCTCATAGATTACTCAAGTAACCTACATAATATTTTGCATTAAATTAGATAGTATTACACATATACGATAGAAAACATATGTAACATATTGCACTTGCTATATCTATCCGAATAACTAAAAAAATAATACTTTCAATGTGCTTATATATTATATATTTTTATCCAATAAATAGATATATGTATATATATATATATATATATATTATCTAATACAAACATATTACATAAAAAATATATAAGTAAAAGAGAGTATTATTTTTAAAGTATCTTATACGTTATATTATATTTTAGTATATGCATGAAAATGAAAACAGAGTATATATCGATGTAAATGAAATGGCCGATACTCTGCAAAGAAAATATCGTGATTATCGTGGAAAGAAACGTAGCGCATTTAGAGCACTTGTACGCAAAGCATACGACGAACTAACAGAGATGTTCGCCAAAAAGTCTTCTCGTGATTGGTATGCTTACGAGGATGACGATGATGACGATGAAGTTGATGTTGAGGTACTAATATATGTTATTTTCATTGCTACAGCTTTTTTTCTCTTTCTTTTTCTTTTTTAAATCAATTTTTCAAAAAAATCAATGGATTTTAGTCAGATCCACAACCTGCAATATTAGGAGATGTATTATTAAAAATGTTCAAGAAATCAAAGGGCAAGCAGAATGGAAATTCCAGTGACAAAGAGCTTATAGATATTAGTAGTGACGACGATGTTGAGAAATGTGATCCAAAGTCCGACGCAAAGGCGGAAGATACAGTCACAAATAAAAGCTTACAAGAAAATACAAATTCCGTACCAGTTGTTCAAAAATCTAATGATTCTAAGGAGGATAGACAATCGGCCCAAACGGTAAAATATGAATAAATAAGTACACTTTGTTTTTTAATACAACACGAAAGAAATATTAGTAAAATGAAAAATAATAATCTTAATATTCCAGTCAAAGAATGAGGTTTCTATTCCTAAAACACAAACAGAAATGACAACTAGAAAAAGACAAAGAGAGAAAGAAAATGATAGCGGACAATTACCATTAACGAAGAGAGTAAAGACGATACCAATTACCGAACCGAAAGTAACATTTGCAGATGTCGGTGGAAACGATAAGGTTTTGAAAACAGTATGCAAGTTATTGGCACATATAAAACATCCAGAGATATTTAAACAACTTGGCATATCTCCGCTAAGAGGATTTTTACTTCATGGTCCACCTGGTTGTGGAAAGACTTTGTTGGCTCATGCTATCGCTGGAGTAAGATATGTTTTTTATACACATTCTGATTTTATATAGAATAATCCTTCTAAGATGATATATTCGGTGTTCTATCGCAATCAGGAAAGATAAGAAAAATATTTTCTTTGAGAATTATGAAATACTTTCTTATCTTTATCATTTTCGGAGAAGATTGACTTATATTCGTTATGAGAGATAATCTAATATCATTATCTTATTATCCTCCATATTGTTTATATTATATATATTCCTGAAATTAGGAATTAGCAGTGCCTCTATTGAAAGTAGCAGCACCCGAACTGGTGGCTGGAGTATCGGGCGAAAGCGAAGCGCGTATTAGAGAATTATTTGATCAAGGAATTGCTATCGCACCATGTGTACTTTTCTTGGATGAAATCGACGCTGTTGCGCCGCACAGAGCAACGGCTCAAAGAGAAATGGAACGAAGAATCGTAGCACAGTTGTTATCATGTTTAGATGGTTTGTATTTTTGATATCGTCTATTGGATTAATAAGATTTATGAGTATGAAAATAGAATATTCAAAGATATTATTAAGATCACGTTTTTGTTTTCCTCTTTTGTAGAACTAAGCGCAAGAGAAAATGGAGATAGAGTCTTAGTTATAGGAGCGACAAATCGGCCAGATTCGTTAGATCCTGCCTTAAGAAGAGCAGGACGTTTCGATCGCGAAGTTTGTCTTGGTATACCAGATAAAGATGCGAGAGCAAAGATATTGGCAGTACACACAGAAAAAGTAGCTCTAGCTCCTAACATTAGTCTGTCGACAATAGCTTCGCTTACACCCGGCTTTGTGGGAGCAGATCTCGTTGCTTTAATCAGAGAAGCTGCCTTGGCCGCGGTAGATAGGTAAACTTTAATTTTCACGAGAAGAATGATTGTAATATTCGATCCGATTGATTTATCTTTCTGTACGTAGAATCTTCGAAGACTTGAATGAAACGGTACCAGCGATTAGTATTTCTAAGTCTCCAGAAATAAGTGAAATCGATCCTCAAACTGACAAAGAAGTTCCAGCATTTGAAAATTCAGGAAATATAGTCGATGATGTTACGACTGCTGAACCTCCGACGAGTATCGAAGATACCGTATCCTCTATGAGCAAGACTCAATCAGAAAACTCGAATGTAGGATTAGAAATGGATGTAACGCAAGAACCGTCAAAGTCTCCAGAGCTATCGAGTTTACTTACTTGGTTACGGAACGAGCCTCCTCTTTCGAAGGAAAAATTAGGAACTCTTTGCATCGAAGATAGCGATTTTGAAGTGGCACTCCGAGTAGTTCAACCTTCTGCAAAGAGAGAAGGATTTGTTACAGTACCTGATGTCACGTGGGATGATGTCGGTTCATTACAAGATATCAGACAAGAATTACAAATGGCTATACTCGTAAATATATATCGTCTTACTTTCGGGTAAAACCTTCTCTCAAGTTGTATCACGATAATACATTATTAATCATTTATTTTTTTTTTAAGGCTCCCGTACGACACGCCGAACAATTCGCGGCATTGGGTTTGAGCGCTGCTACGGGTGTATTATTATGTGGTCCTCCGGGTTGTGGTAAAACGTTATTGGCCAAGGCTATTGCAAACGAAGCTGGTATTAACTTCATTTCTGTAAAGGGACCTGAACTTCTCAATATGGTAATCTATCTATCTTTAATCCTTCGTGATCGAGCATGTTGTTCGTCGATCGTACGAATAACAGACGAAGTAACGTCTCATTTGTTCGCAGTATGTTGGCGAAAGTGAGAAAGCCGTACGTCAGTGTTTTATGAGAGCAAGAAATTCTGCCCCGTGTGTTATATTTTTCGACGAATTAGATGCATTGTGTCCTAAGAGGACGGAAGGCGATAACTCAGCCACGTCGCGAGTTGTAAATCAGATGCTTACAGAAATGGATGGAGTTGAAAGTAGACAAGGAGTATTCTTAATGGCTGCTAGTAATCGTCCAGATATTATCGATCCTGCCGTATTAAGACCTGGAAGATTGGATAAAATTTTATACGTAGGATTACCAACTGCTGCGGATCGCGTTGACATTTTAAGAGCACTAACGAAGGTAAACACTGTGACGATATATAAATTTTATAAAACATTGCAATTTATTATAATTAATTTACGTTTTAACAGAACGGTACAAAACCAAAATTAGCCGCAGATATAAATTTGGGAGAAGTAGGATATAACGAAAAATGCGATGGTTTCACTGGTGCCGATTTGGCTTCTTTGATCAGAGAAGCAGGAATAGAAGCGTTGAAAGAATTAATGACACAGTATCACGGACAACCAGAGATCTGTATGCGACATATCGCTAATGCGTTCGATAAAGTTCGACCATCGGTTCATGAAAAAGTAAGTAATCGATCTGACAATTATATAATAATCAAATAATCAATTAAATGCGTTTTGAAAAGTATCAGTTAGAAATTCCATATAATTTTTGTCGTTTTCCTTTTTTTTCTCTCTATTAAATGTCATTCCTAAA
Organism: Vespula vulgaris; assembly: GCF_905475345.1. Lineage (NCBI taxonomy): Eukaryota > Metazoa > Arthropoda > Insecta > Hymenoptera > Vespidae > Vespula > Vespula vulgaris. The sequence continues at coordinate 2,686,009 of NC_066600.1, read as the reverse complement.
AACCGTATTCTAAAAATGTTCAGGAGATCAAACACTATGAGAAATTAAGAAAGCTATATTCAGTTAGAAAAGATTCTGAAGTCACGCCTATGATGGATACACCGTTAGAAACGCCAATAGTGGATGTAATTATGGAACCAATGGAAACATGAGGCGAACTAATTAAGAATCTTTTAATATGGCACTTCTCTTCCATTATTGAAGTTTTATCAGAATTTCTAAGAACATTAGAAATAACAAATAATTGTGTAAGATAATATTTTTACGTTATAGGAATTATATATGTTAGGATTTTTAAGTTTCGATGTTTACAAATTATATATCCTTTTTTTATTCCGATGTTAATATTAAATGATAAAGACGTTTAAGACATAAGATATAGAATATAACGATAATGTTCGGATATCTATCTCGGAGAACATTATCTGTATCACCGTTTTTGTAAACATAAATAAATTTTATGTTATCTATAAACAAATGGTATATTTTACATGCATTAAAATACACCATATTTAATTTGGATAACTGATATTTTAAATATGATAACTGATCCATTACTTTAATTGTGTAACATTTGCCAAAACAAAGTTATATTAGTTTAGAATTTCTACTAGCATAAATTAATGAGACGATTTATAATATTTACAAACGAACACGATTTATTTTTATTAATTGAACGTCTCCTGTAACCGAATATAAGATGTTTTTATTTCTAAAGAAAATAATTATAAATTCTGTTTTTCCTTCTACCTTTCTGATGTAATCAAACAGATTTTATAATTCCGATTAGTTGACGACATATCTAGCGAATAAATTGATGCTGCATCGAAATCTTTATTTTGTAACATCGTATGCATATAATTCCGATAATAATAATACCAAGTTCGATTAGTAATTTTTGTGAAGTTAAATCATTGAAAGATATTGCATTATATATAGTCCAAAAATTATCGAATAAAATGGAATAATGTGATCTATTTGTTTTCGTTAAATTATAAAATTCTATCATAAAATCACCTACAGGAATCCATTTGTTATGTCACGAAAAACCAACCGTCATTTACTAAATTATTAAATATAGCGACAGTCTAGAAGATAAAAATAATATAATATTTATCACTGCACATGGGGTTCCGTTGTGCGATTTTTCATAATCCAAGGATGTGTTAAAACATCTTCCAATGGCAGTCTTTTATCTGGATTTACGATTAGTAACTATAAAAAAAAAAAGAAAAAGAAAAAGAAAAAAAAAAGAAATACATAAGAAATGAATAAATAAAAAGAATAACATCGTGATGAAATAATCAACGATTCGGTATAATTGAAATATTAAATATTCTTTACCTTCGAAATTAAGTCCCTTGCGCCTTCGCTAACAAAATCAGGGAATTTATACTGAGCTTTCTTAATTCTAACATACGTTTCTTCGTAAGTTGGTGCAAGAAACGGTGGAGAACCGACTAAACATTCGTAACATAGTACTCCAACGCTCCATAAGTCTACAGTGTGATTATACGTCTTTCCCATTACCATTTCCGGTGGTAAATAATCAAGAGTACCGCATAAAGTTTCTCGTCTCGACGAAGGTGCATGAACGGACCAACCAAAATCAGCCATTTTTAATTCACCTTTTAGACCAAGCAATAAATTTTCCGGTTTTATGTCGCGATGTATTACTTTTTTACTATGACAATATTTTAATGCATCTGCTAATTGCGACATATACGTAGCCGTTCTGTAAACATACATGTTTGTTATATTTTTTCAATATCCTCAAAACAAATACAGATTACTTCGTTTAAAAATAGACAAATTAAAAAAAAAAAAGAAAAAGACATACCTAACTTCGTCAAAACGTTTGTCAGGCTGTGCATTCAACTCTTTATACAATTCACCCTTTGGAGCATACTCCAATATCAAATATACTCTTTTTTCATCGTGAAAGTAACCATACATACGTAAGATATTAGGATGTCTATAAAAAAAAAAATAAAAATCAGTTTTTTACTTTCGTTTGCGAGATATTTGCAATAATTCTGACACAACTGTTTTTTCTTGTTATACCTTAAATGAGTTTGTATTTCAATTTCCCTTTGCACTTGATATAACATAACTTGATCTTCAACTCCTTGCTTTTGTATTTGCGCTTTAAAAAGTACTTTCATGGCTATAATAAATTTCGACTTTTTTTCTCTAGCGAGATAGACGTTTCCGAATTTTCCTTTGCCTAGAGGACGTCCGATATCAAAATCCGTTAATACCCATTTCTTTTTGCTCTTTTTATTATTCATATCATTCTCTTCTGTATTTTCTATAGTCACAACATCCTTTTTGTCATTATTGGAAGCATTATTACAGTTATCTTGAGTCTTTAATTCCGTTGACTTAGACGAAGAAGGTAGTGCTGCTTTAGGCAATTGTTTCGAAAAATTATTTTGATTATTCTTCGTTGTACAATTAGTCGAATCGGTTTTACCATTTTGTACGACCCTAGTCTCGTTTTTTTTACTTCCTTGATTATTAACGTTCGCTAATAAAGAGTTTTTGTTTACAATCCTCAATTGTTTGAAATTATTAACTTGTAATTTGGCATCAAATTGAGAAGCAGTCGTATTAGCTTGAACAATATTTTCTTTTCCTTTCAGCATTCTTAGAAACTAGTACTTAATAAAACAATAAATTATCAAAATGAAACGGAATATCCTGAAACAATAATTCAGATAAAAATGATATCACATATATCTAATAAATATATGTGTACTTGTTTTCTCGTTAATTAAACAAACGTAAATATACGAATTAGTAGGATAATCAATTTGTTAATAAAGAGATCATTTACGGTATACCTACGGATTAAAATGAACGACTCGTACAGAAGGTAAACACTTTTAAAAGAACGTGATAATATCGAAACAAATATTTTATGATAAACACCAATCCAACCAATTAAACATTAACGTTTCCAATGTCTCTAATATTAATTAACTTAAACACTTATTCAGCTGTTTGCATCGATTCACGATATTCACAAATTCTAGGTCACGATCCAACCTTCCATAGCTTAGAAATGCTTCTGTGGACGTTTTAAATCTTTCAAATAGTTTCAAAGTAACGTACTTTCAGTTTTCTCTTCTGATTGGTCGAGAGATTACAAGCATTGAATATAAACAAGTATCTGCATAGATAAGAAAACGAGTGTATAATATCAGCAAACCTTGCTCGAAACTCTGAACCTTGAAAGAAAGAAAAAAAGAAGAGAAAAAATAATTATCACTTATCAAAAAGGGAGATAAATTTATTTCTCCTCAAAAAGTATTGCAATCTTTCTCAAGTATCGTCTCTGGAAGGTATCTCCGAAGGGTCGTAACTTTTTATTAAAAAAAAAAAAAAAAAAGAAAGAAAAAGAAAAGAAAAGAACAAAGAAAAAAAATAAATGAAAAGGTAAAACAAATAATAGGATAAGAGAATCTACGAAAAAAAAAAAAGAACAAAAAAAATTGAAACACAGTATCCATTCTATTCGTATTTCGTGCCAATTGTTTGGAGGTTACTGTACGATAAATTGGACCAATCAGATTGGAGGTACTAACGGAAAGAACTGGTAAAGAAGGTAGATTACAATTCGACGAATCACGAGACGGGATGAAGTAATCTTCCGAATGACGACGCGTAGTGTGGATCGTTAGGAATGGAAAGGGGGGTAGCGGGAGGGGGACAGGGGAGGCCAGTACCCGCTCTACGTTTCATTCATGATCGTCGGGTACGAAGCAAGCCATAATATATCTCTAAGTTGTATTGTAAACGGGGTAGACCGCGTTAGTGCTGCCGATGTGCGTGCGCCTCGCAGTCGTACACGTGATTATTACTCTTTTGTGCTACGTGTTTTTGTTTCGTGTTTTACGTGCATTACAACACTTTGGTTTAACCTTTATACATACCTGCCTCGCGCTACTCGCCACTATTAAACGGGTATGTAGACAAGAAGAGAAAGAAGAAGAAGAAGAAGAAAAAGAAGAAAAAAGAAAAAGAAAAGAAACGAAAAAAAAGAATAATAATCAATCGTTTTAACCTTTTAATCTGACGGTTCTCGGACTTTGAAATTTCAAAAGAATCTCGAAGGGAATATCTTTTACTTCGAGAATTCGAGTTCTACCTTTCCCCTTTTTTCTTTTTTCGTTCGTTTTTTTTTTCTCTCTCTGTGCGGTACTTCTACAGTGTGTAATGTAAATAACGACACGACGATTAGAAGATCGCCGGAGAGAGAAAAATACGTATAATCGTTTCTACGCGTTCGTTTGCATCGTTCGTTTCTTACGAAACGGCAAAGAACCCTATGATAAAACTCGCCTAACGCCTACGTATCAACGTCGAAGCACTCTCTCTCTCTCTCTCTCTCTCTCTTTCTCTCATTCGCTCACTCCATCTCTCTCTCTCTCTCTCTCTCTCTCTCTCCCGCTCGTTCTCCGTCTCTGTCTGTCTTTCTCTCTCGCTCTTTCGTTCTCTTTATATGTATTTGTTTTGACAGAGGAGTTCTTCTTCGTTGGCTAGCACATCCTACGAGAGATGGAAGTGAAATATACGTAGCCGGCCAAGTTTTCGAACATGTACTCTTTAAGAGATCTACGCGCGCCATTCGTCGAACGAATCGACGATGTATTCTTTCGATCGAAACGATTCGTTTATCGATAACACACAGAATCGATGATCGGTTAAATTCGTATTCTAGATTTCTCTGTGTGTATGTGTTTGTGTCACGTACGTCATGTTTTTGTCACGTACGATATATTCGTTGATGAGAATGAGAAAATCTGGCGTGTATAATCGAAGGAAAAAAAAAGAAAAAGAAGAAATCAGTTCTTTTTTTTTTTTTTTAGATCGACTAACGTAGTAGTAGTAATAGTGGTAATAGTAAAAGATATACAAATGATATGTGTGTGTGTGTGTGTATGTAAATATATACGTGTATATGTACGTATTTAAATTCGTAAGAGAACGTTAAGAATATTTTTTTATTGTGGGGTGGTATCGACATGTAAGGATCAATGTGATAAGATAACGCAGAGTTAAGAACGATTCGAATAACGAATGCACTTATGTATGTACGTATGTATGTATGTATCTGTATATATGCATGTATGTACGCGAACGTTCCGTGTTTCTTATGACGAATCGCGTGTGTATGTATGTGTGTATATACGTACGTATATATTTATTTATTTATTTGTATATGTGTGTGTGTTCGTTCGCGTCCATCTCTGTTATGTCGGTAATAGCAATAAATGCATAATAAAATAATAAATTAATAGATGATACCGATGTGTCTCCCACCGGTTATCACATATCGTTTCTAACGCTAAACTAACATCATTGACTCGGCACCATTAGCTGCGACACTAACAACACCGTTCTCTCATTCGTGTCCCTCTTTATACACATACGTATGTGCATACTACACATGCATACATGTATACATACATATATGTCTTTACGATCCATTCCACGATGCATATGCTAACATATGCCATACATATGCGACCAATCGAAAATCACGTTTCTTATCCGATCGCTCTCTTTTCGCTTCTCCTTCTTGTCTTTATTCGATCGCGCTATTAAAATTATCCTCTCGTTTTCTCCACGAAATAGTTTTCTTTCGCTTGCTTGCTTGCTTGCTTATTTTCCCTCTTCTTTCTTTCCTTCGTCCCTACTTTAATGTAAAGCTACCTTAATGTAGCTTAATGTAACCTCTTAACGTAAGCTATGTAAATAGGATCAACACTTCTTTATCCAAAAGGACGTAATCCAATATTATTATGATTATTATTTTTTTATTATCGTTATTATATATTTATTATGGGTTATTTCTTTTTCTTTTTCTTTTTCTTTTCTTTTCTTTTCTTTTTCCTTCTCTTTTTCTTTTCAATTAATTTCGATCGATCGTTAAGGAAAATAGTCCATAAAGGAATACATGTTAACTCGCGTTTCCATGTTCGTTGTATTTTTTTAACTTGACTCACATAGTAATTACGTAATCCGTGATTAAACCAAAATGGCTGTTACGTAGTATCAACGACGCCAATTAAAAATTCTTTTATATACCGTTTTGTGCCGAAACGAACAAAGTGCGGGATGATATATAATCGGAAAGATACCAGAGAGTAGTTAACAAAAGGCCGTTAATTTCTAACAAGGAAAACACTTATAAACTACGACGTCTAACGATCGTCTTATTGAACGTGATCGTCGGTTATACGTGCTCGTCATGATTATTTCAACGCGAATTAAATTCAAATTGTATCGTAGCGATTTATCGAATTCATCGAAATGATTTATTGATTTTTATCGAAGATAAATTGAAACATTTCGATTCGTGATATATATTCCAGCTGAAAACGTTTGTTATTATATAAATCGCATGATATCGATGATCGAACATATTAATTTTTTTGTTTTTCTTAAGTTATTTTCAACATACATATTCTCTCTAATATCTTTATATATCATCGTATTATTAAGTGATCATTACTAGCGAATTTATTGTTATTCGTATTATGAGAAAACATAAGTGATTAGTGCATACGTATGTAAAGTTATCGGTGATCGAGTACAGGTTATATTTCGAGACAGATTATATATAAGGTATATATTTCTTTAATCTTTCTTTATATCATCGCATTATTAAAAGTCGATTAATTAAACAATAAAAATAAATGGAGATAAAAATAGAGATTTGATCGCATGTTGATTATAACAATCGTCGAATCTGTTGTAATACGTTTAATACGTTTTCTTCGTGGTGAAACGTTTACATTTTTTAAGGTTAATGCTTCTTGATCTTTAACAAGTTTTAATAAAAATTTAAACAAAGAAAGAGAAAAACAGAAGAAGAAGAAGAAAAGATTATAATAATCATTTATAAGATCCACTTCGTAAATTCGTAAACTTTTTGATTGTTTGATAATTTCGTTTTTTTTTGTTCTCTCTCTCTCTCTCTCGAAAAAAAAAATTGATCTCGGTGTGGCAACGTCGCGACCCTACTACCATCTTTTCTCTTGTAACGCGCGTTGTCCCTTTGCCAAAGACGAAAACGAAGGGTCAAGGGAGAAAAAGACAAAGAGAAAGAAAAAGAAAGCTCGTGTGTGATGACAAAGAACGAGGACGCCCTAATGTCGAAAGTCTCGAAAAACAAAAGGGAGACCGTAGAAATGAACTTTGCGAATTGAACTCGTTCGTCATTTAGAAAGGGATATTTAAAAAGGTCAAACAGTAACTTGTCTTACAGTTTAACGCAACAATGAAGTTATTTCGACTATTTATCTCGATGTTAATCTGATTAAATTTCGTTGGAATTTAGATCGTACGAAGCATTGACCTCGAAAATAATCTAATATCGAAAGGAAACTAAAATGATTTCAAAAATTTCTTAGTATTCTTCGAAACTGTTTATACTAATCTTTCTTTCTTCCTTTCTTTTTTTTTTAACGTCGTAAAAAAGAAAGAAAGCGTACTTCGTAGTATTACAATCAGAAAACAAACAGAATAAGCCTGAAAAAATTCTGGGAAAGGATTAATCGATTTTTTAAGATCTTTTCGATTCGATATCTTCGATCGAACAACAAAGCAAACGATCAATGCGAATGATTTAACTATATTTATATTAATACATGAACATTTTTTAGTGTATAAGTGCGTGTTCTTTTTTTTTTTATGTAATTTATAGTGGAAATGATTTTACCGACCGAGAATCTAAAGCTTTGAAGTCGAATTTTTTTTAAATACCTTAGCAAAAGCTTAAAATGATCTCGAATGCGTTATGTTTCTTCTTTTTCTTTTTTTTGGTCTTGGACGTCGCCATCTCTTTGATAAAAATAATTTCATCTGCTTTCTCTCTCTCTCTCTCTCTTTCTTTCTCTCTCTTTCTCTCCTTCGATATGGGTCCACGATCTTTTTCTATACGGGTTATGTTCTGCCAGAGTACAACGATCTAAACTTCTCCTAAGAACGTCTACCCGCATCTAAAAAATCGCGGTAGCAATAAGTGCATCTTTCTTCTACATGTTGTCAGACTAAAGTTCTTGAAATAATCGAGGGATGTTTCAGCTTCCTAAAGGACCAATCCTCTTCTGCGTGATGTCTCCAATTTCGGTTTGAATCCTATCGACGAGCTCGGTTTCACTTCCTCTCGAGTTCGTAAATGAAAGTAAAGTGGAATCGTTACTCTTTTCAACCACTCGAGTTCATTTTCATTCTTTTCGATCCTCTTTCTCCTTTTTTTTCTCTCCTTTTTTCTCCTCTCTCTCTGTCTCTCTCTCTCTCTCTTATTTATTACATTTATTTATTTATTACGTAAAAAGATAAATACACGCGAAAGAATTGATAGAGCAGATCTTTTTTTATCTTTCTTTTATTTTTCTTTTATTTTTCTTTTTTTCTTTCTCTCTCTCTTTTTCTTTTCTTTTTTTTTTTTTTATATTTTTGCGTAACCACGATCGAGGAAAAGATTGATCGATGTGAAAGTTTTAGAATTCTTGTTGTTATCTATACAATATCTAATTACGTAACGCGTGATGTTACCAGGACAACAAAGTATAACATCGTTTAAGTCGAATGAAAAATTTATTACAAAAGTGGCAAGCAGATAATAAAAGAGACGACGAGGATTGAGATCTTAATTAGTTAATATCTCAATTCAATTAATTAATTAATAAATGTCGGCCGTTAAGACCAGTAGGATTGTCGTCTTTTCTTCGGGTCAGAAAACAATTTCATTTTTGAAATTTGACACTTCTTAATGACAGGATTACACACACACACACACACACACACATCATACGATGGTGATTGTATCAGCGAAATGCTTTTTACTTGTCGTAGATAACAAATGATACCTTTGCTCGCAATGGCGATAATGATCTAATAGATAAAACGAGTTTACACTGGCGAATAGATCTCACCAAGCTGAGAGTATTTATGATAAACGGATAACTCGAATGATGTCACGAGTGTCGTGATATTTATTTATTTTTTCTTCCTTTTTTCTTTCTTTCTTTGTCTCATTTTTGTTTTCTTTTTATTTTTCATACGTCTTTATCTGACACGCTCATCGCATTTGAATGGAGTAACTGTGGCAGACCGATGGTATTTGATTTTTTGAAATTGGACGGTAGCGGTATATTTTGAAAGTTCTTGTAGCTCATCCTTGCCATGGTGTGTAGTATAAAGAGCCGTGAGAGAGTCGATCGTCGGTGCTCGAGCACTTTTCCACCTACCATCTGTCGTTTAGACTTCCAGCCGGGGTAACTTGATCTCCGTAGAAAGCAGGGTTCGAAACTTCCTATATATTACACGCCGACACGATGTGTGGACCGACCGTGTATCCACCATAACGTAGTTAATGATTTTACGGTACCTTTTGCAAATAACAGAGAACACTTGTTAACGGTTATAACATTATGTTAGATCGTATTTGAAAATATTATTGGTACGTCGTTATTACGATAATGATAAGAAGAATTATAGAACCAAATTTTTTATCGACACATTTTGTTATTATTGTTTAAATATTGTCAATGTTAACATGACGAACGATGTGAACTAATTTTCTTTTTTCTTTTTTTTTTTTCTTTTTTTTTTTTTAGATATCATGGATATGGAATCCCTGTACGATTACGGGGAGGAGGAGCAGGATTTTTACGAAGAAAATCCTGGCACCCGAAAAGGCGGCTACCCTATCGATCACAGATGGATCAAAGTGAGTATATATCTACGTATATGTGTGTATGTCTGTGTGTGTGTATATATAGAGTGTCTCAACGAAAAATGTTCGTCGGTATTGTTACGAAATCAAGTGATTTTTTCGAAAAAAGGAAACCCCACGACAGGTCAATTTTGTTTTTCAAAAGGGACAGATCCTTATCATCGTCTATCACCCATTTGGAGGTAATCTCCTAAGGGCAAATGTAACAATCCTCTCGAAAATCTTAAATGATAACAAAAGTCAAGTGGCATATCATTTGAAAGATCTTTTAATTCTTTTTGTAATGCTTTCTTTTTTTTTTTTTTTAATTTCTATAGTCATGTTAAATAGTTTCCGAGAAAATGCATTTCGAATTTCAAGTTGAAAAAAACTTTTGTTATTATATGATTAAAATGTGTATTGTAGATCTTCATGCAGAAATAAAATTTTTTTTCAGTAAAAAAAGAAATCGAATATTTTGCAATACATTCGTTGTAATCTGACCGTATTTTTTCGAGTATGCGCTGCTAAAGTTCTCTTAACAAAGCCGATTGGATAGCGTGTATTTTGGATTGTAAAAATCAAATTAATGGATAAAGAATCCAGTTGTCAAATAAATCAGAGTACGACTATTCGGTCCAATTATTTAATAAAAAGAGTGGACCAATAATTTTGGTATAGTTCATACATTCATCGAAATACACCGGATGTACTGTAGAATATTCGATGTACGGTGCATAAAGATTTTATTAGCGCATAGAGATTGACGATACTAAATATTTAATCAAATAAATATTCTTTTCGATCCACAATTCTAAATATATCTTTTTCCAGAAACTATTAACTCAAAATTCAACAAAGAAAAAGGAAGAAATAAATAAAAAGGCACCATTGCAAAGAATATTTAAAAGGCTTTTCGAATGATATGCCACTCGACTTCTGTTGCCATTAAAGATTTTTAAGGGGATTGTCATTCCCCTCAGCTGGTTAGCTCAAAATGGATGAATATACGATAAGGATCTGTCCCCTCTCAAAAACAAAATTGACCTGTCCCGGCGTTTTTTCGAGAAAAGAAAAAAGAAAAAAATCAATAGATTTCGTAATAAATCCTAGTGAACGTTTCTCGTTAGAACACTCTGTTTATACGTATATACATTTTTTTTCTCTTTTCAAATAATTATCATATTCCTTAACTACGATTAAATAATATTAAAAAAAAAAACATATTTGCCATACGTGCGTCACCGATAGGAAAACCCACACGTTGGAAAAATCAATGTTTTTCTAACGATACACACACACACACACACACACGTTTGCCCTTCTGCGAAGAGAAAAAAAGAGAGATAAAAAAAAACAAAAAAGAAAAAGAAAAAGAAGAAAATAGAAAAGAGAAAAATTTGATTAATGTCGGGAAATGAATTGCAAAGAAAATTTGAATATAGGCAAATCGAGTTTTGCACGTCGTGGATAGACTATGGGTCATACTAATACGCACATGCATATCTACACATAGAGAGATACATACACCGATGCAGTCTAACAATTGGCTCGACTCTTTCTCTCTCTATCTCTCTTTCTGTGTCTGTCTCTGTTTCTCTTTCTCACTCAGTCAGTCATTCTCCTGCGATCGTTTCATGAATGAACGTAGAACCGGCGCTCCGGTCTTTTTCTCTCCCTCTTTCCTTCCATCTCGTTGGTCTGCCATCGTCGTCGTTGTCGTTGTCGTCGTTGTCGTCGTCGTTGTCGTTGTCGTCGTCGTCGTCGTCGTCGTCGTCGTTGTTGTCGTCGTCGTCGTCATCGTCGTCATCGTCGTCGTCGTCGTGGTCGTCGTCGTCATTGACTCCTCCCTCTTTCTCTTTATCTCTTTCTTTCTTTTTCTTTCTCCCTCCCTTTTTATCTTTCTCTTCTCTCTCTCTCTCTCTCTTTCTTTCTCTCTTCTTTCTTCTTTCTTCTCTTTCCCCTAATTCCCCCTCTCTTTCTTCTCCCTCCCATAAAACATCTCTTACCGCACATGCTCCACCCGTCTCACAGCGTGTATCCACACATATACTACTACTACACGAGGAATGTTTCTCTTAACGTGTGCTACGCGACACTTTCATTAAACGCATACCGAAAATGAATCTAACTTTGATATTCTCCATTAATCCTTTCATCGTCATATATATATATATATATATATATATATAGGTGAATGAAATAGAAATCTTTTCTATTCCTTTTTTAATTCTACGTTTCTTTTCCTTTTTCTTTTACTTTAAAACTTATTCTCACAAGAGAGAGGGGAGAGAGAGAGAGAGAAAGGAGGGAGAGAGGAGAAAGTGGTGTAAGAACAAATAAAAATAACAATAAAAAAGAAACACAATCGTACATTATACACCTTCTTTCGATATTTTACACACTCTTTCGAGATCTCCTCTCTTTTCTACTATTCTCGAGTATATATAAAGAAAGAGAAAGAAGTCACTGAGAGGGTGAGGATGAGGGAGGGGGTAAGAGAGAGATAGAGCGAAGAAGAAAAAAGGAAAAACTAAAAAAAAAAAAGAAAAAGTCAAATATTTGTCCCGCTTTTTACCTGACCGTTAGCTCGTGTTAAGTAAATGGAAAGGGAAAGGTCGCAACCATCGTTGAAGATAGAAGGGCAAGAGCGTAAGCAGCAAAGTTACTACTGCTACTGGTGGTGGAGGACGTTCAAGCACAAGTGTGTTAGTGGAGAACGTGTAGGCAGCAGCAGTGCATGCGACTAGGACGACAATAACGACGGGGACAACGACTACGACAACGACGAGGACGACGACGACGACGACGACGACGACGACGACGACGAGCGGTGCATGCAGAAGATCTGGCTACATGATGCGGGAAGGGATGCTATTTCTGGCGGCTTAGGTTTCCCTTACCCCTCCACCGAACGCATTTCCTTCGGCCAGACCTCACCACATCCCGTTTCTCTCTACGAACTCTGCCTCACGAACTTCTCTCTCTCTCTTTTCCTTGTTTTTTTCCGTTCATTCGTGTGGAAGAAAATTAAAAAAAAAGAGAGAAAAAATAGCGATACCCGCGTTAACGGGTAATTGTTTAATGTAAATAGATCATAAATTCGACGATAAACGAATTCACTTTGATTTTCATTTCACTAAAGGATCGACGTGAAAAACGTTCGAAAGATTAGATTTTTAATCCTGTAATTTTAATCCTGTTTTTTCTACCCTCTCTCTTTTCTCCCCGTATCGGTTCTATCGTATTAGCCAAGATTAACCTCGAATTCCGGAGTGCTATCGATCGTGAATCAAATATTTGTTAATATTATCTCAACGCGAGGATTCTCTCTCTCTCTCTCTCTCTCTCTCTCTCTCTCTCTCTCTCTCTCTCTCCATCTATCTATCTCTTTCTTTCTTTTTCTCAGTCTCTCTAGAGTATTGAGAAATTTTTGTTTTTCTTTCTTCTTTTTCTCTTTTTTTTTTTTATACATCAATCCTCCTTTTTTTATCATCGTTTAAGTTCTAATAATAACGATAGAGATTCTTCGGGAAAGATTTTATGACTCGTAACGATTTGTACGTATGTCGTTCTCTCTCTCTCTCTCTCTCTCTTTCTCTTGCGTTACAAAGTCCTCTTTACGGATTTTAATTGATGGTGATCTTTTACAAAGGCGATATCGGAATGATTGCCTTCGGTAGGACGTTCGCTCCGATTTAAACGATATGGGTGCGGTGCATCCGTTTCCTTTTGCCGTGCTTTCGTCGTACAATAAATTTCGTTCCGTTGCTTGGTCACGAGGAAATCGAGGGGGAGAGAGAGAGATAGAAAGAAAGAGAGAGAAATAGAGAGAGAGAGAGAGAGAGAGAAGACTCGCCCGTCGAAGAAAATGCGACTACGTTCGAGTCCCTTTGTCCGTGCCAGACTATCGGAACGTATTTTTGCCTTGTGTTTAAGTCATCATTCTTTACCCTGAATTTTTAATCATGTTTCTTTCTCTTTCTTATTTTCTTTTTCCTCATTTCTTTTTTAATTTTTTTTTCTATTTTTCTCCTTTATCTTATTATTATTTTTTTATTAATTTTATGACGTGAGTAATCCTTTTTCTTATATCGTCCATCTGTCCATGAATATTAACGAGTCAAAATTGGGCAGCTGTCGATGCCGATAGGATCTAATTCAAACCGTTTTCAAAGCCGGAAACGATATGGCATAATGTAGAAGAATTTCTTTTTTCTTTCTTTTCTTTTTTTTCATCATTTTAGACAATCACGTTCTTCGATCATTCTCGATTGTTCCAAGCGTAAGTGTATGATGAATCAATCGAAGTTTGTTTATCAGTAAAAGCTTGTTTATCCTCAGCAAGAATATAATACCTGCATACATATCGTAATTTCTCGCACGATAGGGAAAAACAGAGAACGAAAGAGTTTTTGCTTTTCTTTCTTCCTTTTTTCTTTTTTTTTTTTTTTTATCATACGCTTTCCGTTTTTCATCGAGTGGCCTTTTAATCTTATCGTATGCCTTTTTATACGACGTCGAATGATGTGCGGCACGATTGGCGACGGTCGGTCTAAGAAAACGCTGATATTACGATCGTTGATATTATGTTCCTTATGAATTCTATATCATCATTTATATTAACTATCCGTGTGGTCCGGTCCTTCTCCATTTCTTGAATAACACTCGTAGATATTACTCGAAAGATGATCGAGCAGGTGATTTTCTTATCGATCGCATTAGACGCCGCACCTTCTTGACAAAATATAATATTATTTCTCACGAAATAGAAGATCACGCCAAAATTCAGTAAGCTCGTTTATGAATGACCGAGATCACTTTTTGGTACACGGTTTTTGGCATCGCAAATTCGACCTGCGATATTCTCGGAGCCAGCTCTCGGCCCGTTAGGTTAACTAGCTAGCTAACTAGCTAAGCTAGCTATGTATCTCCCGAATTTATTCCGCGCTCCGAATAGATTTACATGTCTGATAGGACGATTATTGCAAATCTGTCCTCCCGATATCTATTTTTGTTAATGTGAAAAACGATTATATTCTCCGATTGTTTTTTTACATCCATTAAACGATAATAGGACACATACGACGTATTTATCTCATTCTGATTTTCTCGAATATGAATTTGACGAGAGACGAATTTGTTTGCGACCTCTCTCTCCTCTCTCTCTCTCTCTCTCTCTCTGTCTTTTTCTTATTGAATCTTTTACGATTTCATGACATCGATTCGTTGGCAAAAATATTGTCGATCTTTCGAGTGTTCCATTTGACTCGTTCAAATGAATCAGACAATACTTTATCCCTTGCATATCCTCGATCTAATTAACGCGAGCGTCACTTTTATCGATCAATCGAATTATTTATATTTTTTATTGGAACCCTATATCAATTTTCTTTTTGTCCTTGAATAATTTAATTTAATTTTTCTCGTTCTTTATATATATATATACCTACATCGTATATTAATAAAAACGATGAATGAGATAAAAATAATTCTATGGAATAGTTAAAATAATTCTATTGAATGATTGTCGAGCGTGACTCGACGTACATTTTATCGACCTATTCGTCGAGTAATGCTAGACATGATTTTGTTGAGTCACACTCTACACGACTAATTTATCAATCATTGATCAATTCAATCCATAGATTAGCACATTAATGAACATTAGGTAGATATAGGGAATTATTCCCTTAGAATATTATTATTTTTATCTCTCTTATAATTTATGCTTCACGAAGGAACGCGTATTTTGGTCGTCCGTTGCGAAGTTGGCGCCTAGCTGAGAGAGTGAGTTTCTTCTATAATCATTCTTGCTTCTTCTTCAGTCAGTCTGGTAGAGCTCGCTCTCGTTACTAACTTCGTTCCCCTTCCAGCTGTTCCTCCCACTCTCTTTCTCTCTTTCTCTCTTTTCCTTTCTGTTCTCTCTCTTATCCTCGACCCCTCTCCCCCCTCTCTCTCTCTCTATCCTTCTTTCTTCTGTGGCTTTACTCGTTCATTCACAAGACGTTGGAGCGTGTCTAGAGAGCGGTTATAAAATCGAACGCGAGCGAGCGAGCGAGAAAGAGAGAGAGAGAAAAAGAGAGATAAAGAATAAAAGGGAGAGAAAGACAGAGAGGAAAAGAAAGAGAAAGAGAGAGAGAGAGAGAAAGAGCTTTCGCAAAGCATCGTTTCTCTTCGTCGTAAAGAGTTCGTGTTCGTCGATAAGAATTCGATGGTGTCCTTCGTATGTAGCTATATCCCTTTTTCAATGAACCAGCGAAAGTTGAACGAAGAAGAAAATGCGCGCTCGTGTTACGGTGCTCCGTTGCACTCTTCAACGATAAAACGACTTAGTCGCGACTCATGTTTCTTTTCTATTCGTGAAAAAAACTACATAGTTTCTGTTCATTGTTTTTTAAGATTTCTGAATCCTCTTGGTTTCTTTTTTTTTCTTCTTTCTTTTTTCTCTATCTCTTCTTCTTCTTTTTCGTAATATAAAATTCTCCCGAATACGTGTGTTCTTCCTCGTTATCTTTACCGTAAGTACTCAGTTTCTTTTCGTTTCTTTGTTTTATTTTGTTTTACTTTGTTTTATTTTCTTCTTTCTTTCTTTATACACACACACACACACATATGTGTGTATATATATATATTGTATCTACTTTCTCTTATCTAATATCTATGCTCTCATTATTATTAGTCATTATGCTCTCTTGAGAATTATGAACGCGATAACTTCGCGTTACGAGTATCGCTCGATGTTTTACCAACTCGATGGTGAAAGAAAAAGAAAAAAAAAGAGAAGAAAAAAGAAAAAGCGGACATTACAAGTTTTTATAAAAATTCCAAGTTGCAATGGTTTATTCGACTTTGATATTCTATTGGCACGATATCGAAGATTCCTATACTTTCCGTTATATAATATACGTAATAAATATTAGCAAACGTTTGAAATAATGAAGTTACGATTTTCATATCGTTATATAGATCGTAACTAATGAATTAATCGTTAACGGTGGTCGGTCAATTACCTAGAAAATATACTTTATAATGGAGTGCGACAGGCCAAATTAACAATGGTCACGTGTTTCGAGTAAGAAGAAGGATCGCATGTACATAAGCTGGCCTATGTGTCGCGATATGCGTCGCGATGTGCGTCGTAATTACTTGGGACACACTCGTAATACGCGTAATACGCTTGTGCTCGTACGCGTAGGCGTAAATATGTCGCGATATGTAGCAGATATACACGGAGTGTACCGTTACGATGCTTTTGAATTTGTTTCAACGTTGGATGCGATTTCGTCCGACGAGAATAAAAAAAAAAAAAAAAAAAGAAACAAAGAAAGAAAGAAAGAAAAAACTAACAAAAACAGAAACAATCGATTTTCATTATAATCGAGAGTATAATACTCGAAAGTGTAGAGAGAGGAAGAAAAAGAAAAAAAAAAAAGAAAAAGAGCATAATAATAATCGTCAACGTTTATACGTAACAAATGAGATCATCTCGGCGAGATTTCTTTCCTTTTTTTAGAAAATAGGACACCCCGTATATATACATATGTGGGTCCTATACGACGAGTAAAAAAGTCGTAAGGAGTCGTCGTTATGGAGACGAGTAAATAGTAAATGATGTTTGAGATGTCTATGGTATACGTAGAACAAGTATTCGAACATGAGCGCACGCGTTGTTTCGAGCTCGAACGACGGGAAGTACATACATGCATATATACATATACACATTATACATACTAACATACATACGTATATATTCGACAGGTTGAATTTAAAAACTCGTCTCACTCTAATACATATTCCGTCGGAGTAGCCATACTTTTTGATTATACGTGCGACACTCTCTCTCTTTCTCTCTTCTTTCCTAAACACGAATCGTTGGAGTCGTAAACGTCGTTTGTCATCGAGTGCCAATGGCGAAAGGCAAAGAGTTTCGTTTGAATGATACTCGAAAGGGAAAGACAGCGACGCGTGACTGGAATTACTACAATCGACGACATTACGCGTCCATTCACTCGCTCTTCAAATATATTTTAAGCTCTAATAGTCTCGGAGTAATAATCATTATTACTTCGTTCGTTACGTGCCAAACGAAATCAAACGATGATGATAATAATAATGATTATTATTATAATAATTATAATATATACAATATATAATAATAATAATAATTATTATTATTATTATCCAATTATATCTTCTACGTTAAATAAATAGAATTTATAATCTTAGAATTTATTCGATAGTCGCCGATATTATTATTATCCAACGATCGTTTATCCAATTTATCATCATCTATAGTTTCGATCGTAATGAAATATAGGTCAGACTTAGGTAAAGCGTGTTCTGGATCGTGTTATGGATCACGTTCTGGATCACGTCTCGCTCGGTACACCCCGACGCGATACTCTCGCATTGCGTACCGTTGCGTCATTCTCTTTGCAGCGTTTCATTCAACTTGTTGAGCCCTCCTCGCGCGAAGGTCAAGCGATCCTGACTGTCGTTACGTTGCCCTTCCCTTTCTCTTTCCCTCTCTCTCTCTCTCCCCTCCTTCTCACTGTATATCTCTTTCTCTTTCTCTCGTCTCGTCTCGTCTTGTCTCGTCTCGTCTCGTCTCGTCTCCTCTCCTTTCGTCTCCTCTCCTTTCGTCTCCTCTCGTCTCCTCTCGTCTCGTCTCGTTTCGTTTCGTTCATCTCTTCCACCACTGTACTCCCTCTTCTCCTAAACCCCACCCCTCTCTCCCCACTCTATTACCATTCACTACTTCTTACTTTCTTCTTTCACCGATTCGTGACTATCGTTTCTCCCCGGTTTTACAATACCCAGATGCTATTAAGCTTTCCCTTTCTCTTATTTTCTTCTTTTCTTCTCTTTCTTTCTTTGTTTCTTTCTTTGCTCTCTTTTATTCCATATGAATGACACCAGTGTCAGGTGATACTTTTCTTTCCCCCTTCCCTCTTTTCTTTAAGGAATATACGTGTTAAGGAGAGAGAGAGAGAGAGAGAAAAAAGAAAAAAAAAGTCTACAAATATTTAATAACGCCGATACTTGTTTGCTTTCGACTCGCTAATTACCAACACACGATTTCGAAATTGTTGGCTGGCTGCATGTTGCGTCGCGACTTTTTCTTTCGTTCGTTGTTTTCTTTCTTTCTTTCTTTTTTTTTCGTAAATGGCAACTCATCTAAAACGAGGAAATACGCTTTTCAGCGCGATGTACGAGGCGTGGGCGGCTTCTTAGGGGGCGGCAGTATTAGCGACGGCGGCGGCATGTTGATGGTGATGGCAAAATTGATGAAACAAGAGCTCGCCTCCGATGCCGAAGAAGAAGGGCTGGTTCCTGCCCTACCAGGGAGATTCACCAGCATGCGAAAGGTGCCATCGTTATCTGACCTCTCCGATCCAGAAAGTTCCTTAGGTGAGTTTTTCTTTTCTTTTCTTTTCTTTCTCTTTTTCTTTTTTTTTTTTTTCATTTCCTCTACTCTCTTCGATTCTCTTTTTTTTTGTTTCTTTGTTTTGTTCTTTCTTCCATCTTTGATCTAAACTTAAATCGAAATCTTCTTAAACGCAATTCACATACAACGATACGTACTAATTTATCACAAGCCGATTGATTTAAGTATGACAAGGAGTATATGAAACGTCGATAACGATCAAATCTCCCACCTTCTTCCGGCGTTATCGTCGTCGTCGATTATTTACTAAGCGATTAGAGAGAAAAGAAAAGAAGAAAAAAATATACAGAAAGAAAATAATTATATATATATATATATATATGCGTTTAGAGTTTGCGAGAGACGACGAGAACCGTACGCGTACGTTGCACGTACGTAAATGACGAATATGCGTTGGTCGCGATGAGAGCCGTGAGAAATTGTGTAAGTAAGCAAGCTAGCTAGCTAATTAGCTAGCTAACTCGTTTGTCTAGACGCTAATGAACGATTAAGTCGAATATATATTTCAATCAACGTAATATGGCGCGAACATTGGATGAGAGTTTCGCACGACATACGGACGACGTGTCCAAACTGCGAAAGATTTACATTTTTGTTTTTTTTTTTTTTTACATCCCTCTAATCCTCGACCTCCAACCCTCCACCCTCGTCCCAGCCATCATTATGTTCTCTCTCATATCTTTATCTTAAATATCTTATCGTTAAAGTCGAAAGTGCGTAATACACAATTGAAAACTCGAAAACAACGAAATGTTAATGAAATATATCTATCTGTAAGATATCTATATTATATATATATATATACATATGTGATAATATATATAATATATATATATTTAATATAGATATATCTTATAGATTATTTATTAAATTAATTCTTAATTATTTCTTTCTTTCTTTCTTTCTTTCTTTTTTCCTTTCTTTTTTGTTTTTACTTCTCTCGAAGTTTCTTCGATTTCCTTCGAAATCTCGATAAATCAGCACGTTTGACCGCGTTTACCTGAAACGCGATCGACCCGACGACACAATGTAGAATCGCGTGTAGTTGACACATAGAAGGTGCATTTACATCCGGTTGACGCTTGCATAATACGATCATCGGTTACGTAAGCGCGTACGCGTGTGTTATCACTTGTCCGATTAGTCCCCGAAGACGTAAGGAATTTGTTTCAACATAAAATTAACTCAAATCGATCCGACCAAAGGAAAGATTGATAAACAGATACAAAATTCGACCATTTACCGATTAACTCGTTTAAGTGTGATTGGTCGTCTTGGATCGTCTCGAGTGCGATCATTTGTTAATCCTATCGTTTAGATTACGATTTTTATATCTACTTTTATATTCGCGTATGAAGGAAACATTTAATGATTAATTTAATGAAATATTTTCAAACGCTGGTTTTGTTATCAATGGTATCATCATTATTATCTCGATGATTCGTATAAAGAGAGACGAGTAACTAAAGTGGAACGTATGGGGATGTTATGGTGGAGATTTTTTGAGATATATATATATATATATATAGATAGATAGATAAATAGATAGATAGATAGATAGATAGATAAATAGATAGATAGATAAAGAAAGACAAAGAGAGTGAATGAATGAGTGAGTAGTAGAGGAAAAGAGAAGAAGGATAGTCGTTCTTGTTACTCGCGGCTCAGCGAGTACGATCAAAATGTAGCGAGAATTTACGAATTGGATAATCAGCAGCATCCTTATTAAGGCCCCCCACTGGACGCCCCCGCCTTCCATTCTCCTTTAACGTATGCGCGTACGTACGTGTGCTCGTTCGCGCGCGCGCGCGTTACCACACTTCGTAGACAATATTGTCGTCCACCCACTTATGTTAGTGTCTGCTTTCGTTTAACATTTAGAACGAACAATTTTCTTCCTTTTCCTTATGTTCTTTGTGATTTTTTTATTTTTATTTATTTTTTTTATTATTACTATTAATTTTTTTTTTCTTTTCTCCACGATATTGTTCGTAGTGCCACAAGTCCTATACACTTTTATCGCAAACGTTGAAATGCCGGATTGATTTGTTTGTTTGTTTGTTTGTTTGTTTGTTTGTTCTTTCTTTCTTTTTTTTTTAGTTTTCTTTTCTTGTTCCTTTTCCTATTATAGATTCTAATTTTTATCGGCACGAAAGACCACGAAAGGAAGAACAAATAAGATTTTCTACGTGATTCCTTCGTAGTTGCTGTCGATCGGTTCGCTCGATGCCGGTCACCCTGCGGAATGTTTTATGTAAATATTCTATTGTTCGCGACGACATTGACGTGGCTACTGGAAATTTGTTTCTCCTGCGCTTCCTTCGACGGACGTACGACGGATCGATGGACGGCATAACGAGCTACGATCCAGCTTGATACTTTCTTTGGCGCGTGAATTGCATTGCAAAAATATGTGTGCTATATATATATATATATATGTACATATGTATGATGTATATATGTACCTGTGTGTTTTCTGGTGTGTGTGTGTGTGTATGTACCTATATACATATACATATCTATCTATCTATAAAAAAAAAGTATTCAAAAATCTCAACACGAAGATTAAATTCGCGAGATATAAAAAAAAAGAAAAAGGTAGACTTGTGGGGGAAGGCATGGTGACGACATAAAACGAAAAAAAAAAAAAAAATCGAAAAAGGCCCCGACGAACGATCATTGCGATGTTATACGTCGTTTCGGCTTCCGTTCGAGACATTATAGCCTCGAAGAAGAGAGTAGGTAGAAAAAGGGAAAAAGAGAGAGAGAGAGAGAGAGAGACAGAGAAAAGAGAAAAAGAGAGAAAGAAAGAGAGAATCTTCGAGGCACCTCACGTATCTTCTCAAACGCATCCATCCTCTTCCCGTAAGTCCCGTGACTCTTATTCTCGCGTAACTCGGACCGTATTTCACGTCTGACGCGTGAAACGATACGCCGTATGATTATGTAAGGAGGACTGAGAGTGTATCAGTCCTGTCTACTATATACTACGTTACTCTCTAGCCGAGATTCAACTATCGTTGAATTAGGCTTGACGAGGATGAGGAGGAGTAAGAGTAGAACGAAGAAGAGTAGAGTAGGATGAGGAAGAGCTATTAAAAAAATTCGAGGCGAAATCCAATCTGAAAAATACGAAAACTTTTTTCGACAACAAAAAAAGGATTACGTTTCGTTAGATCAGCGAAATGTATTTTTAATAAAGTCCGAATAATTCAAATGCACGGGTTTAATTTGTTTATAGATAGAGAATAGAATTTCGTATATTCGTTCGAAGAATCGAACAATCGAATTCGATATATATCTCCTGTCTGATTGAATATTTTCTGCAGTAGCCGTCGGTGCTGGTGCATCCTTACTCGTCGTATTCGTGGTGTAATCGTCGGATCGTGAAAACATTTTGTCATTCCGAGAAGCGATTCGTTTGCTGCTTCGTAAAGAGAGAGAGACAGAGAGAAAGAGAATAAAAGAGAGAGAGAGAGAGAGAGAGAGAGACGTACGAGTTTGCTATATTGAATTTTATTCAAGTTGCCACAGGTAGAACGATACCGGACGAATGAGCGAACAAGCGAGCAAACGAACGAACGAACGAACGAACCAATGAACGAACGAACGGGGCCCAGCGTTTTACGTGCTCTGAGTACACGAGAGGGACACGAGAATGTGTATACGTGTGCGTGTGCGTGTGTGTGCGTTGTGTGTCTTTTCTTCCCTATCTCTCTTTCTCGCTCTCATTTCTTTCTTCGTTCCCTATCTCTTTCTCTCTCTCTCTCTCTCTCTCTTTCTCTCTGACTGACTTACTCTTTCCTATTTAAACCTGCGTTCCAAACAGCGACTCCTTCCCTCCCGGAATATATAGTCATCCCAACGATCTTTTCCAAAGTATATTTTTCGTCACGTCGCAAAAGAAAACTCGTCTTTTTTGACCGAATGAAAAATGCATCACGATCGCACGTTTTTATCAGTAACTTTCAAGTTAGTTAGGTACCTGTTCCTCGAAAGAAGCCTTGCCAGTGCATCGGTTACGAAGGGTGATGTAGGACAAGAGGAAAAGGAAGGAGGAGAAGGAAGAGGAGGAGGAGGAGGAGGAAGAGAATGAAGAAGAGGGAAAGAGAGGGAGGGTATTATACACTACATTGTCGTGGACCTTCGAATGGGGTTGAACCAGTGTTGGTCGAGAAGCGGTAGGATGAGGAAGATAGGGGAGGGGATTGAGGAGAAAGGGATGGAAGAGGAGGAGAAGGAGGAGGAGGAGGAGGAGGAGAAGGAGAAAAAGGAGGAGGGGAGGGTGGGAAGGGTGCTCGTTCGGCCGGTGCATCGCGCGAAATGCGTAACCGCAGCTGTTGTGCGTGCGGTCGAGAAAGGGGACCTTCCTTCCTCCGTCCTTCCTCCTCCTCCTCTTCTTCACCCACCTCCTCCTCCTTCATCTTTTTCTCTCTTACCTACCGGAGTGAGAGAGAAAGAGAGAGAGAGAGAGAGAGAGAGAGAGAAATGCAGATACAATTCTCACGTCCCCGATCATCAACATCGTCGTCGTCGTCGTCGTCGTAGTCGTGTCGTAGTCGTGTCGTGCTGCACGACTCGACCGATTTACAGTTTTCAACGCGATGAACGAGATCGAAGGAGATTTCCTTTTTTAAAAATGAACAGGTCCCTTCCCTTAGCCCGATCGACGGACTCCTATACTCGTGTGCGAGCGGGCGAGCACACACGTCGCAAATGTGCCGTTATACAAAATTCTTATCTCTCTCTTTCTTTCTCGTTCTCTCTCTCTCTCTCTCTCTCTCTCTCTCTCTCTCTCGACTTTAGCTATATTATAAGAAAAAAATATGAAGTTTCTTAAAATAGAATTTGAGATTTTTTTTTTTTAGGAAATTCATCTTCATCTTCTTCGTTTCGTCTCTCTTTTTCTTTCTTCTCTGACATTAGTTTCTCCGATATTAGTTTCTACTTATTCAGAAAACTCTGTTTAGAAAACTTCGAGGTATCGTGAAAGTATACTAAAAAGAAAAAAAAATGGCGGAGAAAAACTTCTGTTAGAAGACGACGCGCGATTTTATCTTTTTATTCTCCGACGAAGTTAATTTTTCCCTTTTTAATTATTTTTCATTCTCGTGTCTTTTTATCTTCTTCTTTTTTTTTTTCTTTTTCTACGCACGCGATGATTGATAAACGAAGAATGCGCGAACGCGAATCGTTTACGGCAAACATTTCTCTCTTTCTCTCGCGTTTCTTTCTCCTTTAAATAACCGCAGTCGGTCGATGGCAGCATTCGATGGAAAAGAGCTTTCTTTGTAACGGCTTATCGAACGGAATTTAAAGATAGTACATTTACTTGTTAAAAATCTTTCTCTCTCTTTCCTCCCTCCCTCTTTCTATCTCTTTTTCTTTCGCTCTTGTTCTTGCTTCACGACACATGTGCATAAATAAAGAACAGTTGATAAGGGAAAAATCGAGTAAACGCGCTTCGAGATAAAAGTACGAAACGTGTCTACCTCTGTTGGAACCCTCTTTGCTCGGTCGGTTAGCACCCTTCGATCGTTTCTCGATAGATAGCGTTGCGACGAGTTGTTTTCATCCGCAGTCGATAAAGCAGATCTCTTTCTTCGACGAATTATCGACCTTTCTACCCTCTCTCTTCCTTCTCTTCTATTTTTTATTATTTTTATATCTTCTTTTTTTTTATTTTATTTTTTTTTTTATTCAATTTTCTTTCATAGTTACGAATATTTTAGAGTTTTCATTTTCGTTCGTTTCTTATAAATATGTGGAAAAGTATTTGCGAAATTAGAGAGGAAAGAGAAAAATCTTACACCCACGACTTTTCTTTAAACCTAACAACCATCTTTAGCTATCCGATCATTTAAGTCGCGTAGCAGAAGAGAAGGTTTAGAAGAAATAGGAGGTAGTAAAGAAGAAGAAGGAGGAGGAGGAGGAGGAGGAGGAGGAGGAGGAGGAGGATGGAACGACGACCCTAACGGCCTATGAATCATCTTCTTCTCGCTTAACAAAAAGCAATTTCTTCGTCGTCGATTGAATGAATCTTTTTCTCTTCTCTCTCTCTTCTTTCTCTTTCTCTTTTTCTCTCTCCTTTCTCTTTTCTTCGTCTATCGCGATCTTCTTCGAAAGGTCGCTCTGGCACGTTTGTTTTTAGCGAAGTTCATGTATTAAGTCTCTCTCTCTCTTTCATACACATACATACGCACATACATACACATTAACTCAGTCACATATAAAAATACATAAATATATATGTGTGTGTGTGTGAGTACGTTAAATGGTGACGTTCGTTCGCCTACTGGACAAAAAAGGGTAGGAGGTAGAGAGACAGAGAGAAAGATAGAGATAGAGATAGTC
Organism: Vespula vulgaris; assembly: GCF_905475345.1. Lineage (NCBI taxonomy): Eukaryota > Metazoa > Arthropoda > Insecta > Hymenoptera > Vespidae > Vespula > Vespula vulgaris. The sequence goes on along the minus strand of NC_066600.1, from coordinate 2,660,471 downwards.
CTGACTAAGGGGGAAGGGGTTAGAAAGAAAGAAAGAGAGGAATGGCTAGCAACAGGTTGTGACGTCAGAAGGCGCCACGCGACTACACGGTTCATTCACGAGAGGCAGCAAGCAAGCAAGTAAGCAAGCAAGCAAGCAAGCAAGCGAGCGAGCAAGCAAGCAAGCAAGCAGCAACAGCAGGGCAGCAGACATACAGGGTTGGAACCTAAGTAGCAGAACCGCGAACGTTCTCTTTCGCGTTTCTCACGTGATTCGACGAGCCGGTTTTATTAACGGCTGGGTAACGCGCCGCGCGATTAATAGTCCGTAACGGTTCGATTTGCCTGAGATCGAACGAGGTCCCTGATATTCCGAATTGATACAAGCTCTAATGAGAAGAGAAAGAGAAGAACGTCCTTATTTCTCTTCGCAGATCGATCGGTTTCCTACGAATATCTATATTCTCTATATTCCCATCGAATAATCTCTTCTCCGAATAAGATCTAATCAAGATGTAGAGTATCCATAACAAAGATAAATCCGATTCATATTATGGTCTACCATTTAAGGAGAAGGGAAGATTTAATCTTAACGATGATTGGGTGTTATCCGTAAATTAAACTTAAGGCTAAGTGGCTATGAAATTAATGAGATAGGCTATTTAAAAGGACAGTCAAGATTATCGTGGATTTATACGTTCTTCAGAGTCTCTCTCTCTCTCTCTTTCTTTCTTTCTCCATACAAGAATGATATATGATAGCGTATATATCCATACGGGATACAAACGTAGATGCACGAGCGTGCATGGATAGAATTGAACGGACAAATCGATTTGCCGGTCGTTCCCTTGGGAACTCCAACTAACTCGGAGTTCCTTACCCTCGGAGTTTGTAAGAGAAGAAGAGAAGAGCAGAGAACAGAACAGAACAGAACTGAACTGAACTGAACTGAACTGAACTGAACTGAACTGAACAGAACAGAACAGAACAGAACAGAACAGGACAGAACAGAACAGAACAGAACAGAACAGAACAGAAAAGAGGAGAAAAGAGTTGGTGTTTTATCCCTACCAGAGATCTGATCTAACCTCACCTAGAGTTTGTTCTCTCTGTCTCTCTCTTTTTCGCTTCAGACTCGCGTCGTTCGCCTCGGGCCGCGACTCGTGGAAAGGAGAACGGGAGCTGGAAAAAGGGACAAGGAGCTCTTAAGAAGTTAGAGAAAGAAAGAGAGAGAGAGAGAGAGAACTCGCTTGCTCTCCCCTCTCCAACGGCCAGTAGCCACGCGAGTTCATTCATGAGAACGTGGGAACGTGCCTCACGGTAGGTCCGCCGTTTTACCCCATCCTCTCTCTCTCTCTTTCTCTCTCTCTCTCTCTCTTTCTCTTTCTCTCTCTCGAGAAAGAGAGAGATCGTACTTTCTCGGCCGACGTTGTGTTGTATACGTTGCTTTCCCTCCATCTCCTCTTTTACCTCCTCCACCTCCACCACCTTCGAGTTCTTTCGCGTTCCCTTACCCTCTCGTTTCTTAGTAGACTCGCATCTATTTCCCTCTCTCACCCTACCTTCCTTCTCTCTCTCTCTCTCTCTTTCTCTCTCTGTTTCTGTACTCATGCAACCGTGTAATGTACTCTCCACATATGCGTAATACGTGTATCGATAGGTGTATGTGTTTATACGCGCTTGTATCCGGACAGTCACTAACTCTTTTACAATGATAAGAACATGTAGTGAGTAGTATTACGTTCTTTTCATTTCCAATGAATGACTGTCGCGAAACGTGTTATGTGTCTCTATAAAACTAGAATATATATATATATATATATATATATATATATATGTCTCTTTTTCTTTTTCTTTTTTTTTTTTTTCATATTTCAATATCCGGAGATTGTAGGAGTATGACGTGGACGAGATCGTGGATACGACTGGGTCGTTGAAATTTTCTGAATATTTTATGAAATGTTTTTTTCCCTCTCCCTTTTCTTTCTTTCTTTCTTTCTTTTTTTTTTCGTTATTATAACGCAGGACGAATTTATGAAATAATTGCGATACGTTATGTTCGTTTTGTAACAGCGAGATATTTCTTTCTTTCTTTCTTTCTTTCTTTCTTTCTTTCTTTCTTTTTTTCTCTTCTTTTTTTTGTTTCTCTCTTCTTTTTCTTTCCTTTTTTTTTACTCCATCATTCTATACTTTCTAACATCTAGCCAGCGACTACTCCCTTTACGAATCTCTTCTACAAGTGGTGCGATTTCTATCTCTTCTCACTAGGCGTACCAGGTGCTGCGTTACATGCGAGACAGCAAACAGTTGGTTGCTCTTAGCACGATGCTGAGAAAACTTTATGCACTCGGCTTGACAGAAATGATGTAGCGAACGTGCCGTGAACGTAAATAATATCTGGATCTTTTATACGTTCGTGTGTTGCTTCTGAATCTTTCTTTCTCTCTTTCTTCCTTTCAAAGAAGAAGAAGAAGAAGAAGAAGTTATAAATAAAAAGTAAATTATATATATATATACACACACACATATATAAAATTCCAACGATTTCTCAAAAATATTAACAATAATAGAAACCGAATTAATCTTCTTGCCTTTCTCTTTCTTTTTTGTGCGTATTAAACGTTAATTAAAATCATACCGGCAAAATGAAATTCAATAAAATTGCAAGATAATTATAAAGAGATGGAACAATTACGATCGATCGATCGATAGATTCCAAGTCTCCTTTCATTTCCGTACCGATCGAAGAAGACGAGTGGAGAAAGAGAGATAGAAAGAGAGATAGAAAGAGAGATAGAAAGAGAGATAGAAACAGAGACAGAAAGAGAGTAGGAAGGTGTATCGAGTGTGTATAGTCGAGTGTATCGAACGACGGAGACATAATTGCGGCCTGTAAATCGGGCTGGATAGCGCCTGAGGGCACTCTCCTCCTTCGTACTTTGGAACGAAAGCAACGCGCGTAAAGCTTCCTTCTCTTAGCTCCGTTTGCGTTTACCAGAGGCTTCTCTCATCCTCATCCTCATCTTCTCCTTTCTTCTTTTCGTTCTACGTTCCTTGAACGAGAAAGGTACGAAGAAGAGAAAGAGAGAAAGATAGATATAACGATAGAGAGAAAGATAGAGAGAAAGAGAGAAAAAGAGAGAGAGAGAGAGAGAGAGAGAGAACCGCGCCTCTTCTCTTCTTTGCGTCTGTGGAATGAAAAGAAAAAGGAAGGAAAGCGAAGAGAACTACCTGTTCGGTGCGTATCACACGCACTATTACTCCTCTCAAGATACGGCTTTGCAACACGTTTCACGAGAACGTACCTTTATGATCTCTCTCCTCGTGGCCCTTTCTTGGTATACCATCGACCGTTCCTGGAATGTGATAAATAACGACCACTATGGAATCTTCGTTTGAACATTTTATTTATTTTTTTCTCTTTTTCTTTCTCTTGTTTTTTTTCTATTTTTCTATATATATATATGGATGGATTATATTTACGTTTTACGATATCATTACTCTCTCTCTTTTTCTCTCTCTCTTTCTCTCTCTCTTTCTCTCTTTTTTTTTCTATCTTATCTCTATCTATCTATCTATCTAATATACTATTATAGTATTTTTATTATGAATTTAATCCTTTTAACTCGTACGTCAAGCTTGAGATGATGATAGAAATTTGCAATAAAACTCGTAAAGTCGCTCTACGAGGTGACGACAACAATGATCATTTGCATTTGCAGGGCATGTTTCTCGATCGATCATTTCTATTTATTACTGTAGTGTATATATATATATATATATATATATATATATATATATTTATATATACACGCACACGTATACGTATCTTCTCGGTTCTATTTTCACACGGCAAATACGGTCAGACGTGAGAAAAATGTTGATAAAAAAAAAAAAAAAAATAAAGGAAATCCGAGTTCAAAGGGTTGAAAACGATTATTATCCTTTGGTAATTAAGATATATTGCTTTCGTTAAAATTTTTATTGATCATTAATCCGATCGAATGTGCATACGATTTATATGCAATTTCATCTTACTCCGTTCGTTTTATTACAATTGGATAACTTTTTCAACATATCCGGACTTTGACTGGACTTATTTAGGATTTATCTACTCTTTTACGTATACATACATGCATACATGCATACACACATATATTTATATATATATATTATAATATTTCATCGTATCGGCAGGACTCGCACCCATGGCTGCTCGATTAGGGCAGCCATTAAATATACGTCGTTGTTGCAACAGGTAGACAGGGGCCGATGCGAGCCCAGCGGATGTTATTGCTCTCGGGAAGTCGGTAGCCGGGGTAATTGATTATCTTGCGCCTTTTATACGTTACAAGTCTGTGCAACAGCGGACTCTTAAATCCATCCTCTGCATCCCTATATCCTCAAATTATATGGCGGAATCGATGTTAGTCTCAAAGAAAAAGGGAGTAAAACTGAAACTAACGATAGGTATATCTAATACGAACGTTAGGTACTTTGAACAAAAAAAGAAAAAAAAAAAGAATAAAATAAAGTAGAATGAAATAAAAGAAAAAAAAAAAAAAAAAAAAAAGAGAAATAAATAAAAACTCGTCCGAATAAACGCGGAAGATGAAAACGATCGATTCGTTCAGAATAATTATCGATCCTGATCGTCATCATCATCGTCATCATCATTATCATCATTATCGTCTATATGAAATATTCAAAGTTACAAAACTTCAATCATTCTTTACACCCCTTTCGTATCTTTCGTCCCTCGAATATTTTATATAACACATTATTCCGTGTTAATTAAGTAATTCTAAAGATATTTGAATAAAAAAAGCAAAAAGAAAAAGAAAAAAAAATAGAAGAGAAAAAGAAAAGAAAAAGAAAACGAGCAAAAAGAAAAATTTGTTTTCGGTGGATAATAGAAAGAAGAGGTAAGAGTAAGAGGGGTGGTGGTTGTTGGTACTATCACCTTTTTCCATCGTCATATTCAAGTACAGTGTTCTACGTCCGCTTCCGAACGGCAAAGTCGGTGAAGTCGCTTTATAAGCCGTGTATACCTGGACTCATGCCTTCCACGCTATCCTGGTATATTATGGTTAAGTTGTTGCCGGTGGACAGGCTCCTATTCGAGCGTAGCTTCTGGTCTCGCGAGAGATTATAGAGATAATGGGGGCCCTGGATAGCAGAGTTGCTCGGTCCTCGCTCCCAACAAATTGCAGGGTTCATTCATCCTCCACTCGATAGAGAGAAAAACTAGCCCCGCTACTCAGCCTCCTCTCTCTCTCTCTCTTACTTACTCTTTTTTCCTCTCTCTCTCTCTCTCTCTTTCTTTCTCTCATCATGCATATATACCTCTATGTATATACTTACACACGTATATACATATATATATATATATATATATACGTATATATTACGTGTATATATATTTTATATATTTGTATGTATGTATGTATGTGTATGTATATATATATATATATGTCTATACTTTGCGAGTATACAACTTGACCTCTTGGAATATGATTTCCTTCCTTGCTCCAGAACACCACGACTTTTGTGGTCGATTCTAAATCTTTTCTTTTCTTTCAACCTTTTTTTCTTTTTTTTTTTTCTTTTGTTGTTGTTTCTTTTTTGTTCTCTTTTTATTTTTCATTTCCCCTGCTTCGTCGAAAGTATTTTTATTGTCTCTATTTTTTTTTTTTCTTTTTATATATTTCATTTTTCGTCTCGTTTTCTTTTCTTTCGTTTTCTTCTTCTGTCCTTTTTCTTTATTTTTCTTTCAAATGCGATACGTATACGTAGATACAAAATATATATATATATATATTATATATGTGTGCGACGTATCGATCCTGTCGTATTTTCTTTTAATTAAATAAATATAAATAGTAGAGTTTTCCCATGTGAATCACGATTAATAACGTATTCGATTATTTCTACATTACTCGCTGACTAATACGTGATTAGCTGCTTTACACAATTTTTCCAATTTCAAGAGTTGGGAACCTGTTCTGTCTGTCTCTTGGCGAGATCGATCGATCGATATTATCTCGGTGTTTCTTGTTCATATTGATATTTCTACGGAATTTGCCTTACGTTTCTTCTCATTAATGATAATAATAATAATAATAATAACAACAACAGCAGCAGCAACATCAACGACAATAATAATATGAATAATAATAATAATAATAACAGATAATAATAAATTATGATTATGATGACGATAATTATCAGCAGTCATTGCTATCAATTATTCATTCCAAATTACGACGAGTTAATTCTTTCATCGATAAATCAAAATCTTTTTCCTTTTTTTTTTTTTTTCCCCCATACAATCTAAAATTCATTCATTTCGTAATATCTATGCCTAAGGAACGAAATACGTTTTAAAATATTTTTCTTCTTTTTTCCTAGTTTTTTTTTTTTTTTTAAATTTAATTTATTTAAAAGACCTTGAGTTTTTTTAGATTACGATAAACCAAGTCTATATAGGTAAAATCGACGCACGTATAAGCGAATGTTCAACGGAGAATGTGACCGCGGGGTTGAAACGGAGAAATCATGGAAACAAATCGTTCGCAGCGTTAAAAAGGACCACTTCCTTCCTTCGCGGTAAATAATCGTCCTGCGGTATCGTCGTACTCGTTAGGAACAACATCGGAGAAACGATAACGGCTTCGACTTGGATTGGCCGAGGAAAACGGGATGGCCGGCCTCTTTACTTAAAAGAAAAATGCGAACAACTTGAAGAGTTTCTTAGAGATTCGCGACCGCATCCGCGACCAGAGAGGTGTTTGTCCTCTCTCTCTCTCTTTCTCTCTTTCATTTTGTCTGTCGTTTTCTGCTCTTCCTTTTTTTTTTCTTCCTTATTTTCGTAAAAATCGGAGTGTGCCCTTATTTCACTATTTTCGCTTTTTATTATTTTTTTTTTTTTTAATCTTCTGTGTGTGTGTATTTTTTTTTCTTTTTTTTTTCTCTCCATTGCAACGTCCAAGATATCGCGCGTGTTTGAGTGAATTTTTTTTTATTTTCTTTTTTTTTTTCTCTTTCTTTTTTTTTATATATATATATAATCCATCGATGTCGTCAGCTAACGAATTATTTTCATCGCTGATATCTTGGTACGATAAAATTATCAAATGTCTTTACCGAAAGGTGTCTTCTTCGTGTGGAACTTGGTCGAAGTTTGCGTGTCGTCAAAGGATCAACGACTGTTCGATCGAATCGTTCGTCCGAATCGTAAGTAAACGAGAATATTTCATGATGTTTTAGAGTACTTCGATTCGTTTGTTGATATCTTTTATGTGATGTATATGTGTGCGCATATGCGTGCGCGTACAGAGGTGTATGTGTGTGTGAGCGCGTTTCTATGGAACTTCGTCTAATCTAATTCTAACGACAAGTAGAGTTTGAATTTTTGAGAATAGTGTGATTACTCTGTTGTAGTAGTAGTAAATAATATCTACTTATGATAACTAATTAGTATCTATATGGTACGATTCGAACGAATGATTTTTTTTTTAATTCTCTTCATCTGTCGATTATTAAGGAGATTATTTGACAGAGAGAGAGAGAGAGAGAGAGAAGAAAAAAGTAAATAAAAAAAAAAAAAGAAGTGATAACGACATTATAGGAGTCTGTGTCATTGTGTCATGGATCCTGACAAGGCGCCACGTTCCCGATCGAACGGATGTCGTGCTCGTTCTGGTACGTTGATTAGCGCTACGATGCTAAACAAATAAAATAAAGAAAGGAAATAATTGATTCTGCCGGGAGGGATCGCGAACGTAGGAACGAACGCCGGAGGAAGCCGAACAGGTTTTGCTAAGAAAGAGAGAAAGAAGTAAGGTCATTCGAGTGTGTTGTGTGTATTTCTATGTGAATGTGTGTATCTCTGCGTGCGTGTGTGTGTGTGTGTGTGGTGTCAGAAAGAGAGAGAGAAAGAGAGAGAGAGAGAGAGAGAGAGAGATGTTCGCTTAGAATTCTCTTCCTACACCTTGTAACCAAGCGAATAGAATTTCTTTCAAATCATTCCAACGATGAGTAAGAATGCAAATTTTATTATATCATTTTTGTATCAAACTATAAAAGATGCAAGATACTCTTTTTAAAATGATTGAAAATTAATGATTTCTTCTTCTTCTTCTTCTTCTTTTTCTTCTTCTTCTTCTTTTGGACGTCGATTTGAATAATTTCTAATTAATATCGATAACATACAAAATAAATATATTTATCATTCTGATAAATGGGATCTATTAAGTATCTAAATATGTAATTCGAATTGGAGAAAAAAAAGGATTCGTTCGAACGAATAAAACTATAGTAATATAAGAAGGTGAATGCATATTTGTAGCATAAGAAGTACCTTTTCCTACATGGGCACGCTTCCGGACGTAAGAGGTAAGAGACGGGGCAAAAGATACGGATGCTGGACTTCGATGGTGGGGAGAGAGCCACGCGATCGAGATTTATTTATAAGTCGACGAACGTGCCCTCCCTTCTATCCTTTTGCTTCCTTCTTCCTTCTCTACTTGTATCTCTCTCTCTCTCTCTTTCTCCCTCTCTTTTTCTCCCTCTCTTATCTATCTATCTACCTATCTCTTTCTCTCTTTAGTTGGCGTGCTTCTCAGTGGTACCCAGCATCCGCTGGATCACTATTTTCCTCTCTCTCTCTCTCTCTCTCTCTCTCTCTCTCTCTCTTTTTCTCGGCTTCTCAACGTTCACTTCGCGGTTTCTCCACTCATTAGGCACTACTCAGATTTCGTTCTAAACACGCGAACAATACCTGTCGTTTATTCCAGAAAAATTACATTTGATTGTGAATATTTTCTTTTTCTTATTCTTTTTTCTTTTTTTCTTTCTTTCTCTCTCTTTTTTTTTTTTTTTTTTTAATACAATTATTAAAAAAATTTTGCGAAATAGATCGAACGATGATCCATCGATACAATTTCGAAGAATCGAATCGAAAAAATCCTCGAGTGCTGAACTTAGTGCTGACAAAAGTTTAATAATCTCTAGGATTTATATTTACTGTACAATTTTATCGAGTATCACTTGTCTTCTATATAGATCGTCGATATTTTCTAAAAATAATTGTTATCAAATATTTCTCAGATAGATCGTACGACGATTTTGTGAAATCTAAGAAAAACATTCCTTAAGTTTCGAAGATAATACTGACAACTTATTGTTCGATGTCAAATGCATACCTTTGTATCATAAGATTTTATCGAGTTATTTTTTTTCACGTACATCGTCGATATTTTTTTAAGGATAATTATTAGATAAAATTTGAATGAAACAAATTATGGATAAACAAATTATATCAACGAACGAAGATCGATTTCGAACAAATTTTGAATGTAATCTAATCGAATCAAATCGAATCGAAAATTTTTTAATTTTTCAGTATAACACAGTAACTTGTTGCTCGCTGGGTCCCCTATTTACTACACAATTCCATCGAGTCTTTAGTTTCCATGTAGAAGCCGGAAATCGGCTAGAGTGGGAATTTATTATATCGGCAGTAGATCGGCATATACATATTCTACTACGGGGCCTAGGCCGTTCACCGTTTGCTTCCCCCTCCACCAACCCCTCCGCGTGTATCCCTTCTACACCCTCCTCGAGCCACGCGCCAGCTCGAGGAACGAGCTACGTGTTTTTTCGCGAGCGTCTTTGCACTCGTGTGTGTGTGTGTATGCGTATGTTTACGTGCGAGTTCTTCGAGATGATCCTTGCCTCTTTTCTCCTTGAAAGATATTTCTTATAAATTTTGATGGTTTGATTATAATATCCATAATATACATTGGAGAATATCTTTCAAATACGACGTAATTTCTTCTTACTATTCTATTTTAGTTTTTATATACATAATAGTATTTTGATATATATATATATGTGTATGTATGTATGTATATATGATGTATATATGTGAGTATGTTTTTAACTCTTTCTAAGTATAACACATTAAAATCAGACGCGAATCGATATAAAAAACATCGCTCTTACAATATCCATATATTCATTATATTATCTACGTAAATACTTGAGATGCACAAGAATTGGAATAAATAAAAAGGGATAAAAAAGAAAAACGAAAAAGAACAAGAAGAAGAAAAAAAAGAAGAAGAAATCAAAAGCAGAATTAGCCGAGAAGGAGATTATGGAGAGTTAAATGTAATATAAAATACGATGTTGTACTTTGTACGTCCAACTTAAAAATGATTGGATGATAAACGCGTGTAATAAAGCTTACCATTTTTTCTAATCACCCTACGATCTCTGATCTTTCGAGATTGTTAGGCAATGAGTTAAGAATGTTAAAAAGGTGTCCTCGCCGGAAGAGTTAGACCTAGGTAAGCGAGGTGCTCGTATACGCGAGGGCAGAAGCACTGGTGAAACAGGTTCGAAGTTGCTCTGAGGAACTGGCTGAGCAACGCGAGCGGGGAAAAACAAGAGGTACAATCGGATTGTGCCAGGCTGATCGTCCTGCCCCTGAGGCTTTTATAACGGTATTAAACGGACGCCGGTGTTCGGTGTAGAGCCTGAGTCGAACGCTTTACCCCCCACCCTTTCGAGAAATCTCTTATTACATTTCTCCTTCATAATCGTCTTCCGTCGTTTATTTTTCTTTCTTTCTTTCTTTCTTTCTTTCTTTCTTTTTTTTTTTTTTTACATATATATATATTTTTCTTATGTATATTTTTCTCTTTTCTTTTTTCTTCTTTTTTCTTTCCTTCTCCTTCCTACTCTCTCTCTCTCTCTCTCTCTCTCTCTCTCTCTCTCTCTTATTTGTTCGATTATATATCGAAGAGATATCAATGAATACGTATATGTATCCTTACTTGTGTTCTTTTCTCTCTTTCTTGTGTGTGTGTGTTTTCTATGCTATTTCGTTATTATTGCGTGTCTCAAGGTTAGGTAAGAGATTCGCGATCGTGAAAAAAAGAGAGAAAGAGAGAGAGAGAAAGAAAAAATGACCTTATGGTATTTATGATTGTAAAATAAATATCTTCAATGATTCCTCTCTCGATCGTGTCGATTTGAATAAACAAGTTAATATATAATTGATACTTTGAATTTTGTTAAGTCTCGAATACGTAGATGTTACTTAATCCTTCCTATGGCCTATCCGTTTCTTTCTTTCTTTTTTCTTTTTTTTTACTTTTTCGCGTCTGAAGAAAAATAACATGATGTGAAAGTTATATGATAACGACTTATAACATATCCGCTAAGTAGACATTACTTGCATTCTTTGAAAAATTACAAAAAAAAAAAAAAATTAACCGACTATATCCCATTTTCTTGGGAATTATTTAGAACGAAAAAAAATCGCACAAAAGAGAAGGAAGGAGAGAGAGAGAGAGAGAGAGAGAGAGAGAGAGAGAGAGAGAGAAAAAGAGATACAAAAAGGAGCGAATTTTAAAGTAAAATAAGTAGTTTTGAAGAGCGAGTTAATAAATTAAGTCAATGAAATGTTATACGGTAGTCGTAGGTATTTAATTAATGAATTATCTCGAACGAATTTCTCTCTTCCTCGCTCTCTCTTTGAACAAGAGTAAATAAATCGGACGCGGATCGTCCAGACGATGAGGTCATCCAGTTCTCTTGGTGGTGTTGTTTCTCCTCCCCTCTAACCTCCATCCACCATCTCTCTCTCTCCATCTTTTTCTTTGTCCGGCCTCGCGGCACCGCCGTGCCGCTGAATTGATGCGTGGGTGCAGGTTGGACGCAGATAACGCGGGAGGAGTTTCGTTTGTCCAATCCTCGATGATTCTGCTCCTCCTCCACCTCCTCTCCCTCTCCCTCTCTCTTTCTCTTTTTCTTTCTTTCTTTCTCTCTCTCTCTCTCGCTCTCTTTCTCTCTCTCTGTCTCTCTCTCTCTGTCTCTCTCTCTCTCTCTCTCTCTCTCTTTCTGCGCTCACCTTCGTTTCGCTTGCTTCTTACCAAAGTGTTTTACAAATGGACGATGCTCGTTCGACAGGAACGAGCCCTTTGACTCTTCTCTCTTTCTCTTTCTATCTCTCTTGGTACTTTGACTCGTTTATACCACGCCTATGCTCCACACCTATCTTCCTCTCTCGTTCTCTTTTTCTTTCTCTTTTTCTTTCTCTTTCTCTCTCTCTCTCTCTCTCTTTCTCTTTGATTTGTTCTCTGCTCGACGAACGATGACGAATTCGAATGGTCCACACTACATTCATTATAATCTTTTTATTCCTAACCAACGATACTTCTATTAGATGATAATAATAAGGATGTTGATGATGATGATGATGATGATGATGATGATAACAATGACGAGGAATGATTAGAAACTTTTTGCGTTTCAAAATTGCTTTGCTGAATGTAATTATATTACGTATATATGTATGTTAAAACTATTGGTATATGTATAAGTACATATGTAAATAATTGAATAAAGGATTCATAAAAATTGAAACATATGTACATATATGTATAAATATTCGATAGTTGCTATACCGTTTAAAGTTTTACTTTCCCCGATCGAGGAGCTACTTTCGTACACGATGAGTATACCACCAGCAACCCTCCTCCTTTCACTATGACGACGCGTTTCGACGAGCATGAACACTGCTCAATTGGCGTGCATATTATGCAAACAGTCACGGTTCTTATATTACATGTATCATAGATGTATATGCTATTACATGCATATGCAGACATACACATATACACGTATTTGTTCTGTAGGTATTACATACGTTTGAAGAAATAGTTGTACTTATTCGTCCATGTACGTTTTTGTATATAGACACTGAAATACGTGAGTCATACCATTTAATTGTATAATATAAACGTAGATAAACGAACACCGCGCATTGGAAATCTATACGACGATTGATCCTTTCAAAGCTCCTTTTATACAAAAAAAAAAGAAAAGAAAAGAGAATCTTGCATGTTTTCTACATAAAAAATTTCAAAGAAATCGTAGCAACGAGAGATATTATTTTTACGATCGTTTCTATCTTAATACTATCTAATACGACGTAAATCGTATTGTTTCTTCTTAGAATGAGGAATATTTGTTTGAATTTAGAGAGAGAAAAAAAGAAAGGAAAAAAAAAAAGAAAAAAAAAGAAAGACGTGAATAGCAGAAACGCTCGTTAGGTTCACCAAAATGTCGTCGTACACTCGCCATGTTGAAGTTAACAAAAGGCAATATTGCTTTCTCGTGTTTCTCCCGCCCCGACCCTCTCCCCGAAAATGTATTTGTATGTGTGTATACATTCTTCTCTCAGAGTTAACTATACGAGTCGTTCCATAGTAGATTTCGTATACTGTTCCTCAGAGATAACACGCTCAGGATAATGTTAATGGCGGAACAGGTGCTCGGCGAGGCGTGACACAATGACGTCAGTGGAGAGCCTTCGTGCCATGCCACTCGTGCGCACCCACCGACACAAAATTCTGCCGCCATTAAAGTGACCGAGGGACGGACTGCACGAAACGTTTGTAATTCTTTTATCCTATATATATACACACGCATAGATATATACATATGTATGTATATATAGAATAAAAGAATATACATATATATATATATATACATGTGTGTATAGATATATATGTACATACGTACGTATGTATGTATTTATGTATGTATCTATCTATGTATGTATGAATGTATGTATATCTTTTTAACGTCCCGCACGTCTTTCACGGTTAGTTCAATTTCCACTTTCGTATAACGTTCTTTTAACGTTCGCCTGTGAAACGTTCTCTCGTGTAATTAATGGACATGGCTTAACGCTTACGTTTCAGTTCGGTATATCATTTATAAACTTTTCCTTTTATTTTTTTTTTTGTTTTTTCCCCTTGTTCTTTTTTTGTTTGTTCTTTCTTTCTTTTTTTTCCTTACAGGTATCTATCTACTTACGCTAAAATTGTTACAGAGCAAATATTCTTTATAATTGACGGGACAACTTATTGCATATCGAATTGTCGTCCGTATTCTTGCTTATTTAATACTAGACATTACATCTTGCGTAGATCTATCATTTGATCGTTTTAGAGAATGATGGTGACGTATTTAGAGACATTAGAAAAAGAAAAGGAAAAAGAAGAAGAAGAAAAAAAAAAGAACCGTCGATATAGGTATATCCACAATTTGACGAATTAATTATAGCTAGATGCAAAGTTAAACGTGAATACCGTTCAAATTATATATTTAATCGTAACACTGTATTTATTACAATGACCGATTGATTCGATTGAATATTGAAACTGGAAATTTTCACTCGGCTATTCAAATTTGTTTCACGCTTTAGCGTAACGGCTAAAGTTCTCACAAAGGTTCTCCGTAAAAAGGCGATGGTGAACGCGTGCATATGTTGAGAATGCGTGCGTGCATGCTTACATGCGTATCGGATAGGGGCGAACATTCATAAGAGTGACAATGTAAAAAAATTATTCTGACGTTGAACCGATAAAGTCATTAAAACGAGTTTTCCATGTGTGCGGATAACAATTAATTTGATAAGATATTTTCTTCTAAAATTATTTTCGTCCTTCATTTTCTCTCTTTCTTTTCTGTTTCTCTATCTGTCTGTTTGTCTGTCTGTCTGTCTGTCTCTCTGTCTATATCGTTAAAACTATAGTTCGATAATATTCGTTTACCGTGCGAAACAATATAATAAGGGAGAAGAAGGGACTAGGAACTTCCGGACAACACCTGTGACACATTCTCACGTGCCGTCAGCATGGCTGGCCCTGTGAACACCTGTAACTCACGCTAGCTAACTGTTGGCACTATCTACGTATGCATATATATATATGTGTGTGTGTGTAAGGATCAAAAAGGATCAGAAACTTCGATGTTTCTAATTTCTCACATGTTACACCTGTTTGTCGAAAGAGTCAAGCATGATATATCGAAGATACGATCTCTTAGATATTAGAAATTAATAACGATTATTGTTATCATCGACTAATCTTATTGATGACACGATAACGATGAAAAATTTAGAGTCTAGACACATGCGATATTATCGACGAACAATCTTTTTTTTTTTTTCTTTTTTAAGGATAGAGATCGAATTTTATTCTTCCGAGAAATGGATTTGGACGAGACATTATTTTATACGATTTTTTTTTATTCTTTTTTTTTTCTTTTTTCTCTGACAAAAATCTCGATGAGAACCCTTGTAGCAGTTTTAATAGCGACAGAGGGCTGGCCCCGTCGGACGGGCAAACAAAACCGGTGTGGGAGCGAAAGCATGCAGGCTCTCACGAGCGTTCATTGTCCGTGATACACATCTATACGTAATTTACCTACCTACCTACCTACCTACCTACATACATACATATGTATGTATATATACGTGTATGCATACATACATACATACATGTATATATATATATACATACCTTCGTTCTAAAACCTTACAACCGACGTGCGAACTTCGAGACAGTCCTTTGCTTGTCCTTTCGTTTGATCTTCCGACTTTTCGTTTGATTCGTTTGATGCCTTCGTCGTAAAAGATATAAATCTTTTTCTTTTTCTTTTTTTTATCGTCCTTCTTAACCCACAATTCAAATTATTTCTTTATAAAACATAATAATAAAATTATATACATATATATATACTTATATAATATTTTAAATGCCCTATATATCCCATAATACTAAAATTTTTAATAACAAAAAATAACAAAAAGGATCAAATACATAAAATGTATAGCACTGCAAATTTGTTAAGGGTTAAGTATTTGATTTCAAGTTCTGATCTCTGTATAATGGCAATCAACAAAGATGAAACGTTTAAGAGGGTGAAAGGAACGACTAATGATAGCTCCGGGCAACGATTAGCACCTCCGATGGATTGTCCCACTATCACTATCATAGGCATTCTCTTCGATCCCTCGTGGCAAGGTCCTCGGCAAAGCCTTATTTACTAGGATTTAATTAATCGACCTTCTACACCCTACTAGACGAATTTCTCATCGTGTTACGTTGTCAACAATCTTCTCAAAAGGAACTTTGAATCAATTCTCTCTTCGCTTAACTTCGATATTTTTTCGTCGTCTTATCTTCTATTATTTATTATCCTTATTATCGTCATCATCATTAAGTTAATTAATTTTTCTCGCGTAATTGATTGATTCCGTTCTCTTTTTTCTTAAAATTTCTTCTTCTTTTCTATCTTTTTTTTTGGAAAATTTTTTGCAAATTCAATGATTGATCATCAACGATTTGTCTTACTGTCGTCGAAAAGCTTTGAAAACTTCTCGACACAGTTGAATTATCTTCGCTTTATTACACTCTCGTGGAATATCCACTAAATTTACAATGAACGCGTCAGAAAATATCGACCTTAATCGTTTCTCTCATATATATACAAACGATCTATGTAGCTTCTCGTTTCCGGCGCCATCGATCATTTCTACTATTGCACGAATCAAACGACCCAACCGATGTCTCTACGCGTTTCCATCGTGTATGCATAAATTGCGCGTCAATCTCCTTTCTTTTTCAGGCCAGCGGAAACAAGGTTAAGCTGTAAATTAAAAGTATAGAGAGAGAAAGGAAGAGAGAGAAAGATAGATAGATAGATAGATAGATAGAGAGAAAGAGAGAGAGAGAGAGAGAGAGAGAGAGAGAGAGAGAAGAAACTTATAGATGGAATATGAATCGAGAGAAAGAGAAAGAGATAAAGGAAGTAGCGTGCTCAATGAAATCACGCGAATATCGCCCAAAGGGATTTAAAATCTCTCTATTGAATATTCCTCGATAATTTTACTATCCATTATCCCGTAACTAGTAACCGAATGTATCTTTTTTTCTTTCTTTCCTTCTCTCTTTTTTTTTTTTTTTTTTTAATTCCTTCTTTCGATACTTTTATGAATCTCAATTCGATACTCGTTACAAAGAATTATTCCTACTTCGATTTTATTTCTAACATTTACTTTCAATTTTTTCTTCTTCATTCTTTTTCGTTCTTTTTTATTTCTTTTTTGTTTTTCGTCGTCAGAGAAAAAAATTCAAACGATTGTTTTATCTAAATGATTCGTAGATAAAGTAATTAAGTATTACCTACGATACTATCTCATTCTTATTTTTCTTTTAATCACCTGTTAAAGTACCAACGAATTTGTAACGTTTTTTTTATCTTTTAAATATAACATCGTACCGGTTACCTTGTTTATCACGAAAGCGAGCGAATTGATATCTACGTAAGGGAGAATGTACGGCTCAATCGATGACTATGATTTCTCGATCGATTTCATTGAGATCAGTCGTGGAAAATAAAAAATATGGTAATCGGAAATTCCGACGAGAAGAAAGGAAGATCGATAAAAACTTGAAAGAATGAAATAGATTCGATCTAAAAATGAATGAGATCGATGATTAATATCGCCGGCAATTATCAACATCGTAATATCGCGTAATATCAACGAAATACAACATATACGTATATACTTTACACATATACGCACAGAGAGATATCTATTTCATATTTGAACGAACGCGCGAACAGAAGCTTCGTACTTACTTGCTCGTAATTTACTTTGGAATAGGGAGATAAGAAACGACAACGCTTTCCGCTCCATATCCGTAACACGTAACACTCTTACGAATCTATTATATCGTGTGTCTCTAACGTCTAATAAACTTAAGAAAAAGTTAGAACAGGGGCCCGTTCTTAACTCGAACTATACGCTTTCACGAGCCGTCACCTCGAGCAAAGGTGGGAATCGAACGACGGAACCTGGCATAAACTTGTTAACGCTAATTTTGCGTCTATAGGTATCTCTGTCTGTGTTTTTATCTGTATGTCTGTGTATATATGTACGTTACGTACATACGTATGTATATATGTAATAACCGAAAGTGAAATCAAAGTGTTTTTTTCTGTGCGTTTATGCATTATCATTCTCGTTTTTTAATTTATTTATTTTATTTCATTTGTCTATATTTTTTTTTTTTTGCGAGCGACTAACTTCGAAAGCTTTCAAGCTAACGCGATTACAATTGTCTAGATCCTTAAAGAATGTCTATGATAACTTCTTTTTATTATCTTGTTTTACTTTTTATTTCATCGACGATGTATCATTAACTCGATTAATTCGTCTTCTTGCTCCGATTACGAGAAAAATCACGAAGATAGTCCTGTCTTTTTTCTAATGCTTTTTCGAGGTAAGCCTGACACAAAAATGAAGAAAGAAAAATGAGGAAAAAAAAAAGAAACGTGAAGGAAAGTACTTGGGTGGATGAAGTGCGGATAAAAAAGTATACACGTATGTGTATGAGAAGAAGAGAAACAAAAGGGAAAAAAAGAAGAAAAAGAAAGGGGAAGAAAAAGGGGGAGGAAAGGAGGGGATGGGAGAAAGGGAAGGAGTAAGTACTATACGGGCGAACGAATGTAAACGACTGTGAATCGAAGGAACGAACTTGCCGATGATCGTTAATTAAGCTGCGAGAAGGAGTTTCTCTCACGAGGTGGTCGAACAGAATGGCGTCTCCTCACGCAGCGAAAAGTTTCAAGGGAAGGGAGGAAAGACAATGCCAAGTAGATAACAACAAGTAGCAGTATGTTCGTGGGTATTCTCCTGCGAATCGAAAGGGTTACCGCGACCAAAGCTCTAAGAATAGGATGGTATGCAAACTACGAAGGGAAAAAAATACTATATACGTATATAAATATGATACGTGAGTGTCTGCATGACGTATACGCGTATATATGTGCGTATACACGTAGATAGGTAGTTATCTTTTATACAGTGAGAAATAAAAATAATTCCTTAATTATAATAACGTGTTTACGAGCGTCTCGCACAATTGATTCGGTTTGCTAATGAGACTTAAATATCTTTTCTTTTTATACTTAATTGTTATAACTATTTGAACGACCATTCGTTAATAATTATTCTCCGATGAAACCGTTTATTTTATTATACGATAATATTCAAATAATTATATCAAAGTTATTATTTTAATACAGAGGGACACGACAGAGCTTGAAAATGATTACGAATTTCGAACCCTTTCGAGAGAATGCATAAGAAATCGTTTAGCGTTCCTATCAACCTTTTCCCGCCCGATGATGATCTCTCATTCGTTTGTCCTCTTCCTCCTCCTCGTATCGTTTCTATATGACTCTACTCGACTCGACCCTACTCGACTCGATTCGACTCGACTCGACTCGACTCGACTCGACTCAACTCAACTCGACTCGCGGCACCGGCGGGAGCATCGAAGCGTGCTTCCCCTTCGCGCTGCTGCCCTCTTCGTACATCGTGGCTGACCTCTGTGCTTCAAAAATGATCGTCGGAGCGTCGTGTTCCACTTGCTCGCGCGTTACACGACAAGACTTAACGTAACCGACGATGACGAAACGTTTTTCTAATCGAACGCGACGAAGAATTAGACACGAGATTCTTTTTTCTTCCTCTCTCATTTTCTCTGACAACGAATTTTATCGATCTTCGTATCGTCGTCGAAAAGCTTCCATTCTTTTTATCATTCTACCTTTTCTTTCCCTTTTTATTTATTTACTTTTTTGTTAACGAATCGTCCTTGTTAAAACTCGACGAAGAAACTATTTAAAGCAATCTTCGAAAGAACGAATTTGCTCGAAGATGTATAAGGGATGTTGAGGAGGAGGAGGAAGAGGAGGAGGGGTGAGTTAAGTAGGGAAAGAAGCAAGTCAGGTCGCATAGGTTTGTTCGTTTGTTGGCAAAAAAGAACGTGGAACGTACTTTTACAACACACGCTTGTAATACTCTCGGCGAGTCTCCAACGTTACATACGCTACGGCTTGGTTGGGTACGTTTGAGGTGTGCTCATGTAGATAAGCTCCGATAATGACCGGACGTGTGCTCACCCAGGCATAACTCTGCTAGCTCCCTCCCAGTCTCCTCCTCCTCCTCCACCTCCTCCTACTACTACTACTACTCCTCTTTCTCCTCCTCTTGTTCTTCTCTCCTGTCCTCCACCTAGTGCTCCACCTCCTTGTTCCGCATCCACATTCGTTCTTCCCTTCGAAGAGAGGAGCCCCTTCGTACTCCCTCCGTTCGTCTCTTTCTATCGTTTGCTATCTCTCTCTCTTTCTCTCTCTCTTTTTGTCTCTCTTTTTTGTCTTTCTCTCTCTCTCTCTCTTTGTGCGTCTATATTCGCGGCAAACGATTCGCAAAACACACGTGCGTTCGGCGGCACCAGAACGACCGTTCGTGGGCTCTTGTCCTCTAGAAAAGTTTCGAGCCCATAGTGTGTGGATCACTGGAAACGCGTCGTTACCCAACGACCGACGGAGAACAAAGACAAAGAACGTCCTTGGACGCCACAGTTTGCGAACTTTCTAAGTATACACACATGTATCCATATCCCTATGTATACGGAATGAGTCAAACGAAATTTCAATGGATATTATATATAGTATTTATTATAATTATTATTGTTATTATTATTGTTATTATTATTACGAGATATAATACGATTATAATTGCGTACAAAATCACGTAGAGATATGTAGTTTAATAATATCTTTTCCATTTTTCTTTCCTTTCCTTTCCTTTCCTTTCCTTTCCTTTCCTCTTTTAATATTCAGATTCTTTTTTCAAGGAAAAAGAAAAAGAAAAAGAAAAAGAAAAAGAAAAAGGAGGAAAGAAAATGATAAAACAACAGGAAAATAAAGAAACCGGAAAGTACGTTAACTCTGATGTGAGAGGAGGGAAAAAAGGAAGAAGAAGAAAAAAAACAGAAGGAAAGAAAAGAAAAACGGCAAACCGAGAGGTGATAATACGAATAAACCGCAAAAGCGATATGCATAAAGCGTAGAGGCGATAAAGTCATCGTCGAGACTGCTGCCTCTTCTCGCTTTAAACCTTAACTGCTCGTGGATTTCTAAGCGCGTAACATGTCCTCAACACTTTTAACGATAACTAATAGACTCGAATAGCCTCGTTGATATTTTTATTGTCGTTTGCTTACTTATTTGAGAATATGCTTGCTAAGACGCATTGTTCTTACAAATAATATCGTTTTATGACGCGATTATTAACAAGCTCTCAGCTTAAAACTCGCGATTATTTCCAAATCGCGAATGACCTTAAAAGAAAAAAAAAAAAAAAACAGAAAGAAAGAAAAAAAGAAAGGAAATATATACACACATATATATATGTGTGTGTGTGTGTAAAATAAAAAATAAACGAAAAGTAAAAAAGAAAGAAACCTTAATTCGTTCGGGAGAGAAAAGAGGATGGTAGTAAAAAAGAAATCGTAGGGTATCCTCGATCAATTTCGATGTAAAATTCTTAGAAACAGAGTCACTATTAATACGAACGAAAAGTTCTCTGTCTCTTTCTCTCATTCGTCTCAGTATGCATTCGTATGCAATTCGTCGAGAGTGTAGAACTGTAAAGTGTAGACGACGTTGGAGACGAAGAGGATAGTCTCTCCTTTCCTCTCCTCTCCTCTCCTCTTCTCTTCTCTTCTCTCCTCGCCACTCCTCTCTCTTTCTCTCTCATACCTCACGCGCTTAGACGGCTCGTCCCGTTCATTCACTAACTTCGTACTCGAGTACATTAATGTTAGACAAGAGCTCGTTTCCGGCGCTCTGTCGCGCTTATACGTGTTTCTCATATTTTTGTGTTAGGCATTAGGTACCTCGCCGACAACGACGAAGACAACGCGCTCCGCAAAAGGATCGTTTGTTATACTCCTCGTGTTGTTACTCGTAACATAACGGTCATCATTTCACCTATTTAACTTGTTTTTTGTTTTGTTTTGTTTTGTTTTGTTTCTCGTTTATCTTTTCTTCTTTTCGTTTTCTTTTCCCATATATGTTTTATTTGTCTCTACCATCACAACATTCAGGACATCACGTTTTTCTTTTTATTCTCCCTTTCTTCTATCTGTTTTTATTTGGTATTATAAAAAGAGGCTTGTTTTTATTAGAGTCGGTGAAAAACATCTTACAATTTAGTTAATTTATTTCCATGGTTTTTTTTTTTTTTTTCTTACGACGTTTATGAATATATGTTCGTTTATAGTAGATATATATATGTGTGTGTGTGTGTGTATAAAGAAAAAGAAAGAAAAATAAAAAGAAAATATGTATGAGTTTCCATATAAAGATAACTTCCTCTTACGTAAGTGTTAGTCCAAACTGACGATTACATTCCCTGATTGTAACAAGAGAGAAAGAGATAGATAGATAAGATCGAATATATAATAGTAAAAAAGAAATAATATCCTGTTCGACGAGACGAGTTAATCGAAAATGTCGATCGATCATGTTAATTTGTTGTTAATCGCGATAAATGATCGTAATTAATGAATTGGTAGACCGAGTTAATTGCTCGTGGCATTTGCGTAAGTAAATGTTTTTTCTTTCTTTCTTTCTTTCTTTTTTGCTTTCCAAACAATCTATCAAGATTCGATCGAACGACGATTATGATTCTTCTTACGTTGTACACGAGAGATAAACGAACTGTACAGAATGAAGAAAGACTATTCCTAATATATATAAACCCACAATACACACACACATATATATATAAAACAGTTATACTAATATCATATATGCATAATATCCAAGAGATACTTATTTACATCGACAATGTTCTGTTCTATGAATACTAAAATGAAAAATACGTTTGATCTGCCGGTGTAGAATAAAACAGAGAGAGAGAGAGAGAGAGAGAGAGGAGGGGAGGTAGATAGCTCCGAATGTCCCTTACCGAATAGTTACATTAAAAGATAAAAATAGAAGTCAGATCCGTCTCACACGTTCGATTCGGTTCGGTTCGGTTCGGTTCAGAGAGAGAAAGAGAGAAAGAGAAAGAGAGACACCGGAAATTGTCAACTCTTTCCCTCCTTCGTCGTGTCCCTCTTTCCCTCTGAGTACCGGTGGACTTTCACGCGGCAACGATCCGATGTGCCGCAATAATCGTGTATTGCGAGAGTAAAGCATCGATCGGGTTGCGAGCTCGTATAATAATAAAAACGTAAAGTTTGGCCGAGAAAGCTACTACTAAGAGATAGATGGTGGAGGGAAGAGGTTGACACGAGATAGAGAAGGAGGGAGGAAGAGAGGAGGAGGAGGAGGGAGGAGGGTAAAACACGAGGAGAGTTAGCTCGACGTTACGCAAGATTCGTGATGTGCACTTCGTGAGAGCGACGGCTCGTTAGCTCTAGGAAAGAGGGAAAGAGAGGTAGAGAGGAAAAGAGGGAGAGAGTGAGAAGGGAGGAGGAGGAGGAGGAGAGAGAGAGAGAGAGAGAGAGAGAGAAGAGAGTCACAAATGGGGAGTCCTCCTGCTTTTTCGATCGAACGATCATTCGGATCTACGCGTCCGACAGCATAATCGACTAGGCCTTTGTCGTTACTTCGTAACGACAACGTTCAGGAAAAATCTTGATTGCGCCGAGTCAAATTATACTGAATTAATCGTTACGACGTTATTTAAACATTTTTTTACTCGACTCGTTCGTATATAACAAGTATATATATATATATATATATATTTCATATTCATTTTCCAAATGACATTTAATTAAGAAAGAAATCATCTATTTCGAAACATCGAATATTATTAACTATTATTATAAGAACCAATGATGAAATGAAATAATTGTATTAATTAGTAAGCATATATATATATATATATATATATATATATATATATATATATATATATATACAGAGAGAGAGAGAGAGAAGGATATATTTTACAAGACTGAAAGTTTACGCTATAGACGTTGTCCATTATTATTATTATCATTATTATAGAGTGTTTGTATAAGAAGAAAAGGGGAGAAAGAGAGAGAGAGAGAAAAAATGTGTATCTACGGTGTGACGGAAAGGGGAGCGGAAGCATTAGCGAGAGAGAAGTCACGGTTACATGGCCGTGGGCCATAGGCGAGAACGAGCGAGAGAACGAATGAGAGAACCCGAGCAAGCCGGGGTTGCCGGAAGTCGAGTGACCGTAGCGGGGCAGGTGAGCTCTCGATCCCTCCTCCTCCGAAGGAAATGACGTGGTTCCGCGAGCGGTCGTCTCTTTTACGCACGAGGAGTGCCGAGGAAGAAAAGACGAAGAAGAAGGAGAAGGAGGAGAAGGAGGAGAAGGAGGTGGAGGAGAAGGAGGAGGAGGAGGAGGAGGAGGTAGCTTCGCCTTCTGGCAGCAAGAGCAAACGCAAGGAGTACGTTCTTCTCACGCTCTCCATCTCCCTCTCTCTTTCTCTCTCTCTCTTTCTTTCTCTCTTTCTCTTTGATATACGCATACAAGACACATCCCCCATTCGTTTTCCTGCTTACGGTGAATCTCGAAAAATTTCGCCTAAAAAGTAGTCTAGCCTCCGGCACGATCTACGATCTACCTTACGTGTTACGTTGCCTATCCTTTCAGAATTTTTATCTCTTTTCCCTTTTTTTTTTTTTTCTTTATGATTTCTCATGTTCGTAGATTAGTCGGGTAACTAGTACATGCACTACCGTGGAAATCTCTTTTATCGATCTTGTTCCTATACTATGTACTTTTACTCTTCCTGAGTACTTCAGTTTCTTCTTCTTCTTCTTCTTCTTCTTCTTCTTCCTCTTCCTCTTTTTTGTTTGTTTGTTTGTTTCTTTTCTTTTCTTTCCTTTTTTTATCTTTCCTCGCATCTTTTGCACTCTCCCTCTCTCTATCTATCTATCTCTCTCTCTCTATGGTTCTTTTTTTATTTAATTCAAAAAAAAAAAGAACGGAAACGGATCTGTGAAATAAGTCGAAAGAGCATTCTCGATCATTGATACGAATACTCATGATATAACCGGTTATTGGAGTAGATCAGAATTCTTCTCCTTTTTTTCTTTCTCCTTTTTTTTATGCAGCGGTAAAAGTTAAATCGCGTTTGGCAATATCGTGTCAATGACGGTGGTGGTGGCGGTGGCGGTGGCGGTTGCGATGGTGACGGTGGTGACGGTATTGGTGTTGGTGTTGGTGTTGGTGTTGGTATTGATATTGGTGTTGGTGTTGGCGGAGACGGCGGATTTATGAATGAGCCAGCTACCGGAAACGCGTGCCGCAAGAATTTTCACCTCTCCACGCGTCTCTCGTTAATAACTTCGAAGTTGAAAACCTTCAGGTAATAAACTTGGTCGTTTTCGCGAACACTCGAAAAAATTATTGTTTCGCAAGATATTATTTATAAATCTATGATAAATTACCAAATACATGTATGCGTGTATACATATGTATGTACATTATATATATATATATAGGTTTTTTTAAAAATATATTTGCAAATAAAACGAATAATTATTTCTCACGATCAAAGTCTATGCGAACTGGTGATTATGAAAGTGACCCGAGTCATATATACTTTTTAATGGTTCAATATTTTTCACTCGTACTATTTCCATAATTACTAACACGTAAAAAATAAAATGATGGGTACTTATGGATTGTAATCATACGCATCGTCGTCCGCTTTTCTCAACGACAGTAGTCTTATATCGTCCGTTCATAATATTCTTTATCGATCTTACTATCTCCTCTATCTTATTCATCGTAAAATCTATCTTAGTCGTAACCATTCGCTTCCGCGTCAGCTCTCTTTCCTTTATCGCGCGCACCATTTAATAACCTGCGTCCGTTCGTAACCGGTACTATCTTTCTCTTTTTCTCTTTCTCTCTCTCTTTCTCTCTCCGGATATAATAAGGAAAGAGAGAGAGAGAGAGAGAGAGAGAGGGGGAGAGAGAGAGAGAGAGAGGGGGGGAGAGAGAGAGAGAGAGAGAAAACCGAAGAAAAATATTAAAAGACAACCGACGGAATCTCAAGGATAATTACACGCTAACACGAGACGAGGCGCAGTTATTTTTCTTTTTTTTTTCTTCTCCTTTTTCTCCTTGCGCGCGCGAAACGACAGAGCTCGTTCGGTAACGAATCATACGAAACGTTTCTCTTCTAACCGAGGTTAAATTATTTACGAAGTTTCTCGTACGCTTTTGCACATGTGTCTCTGCAAGGACGTTTCAATAAGCAACGCAATATGCTTCGAGAGAATAATACTGTTTAATATCGTTTCTGAAAAAGAGATAATTATGGGAATGTATAATTTGTTAATAAGAATTTCAAATGAAATACATAGAACGATATATACCTAGAAATATATGTACAAATGTCTCTATACATGATACATACATACGTACATACATACATACATACATATACAAAGAATGATGGGAAGAGCGGTTCAAAAAAGAACCGTCAATGTGTCTCGTGTGTGAACGAAGTACTTACTACCGGCCGCTGACTAAACGCGAGCATGAATGAATCCGAGTAAGCGAGCCGCCGCGATTGAAGAAAGGAAACGGCCCTGGCTCGCTCGGCTAACATCGGCAATACTCGGCTACGTTCGGTCTCGAGCCGCCGCAATACGTCGCGCGCCTCGGGCTTCTCCACGGGAGAATTCATTCATAAAACTGGCGAAGACCGAGTAACTGAATGGTGGGGGGTTGCGAGTCAAGTGTGTCTCCCCCACCACTTCTTCTTTCTCTCTCTTTCTTTCTCTCTGTTTCTCAGCCGTTCTAACCTCTCTCTCTCTCTCTCTCTCTCTCCTTACTCAATGATGCCCTTCGTCTTATTAATTTCCCTCTTCCAATCGTCTTCCGGAGATATTTGATTTTTTCAATCACGATAATACATATATATATATATATAATTATTAATGAAACTTGTGTTAAAAATTACGTTCATACATTATCATATAATTTTATAACGATATATGACACATACGTGATAAGCAGAAAAAGAGAGAAAGAATATATATACTTATATGTAAATATTTAATGAGCAAAAAAAAAATAAGCGTCTTGCGAGTTAATTTATCAAAATCCTCGCATAATCGCGAGCTTACTATGTCTTCTTAGGAGAAAAAAAATAATAAAAGAAAGAAAGGAAGGAAGGAAGAAAGGAAGGAAGGAAGGAAGCCGTCCGTTGCTCTCCACGTGCGTCTCCCTCGCATATGCATCTCTCTCTCTCTGTCTCTCTCCTTCTTCCTCCCTCCTCTTCTCTCTCCCTCCCACCTACACATAGACACACAGACACACGCTTCTTTTTCTTGTCCCTTCGCTCGCGGTACTCCCACCCGAACGTCTTGAACGTCTCTCCTCCTTTCTCCTTCTCCCTCTTAAAATCCTCTCCCCTCCTTGGCAACGCTCGCACGCGCGCCGTACGCGCGCGCGTTCTCCTCTCTATCTTCTCGTAGCAGCCACGGTGCTTTGCTTCGCGAACGGACGAGCGTCTCCGACTCTTTTCCGTCTCTGTTTTATAAAGGCGACGCGGATCGCGACGGTGAATTAACCGAGAGAAATATATATACATACATATATATATATATATATATATATATATATATCGTAACGTTCCTGTGATAATCTTGTCTCGATTGGATAAAAAAAGGAAGAACAAAAAATATCGTGACGAAGTCGAGAGGAACCGAATTCGCTCTCCCCACCCTTTACCAGTGGTCATCGTCATCGTCGTTCTCGTCGTCATCGTCATCATCGTCATCGTCGTTGTCTTCATCGTCGTTGTCGTCGCTGTGTACTTTGATGCGCGAGTGCGCGAGTGTGCATGAGCCCACCCCCACTCACCCCCTCGTATTCCCCTTCTTCTTCCTCTTCCTTTTCTTCCTCCTCCTCCTCCTCCTCTTCTTCTTCTTCTTTATCTTCTTCTCCTCTTCCTCCTCCTCCTCCTCCTTCTTCTCCTACGCGGATCGTCACGTTCACGCCGTATTTTAGGCGGCGATTCATATTTTCGTCCACGCTAGCTCTGTCTCTCCGTCCTTCTTCCTCTTTCTCAGTGGCCTATTGCGCAAGCAGGTAGTCGGAAATAGCACCGTAGCTCGCGGTTATGAATTGATAGCAAACACATGCTGGACACGACTGTGAGCTTCTCCACCACCTCTGCTATCACTTTCTTCTTCTTTTTTTCGTCATCTTCGTCATCGTCGTCATTTTAAAAGACACAGTCGAGTCGTGGAGAACGGCATCGAACGATATTCTCTTTTTCTTCTTCCTTTTCTTCTTCCTCTCGTTCTTCTCGTTCTTCTTCTTCTTCTTCATGATATAATTCTCGAAGTTTATATCTTTGAATCCCTTTCGTACGAGAATGCGTCTTTTCGAGTGTCGTCGTCATCGTTATCGTGGAGTCAAACTGTTCGTCGTTGTTCTCGTCGAAGGTGACTTTTTGCGAAGGAAGGTCTCGTCGCGGGGCAGATCTGAACGACTGCCGACCGCGCACGTGCACCGCCATCATCGATATTCGGCCTAATGACAGTATCTCGGGGTTCGTGCATGTTCGCCGATTATACGAGGACGACGGCACACATGTACGTGGACTACGCTACTACGGACGCATACGTCGGAATGGGAATCAAGGCCATGAAGTCGTATGGCAGGCCGAGAGGTACGTTCTCTATATAACTGCGCCTAAATCGAACTTTCGTGCATAAGTATATGTATATATATGTGTGTGTGCGTATGTGTGTGCGTATGCATGCGTATATATACACAATATATATGTATATAAATGTATATGTGCGTGTGTATGAATTTACGCATTTACCCGTTGGAAAACGAAAAGTATCGCGCGTATGTGGGCGCGACATATGACGCGAAATATTTCTCAATTTAAATCGACCGTGTCGATTTCGTTTGACGTTTAATCGTTCCTAACAACAATCTTTCCTTTTTCCCTTTCTTTACTCAATTCCCTCGTAACACGTTTCGCCCTCTAAATGTTAACTCTGACTTTGACATTGGATACGGTGCAATCGTTTCTACTTGCTGCAGATTAACGCGACGAGAAAATATGTTAATTCGTATCTATGTATCTATGGATATATGTATGTACGTATATAGTATGTACTTATGTATGCATATATATGTATACATATATATATGCATGTGTATGTGTATATATATATATATATATATATATATATATATGTAACGCATGGACGTGACTACTCGCTGACAGCTCGGCAGAGAGATGTCAATGACGCCACGCTATTACTACTATTACTACTACTATTACTACTACCAGTCGTTTCCTGTACCAAAGAGAGAAAGAGAGAGAAAGAGAGAGAGAGAGAGAGACGCTTCCATAAGTAGAGTATACCTCTACTCTCGCAAACTCATCCGCGAACTCTCCGAGCTTCCTCAGCACACCGATCGAGCGATCGAGCACCGAAGCTTCCTGCCAACCGGTTTGAGGGAATGGCTCGATCCGTTTTCTTCGTACATAGATATTGCGGTCGAAGACGGAATCCGAGCGCCGACTCGATTCCTTCCTCTTACTCGACTCGAGTAAACCTTAACTTTCCAACTTCTACTATTCTCCTCTCCATACACTACTACTTTGCTATCGTATTTCTTTAAAATCCCAACAATATCTTTCTTCCCCCCTAAGACAATTAACAATTCGTGATATCGTTGTATTGAAATGAATATTAATATTTAACGATTAAATAGATATATCTACCTAATGCAAACTTATCCAAGTGTGTGTGTATATATATATATATATATATATATATATATATATATATATATATATATATATATATATATATACATGTAATGATCGATTAAACGATTTTATTAATATATTATACGTTCTTATATTATTCGTTAGAAACATACCGAAGTAGGAACGTAAAAGCTCTCTCGTTCGTGGCGAAACGATAAACGATGCGATTCGTCGTAATCGCATACTTTATCTGGCACGCTGAGAGTAACGGCTAATCAGCCATGGCACGATAATTGGCCTACGGTCCAACGGCAATATCGTTGAGTGAGTGAGAGAGAAAGAGAGACAGAGAAAGATAGAAAGAAAGAAAGAAAGAAAGAGAGAGAGAGAGAGAGGCTTACGTTGAACAGACGACGATGACGATGACGACGATGACGATGACGACGATGACGACGACGACGACGACGACGACGACGACGACGACGAACCAATGCAAGTCGCTGCTAATGTTCGTATTGGTAGCACCACCTCAGGAAGTCGGCATGCCGTGCACCATTCCATTATCATCGAACACACTCCGTTTCTAAAGCGTATCTCGGCGAAACACGCGGTTTCTTGATAATCACCGGCCAACAATGGCGCTACCACTTGTTGCCGCTCAAGCTTATCGCCACGGCCGACTCCTCCTATCGCCTAAAGCCTCACCCTTCACCCTCCTCTTTCCCTCTCTTTCTCTTTTAATATATTACTTCGAAAGAGAGGATCACGAGAAAAAAAAAACTTGTTCTCCTCCTAAATCGGATTTATTTCTATATTCCGGATATTGGAATATTATTTCGTATTTAAATATATGTGTATATGTATTGTACATCTCTAATGTATATATATATATATATGTATATGCGTGTATGTATATGTATGTATATGTATATTTATATGTACTCTAATCTATTTTAGTATTCTAATCAATAATACATATTTTATAGATACGTCTACGTTCATGATATAAAATAAATCAAAATATCTTCGTTTTACTTTTCCTCTCTCTCTCTCTCTCTTTTTTTCTCTATCTATCTCTCTGTCTCCCTTTATCTATCTAACTATCTATCTATCATTTTTTTAAATTAATATTCAGATAACTTGTCAGTATTAATTTTATTCAATTATTCTTACTAAGAAGGGAAGTCCTTGGACGTTAAGTCCTCCTCTTTGCTCGGTTACGTTCTTATCTCAGGGAAGCATGTGGTTTTTCTTGATAGTCGTGAACGCGTCGTTATCGGCTCGACCTGTGGCAAAAACTTCTGCTGCTCCTCCTCCTCCTCCTCCTCCTCCTCCCTCCAAAGTTCTTCCTATCTGCCCTTAAAACTTAACACGGACGATCTCTGTTGTACCATGTATATACAATGATATATATCCTTAATATTTCCTAATCTTTTTGTTTTCCTTTTTCCTTTCTTTCTTTTTAGTCAATCTCGACTAAATAAAAATAACAAAAAATATAGAATATCTATGTGGTCTTATAAAATTTTTCTCATTAATTTCTTTACAAAAAAAAAAAAAGAGAGAGAGAGAGAGAGAGAGAAAATAAAGAAAACAAGATATATAATCTCGTCTTTTAATTACGAAAGAAAAGAAAAAAGAAATGCGTACGTAATGCGAAACGATTTAATATCTTTCGCGAATAGAAAAAGAACCCTATCCATCTGAATTCTGTTTAACGAATGAAGACGGGCCTTTTACGGTAATCGCCGAACGATGCAACAGGTGTACAAATACGTTCCCTAACAACAAGCGGACCTGCTTGAACGCGGGGTGCAAGGTAAGCCGCCACACAGTAGGGCGCTTTGCACCGTGCACGGCTTCTTAATGCACACGCAACGAGCTCGAGTGCCCGAGCGCAAATCGCTCTTGCAAGTGGATCGCTTTTAAAACGTTACCTCGAATTCCTACAACTCGTTTCGTGGAGAGAAAGAGAGAGAGAGAGAGAGAGAGAGAGAGAGAGAGAGAGAGAGAGAGCTCTTCTGCTCGAATGAGTACAGAAAATATATTACTTTGAAACTATCTTCCAACTAACGTTTGAATATATTTTCTTGTCATTTCTTTCTTTTTTTCTATTTATTTATTTTATATATATATATATAAAATATATTATATATATGTATATCATTTATATATAGCACGTTAACATGTAATAAACAAATTATATATTTATAGAAGATATTAATAAATATATATATATATTTATTGAATTATAAAAATAGAGATAAACGATTAATATAATATATATATTAATTTATTCGGAGAAGAGAGACAAAAGAAAAAAGGAAAGTATAGTCGAATTAAGAAGAACTTTGAAAACATTTTGATGCAAGGACTAGCTCGTTCGCGACAGCTGCAGCGTTCGTTTGGCTGCTGTGAGTTTATAGAGAAAGAGGAGAATAAGAGGAGAAGGAAAGAGAGAAGACGATGGTGGCACGTGTCCTACGTCCGTTAAGCTTGTCGAGGGGTAGGAACCCACTTTAACTGGTGAAAGAAAATGAGCGGTGTGCCCTTTTGCCTGACTAACGATGCGGTTATTCCGTTGTCTTTTTATCCGCCAATGAGATTACTTGGTACTTTACGTATCAGTCAATTTATGCGATAATTAAGACAATCTATTTTTCAAACGAAACTTTGCAATGTTTTAGTATATAATAATAAAATAGTAAAGAGATGGTAAAAATGAATGGATACGTATACCAAGTATGAAAATACATTTACATTTATTATTACTATTGTTATTATCATTATCATCATCATTATTATTATTGTTGTTTTTACTGTTATTAGTTTTATATGTTGGATCAAGCTATGTATTAGAATTGGTACGTCTACGTAATGTTTATTGCATTAATCTCATGTAATAAACATTAGATCGATAAAAGAAACGTTTCGTCGGCCTTTTCAATTTATTGCACCGAAAGGCGTTCTTATGAAAGATTAATTAGTAATTACAATGGATCTAACTTAAGTGAATCTAACTCTTTTCTTTGAAAACGTGCCAGTAATAAAATGAATAAAAATGAAAAAAAATGGGAGGGGGGGACAATAAAAGTCAAACGTGGAGAAAACAAAGTTGACTTTTTTTTTAATAGGTATTATTATAACGCTTTAGTTGGAATCGTCTACGAATGGTTTTTTTAAGCGAATTAAGGTTATCGTTTAAAGGGGAATACTTATCTACCGGTATAATTAGTATGGGGTATTTTCAAGTGTGTATATGTGTGGATGCGCTCGAGTACTAAATAACGCAAGGTTATGGAAATTTATGTTGAACGAGAAGACGGGTCAGGTGTCGGCTGGGTCAAGAGTCATATTCGAAGGAGCTTTGCATATTACCATTTCGATTAATTCGACCGATAGTTCAAAGCTCCTTCGATCGAGGCGATGACGACGACGACAACGAACGATTCTTTTTTCTTTTTTTTTTCTTTTTTTAAGAATAAACAAATTCTATCTAAGTATCGTCATACATAAGAAAACAGCAGCTGGCTTATACGTAAGCGTGCACGTGTGTGTGTATTACGAATTTCTACAAATTTTATGTAATAAATTCCATACTTTTATCGATATCCGTTGTAATCATCATAATGATCAGAAACGAGTATTTCATTTCGTTTAATATTACTCCCAACGAATTTAATTACGTTATTACATTTTTATAGAGTCAACGTTCTACGAGACTTGGATATAATACAATCTAACGAAAAATATACATATTAAATAAAACAAAAAAAAAAAAAAAAGAAACGAACGAACGAAAAAACGAACGAAGGAAGTTATTAAAATATCGTATGATAATCACGAATCACTATTGTTATTATTAATATTACTATTATTATTATTATTACTACTATTATTATTATTATTATTTGAAGAACGTACGAAAGAAATTCAAAGACGTGACATAACGAGTGTGAACGTAATGGAAATAAAATATATATATATATATATATATATATATATATATATATATATATATATATCGAGAAGAGTCGCACGAGCCGATAAAGTAGCCATACGTTCCTTAAATGGTGCGGTTTTGCGCGCGCGTTAAATATTATAGATACTTACTTTGTAAATGTATATGTGTGTATGCTCGTCGTCGTCGTCGTCGTCGTCGTCTTCTTCGTTGTCGTTGTTGTCGTCGTCGTTGTCGTCGTCGTCGTCGTCTTCTTCGTCGTCTTCTTCGTCGTCGTAGTCGTTGTGGACGACGGGTACGCATGATTGACCGCATGAGCGGTCGCGTAGCGCATGCTTAATGGACTTTTGCCACCGTGATTCCTCGACGAAACGTGCTTTTGTGGATAACGTAATAACAATTCTTCTCTTTCTCGCGATTTCTTTCAAACGGTCGTGTCTCAATGTTTCCTTTTTTCTCTCTCTCTCTCTCTCTCTCTCTCTCTACGTTTTCTTCTTCTACTACGTATGGTCGATGCGTACGTTTTTATCGTTAACATTGTTTATTTTGCTTTCTTATTTAATTATTTTTTTTTCGTTTCTATGAACTACGACTAGGATTTGTATAAAGTAAATACGTATACGACGCGAAGACGTCGTCATTCGTTAAATGAAAACGTAAAAAAAAAAGAAAAAGAAAGAAAGAAAGAAAATAAGATAGAGAGAGAGAGAGAGAGAGCTAATAAATATATGACGTAGCTTTAACATAATTTTCATTAATAATTAACCCGTGAAGAAAAGTCTCTTATCTGTTTTATTTTAAAGAGCAAGAGAAAGAGAGAACGAATAACTCTATGAGATATAAGATCTTTACGTATAATCGTATCATTGATTAATACATAGTTTATTAAATACAAATTTTCTATGGAAGTATGCAGTTTATAAGAAAGTTAAGACCAACGATCGAAGATGGACTATATAAAATTGACAGAAATACGCCATAAGGTGCCACGCCATTTGCCATGGTGCGTATGGCGCATAGAGTGCTTCAAAGTATATACATAGATATATATATACATATATGGGAGAAGAGAAGTAGTAGAAGAAGAAGAAGAAGAAGAAGAAGAAGAAGAAGAAGAAAAGACAGAGACGAGAATATGCACCTGCACCTGCCTTTACCAGTTGTATCCCTCTTTTACGACGATGCTATCTAGGATGGTGCCCCTGGCCGCTGGCGCTGACGCCACCGCTACGACACCTGACGCACGCTCACACACAGAAACACACGTACACGTACACGTATACATAACCATTTACATATACACATATACTTGCCCTCCTCTCTCTCTCTCTCTCTCTCTCTCCTTTCGTGTACGCATTCGCGAGAAATACCATTAACTTGCCCTCTCGCGCGCGAAAGAGAGTCTCTTTCTCTTACCATGACGCATTCACCATGATTCTCACTTTCCATAGGGAACGATTTATAAAAATATATTTCTTAACAATACGTCCTTGAGTAATGACACGAGATTCTCTTACGTAAGATATACTTGCAATATATATATATATATTATAAAAAAAAAGGAGAAAAAAAATGTTAAATATCTCTATTATTTGAGCCGGTGATTATGAAAGTGATCGAAGTTAAATATTTTTCGTTTGGAACGTTTGGATAAGGAGAAAAGAAGTTCTCTTTTTTTTTCTTTCTTTTCTTTTTTTTCGTAACGAGACGAACCAAAAAAAGTACATTTATTCTCCAAGAAAATAATTTTTTCACGCGTAATAATTGTTGTCGATTTTGAGTTAGGTGCAATTAGAAACATGTCCCTTGATATCTCGAACAAATCAGATCACCTTGATAATATATCGGCATATTAGATTATATTTATATTCGAGCGACAAAGTATGTATTCCATTTATGTTACACCGAATCGTATTAGAATATATATTACCTTTCTTTTTTACATACTGTGTTACAGATATACCGGCACAAGTGCCGCCATTAACGCCTGGTACCAACAAAAAAATGACAGAGGCCCTAGAGGCCTCTTTCGCTTCTTGGGAGAAGGAACGAGTACGTCTAAATATAACGAAAGGTTAGTCTCTATATATCTTCTTCTTTCTTAAATGCAAATGAATAACCTAAGTAAAATACTATATAAACCCGCACACATTTATCCAATTATCATTTATAAACTATCATTATTATTACTCTTTTTTTTTCCTTTTTTCGATATTTACAATAAGAAAATATGAACAAGAGCGTGACTAACTAATTTGATCGAATAACAGTATTCTTTAATTTCGTTGTTTTCGCGTCGATCGTTTGCCTTGATATTCGACATTCGTCCAACAATATATATATATATATATATATATATATATATATATATAAAATAAAAAAAAAAAAAAAGAAAAAAAGAGAGGAAAAAAGAAGAACAAAAAAAAAAGAACGAAGAGAACGAAAATCATGAAAGTGATGGATACGCGCGAAAGAACTCTTCTACTACTACTTTACTACTACTACTATTACCACTACATAGACATTACTTGTATTATTGTATAGAGATAAATACATACGTCTTTCTACGTGTGGCGTATATATAATATATATGTAGGTACGTTATACTGGTGGATAGATCGCGTGCGACGCCCGCACTTAGGCACGATGTAATGTGATGTGCGACGAGCCGACGATGTGCAGGAATTGTGAATGTGATGTTGATGGTTCTCTGATGGGGAGCCGATGCCACACATCCGGTATGCGCATTCAGAGCCACGCGGGTGTGACGTTACTTCCGGTCTACATGCCCCGGAGTTCGTACCCTCGGGCCAGCAGATCACTTCCATGGTCTGACCTCCGTGAACCAACGATTGCCATTTCAAGCTTGAACTTTGTCTGTCTGCCTTTCTGTCTATTTGTCTGTCTGTCTGTCTGTCTGATCGTCTGTACGTCTGTCTGCCTCTCTCTCTCTTTCTCTCTCTTTTTTTGTTTATCTATGTTTATCTATTCGTCCTTCTCTGTCTGTGTTGTGTCCTTCGCGTTAACACGAACTTTCGTTGATCCTTTAGAACGATTTAAAAGTTCCTTTTTTTCGACCTCGTAGTTTTTCATTAATTTGAGGAAAAGTGAATTGATCTTAAAAATTTCGTAGTCTCGAGGAATGTATATATATATATATATATAAAAATATATATATATATATATATATATATATATATATATGGTAATTCATACGATTGATCTTTAATAGTTATCAAGAAAATTTGTTGTCCCCGTATTTTGATTAAACAGTACACGTGTTTTAATAAATGAAAAATATTATAAAATATTTTCCCTATTTCGTCGTGATGATAAATGATGATTAACATTTATGTTTTAATTATATAAATTATTCATTCGAGTGTTCGAATAATTTTAACGTTGATTAATGCTATCATAATGTATTTTCTTTGTCGTTTCGTATCTTTTCATCTTTTCATCTTTTTTCTTTCTTTCTTTCTTTCTGTTCTTTTTTTTTTTTATAGGAAACAAAGGAAACATGTTATGGCAAAGATAAAGTTGCGTTTGTACAACAGGTACATAAAAGTTCCTACCCACCTGCGTTGGTGGACCTTCCTAAATCAACTAACCGAGATCATCGTGGTCCTGTCTTTTGGAAAAACTTTGATTTTCACAAATCTTTCTCTCCGTAGAACGTATACATACATGCCTGTGTATTTTTTCGGTTATCGTTGTTTGATTATCCAATAATAACGTTTTATATATTATTTATTTTCGACTTTCGTATTTTCTAAATAAGCGTCGCGTCGTCATCATTACATATCATTATTCCATTATATACTTACTTATATAATATATTAATATAACATATTAATACGATACTTATATACATATATATATATACATATAAAAGATCGAGCGAACGATTCAAAGAATTTATATTATCGACAATCTTACGTGTGCGCACTCGAAACTGAACAATGAGATCTTACTCGTATGGAAGACGAGGGACGACTGAGAGGTAGAGGAGAAATGAAGGAGAAAAAGTGAGAGTAAAAGAGAGAGAGAGAGAGAGAGAGAGAAGAGAGAGTCTGTTAACAATACTGACAAGGAATAAGTTGTGTAAACATCGGCACGATCCTCAAACATCGGCGGTCGCTTTGATGGCGGTATGCCGTTAGACACGCTCGCCTTGCTCTTTACTCACCTTTTCTATATTTATATTATATTATCGGCCACATCTCTCTCTTTCTCTCTCTCTCGATGTATGCGCGAAAGTATCTCATCGTTTTCTACGAATCTCTATGCTTTTTCTTTATTTCTCTCTCTCTCTCTCTGTCTCTCTTGTTCGATCGTCGGCTTCCATTCATAAAAAGATGGTTGGTTCTCTCATCACGTAGCTCAAGAAAAGAGAGAGAAAGAGAGGGAGAGAGAGAAAAGTGTGTATTTCGATCGAAGGAAAGATTTCGATCGTTATAGGTATACCAACTTCGTTCGTGACACGTGAATTTTGTTCCTTTTTTTACCTGGCCGTTTTGTCTCGACTTTGTTAACTCTTCTGAACGTTTACCTTCGCACCTCCTTCTTCGAGCAAGAGAGAAGGAGATAGAGAGATATATAGAGAGACAGATAGAGATAGATAGATAGAGAGAGAGAGAGAGAGAGAGAGAGAGAGAGAGAGAGAGAGAGAGAGAGAGAACGTTCGTTTTCTTTTTCTTTTTCTTCTCTCTTCTTTATTTTATTTTATTTTTCTTTTTAACGTCGTTCTGTTAAACGATCATCACATCGTGCTAAACGATCTCTTAAATGAATATAGCTTTTTCATTTGAAATGCTTGTAAGCTTTGCGTTAAAACTAATGAATTCTTAATAAGTTCGTTATAAGTTGATAATGAGTTTCTAATTTTCGTTCTCTCTTTCTCTCTCTCTCTCTCTCTCTCTGTCTCTCTTTCGATGAAAATAAAAAGAAATGAAGAGTCAGTTGGTCAGACGTCAACGTGCGGTGTTTCGTTTCGCCGACATCATTTCTGTTTGCATTATGAGCCGAACTGTACTTTTACGTAGGAAGATACCGCGAAACAATGCAAGACGCGCGTGCAAATATGGGCGCGCACTTCAAATGGGACATTCCAATGTTTCTCGGTATTCCTTCTACCCAAAGAGAACTCTATATGGATTTACTATAGCCTCTATGTCTCTTTGTGTTTCTTCTATTAGATTTATAATAAATACATTATTTATAGGAATCTTTAACGACGGTTCGTCGCCGTCGACATTTCTTATAACTTCTTCTTCTTTCTTTTTCTTCTTTCTTGTTTCTTTTTATCGAAACATCTACTATCGAACTTTAGCAACGTGTACATGATGTATCGTTAATGAACAATTACGAGGGTAAAAATGAGCTGAAAGTTTTTCAGTGATATCGAAAATCGATTACTCCTTCTCGGGATCTCTTAGACTTTTAATTTTCTAGTAATAATGATAATAATCGATTTTGTAATAGCGACATAAATAATCGACGATAGTAATCGATTTTTCAAAACCGCTTAGAAAATTTCCATCCGTTCTGTATTTTTTAAATATAAAAATAATGACTCCATGAAAGAATACATATTTGATTCTTTCTGCCCCAGTTTACGCAGGAACTCGAAGTGATATCCGAGATAATGTATACGTTGGTATCGTTCTTAATGAGATAATCTCATATACATGTTTTTTCAGACCCAAGGCAATGGTCGGAAGCAGCTGTCGCCCACTGGTTGCATTGGGCTATCGGTGAATTTTCGTTGGAGGGTGTGGCCATGCAACCCTGGCAGCACATGACCGGAAAACAGATTTGCGCTATGGGAAAGGAATCCTTTTTAGCACGTGCCCCGGCCTTCATGGGTGACATTCTATGGGAACACCTCGAAATACTTCAGAAAGGTGCGTAATTTTTCTCTTTATATTTATTTTTTCCCTTCTTTTTTCTTTTCTTTCCTTTCCTTTTCTTTTTGGTATGAATACACTCGTACACTTGTTTCTTTGTATCCTCTTTTTACAGTCAAACGAGTTAATCAATGATCGCCGAGTTGAATAATTGAATACATTGACTAACTTCTCCGTAGATTCTTCGCGAAAAGGGTGAAAACGTGTAAAGAAGAAAAAAGAAAAAAAGTGTTCACGTCTATAAGTATACTCATCTGCGATGGAAATGGATCGTCATTAGACTTGTTTTTTTTAAGACTCTTTTATAATCGATACAACGTGTCTACGAAAAAGTTAGTCAACGATCGACACGCCCGTATACATTGATTAATATATCCGTAGATTCGTAACTTCCACTAAAAGGGTGGGAACGTGTAAAGGAAGATCAAAGAAAACAGAATATCGAGAAAAACGAAGACACACACATACACGAACACACTCTTCTGCGACGGAAATAGATCGTCATTGCACCTGTTTTTTCAAACTCCTTTTATAATCGACGTAACAAAAAAAGAAAAAAAAAAATCAGTCGATGATTGACGCGCTCGTACATTGATTAATTTATCCATAGACACGTAATCACTAAACGAAAAGGGTGAGAACGTGTGAAAAAAAAAAATACTATGTAAGAAAAAGTTCGTATAGTACGTACTTACGTGGTACGGTGCAGATCGATGTAGATAGACGGATCGTTAGATACAGTAGTCCTGCAGGAGCAGCAGGATCGGTAAAAACAGATCGAATTTCCGTAAAATCGCAATATCACGGCAGGTACGCGGACAAATGATGAAGGGGAAGGACAAAGGACAATGACGAAGGGGAAGTAGTAGTAGTAGTAGTAGTAGTAGTAGTAGTAGTAGTAGTAGTAGTAGTAGTAGTAGTAGTAGTAGTTGTAGTTGTAGTTGTAGTATTTGTAGTAGTAGTTGTAGTAATAATAATGGTGGTGGTGGTGGTACCTTCCTCCTCCACTTCATCCTACGTACATTGAATCGACGTTAAGAGTTTTTATTCGAACGAAGGAGAGAATAGGAAGGGAGAAAGAAGTACTACGAGACGAGGAAGAAGAAGAAGAAGGAAAAAAGAGAGAGAGAGAGAGAGAGAGAAAAGTTTTCGGTATAGAAATTCTTATTCCGGATATCCTGCAACCAACAGAATAGCCCCGTGCCAATGTCTCGGCCACTTAGGTGCTTTTACAAGCCAGCAATTGAATACCTAAGGGATCCACTCGAGTTTCGATCTCTCTAGATCTATCTATCCGGTGATAGGAAACGAAAACGAAAACGAAAACGAAATGGAAAACGAGAATTTTTGAATGTTTTTCATCGACAAGAAATTTCTATAGATCTCGATTTATATGTTCTTATTAGCGAGATGATCGTTTTAATCTTTTCTTTCGATTTCTTTTTCTTTTTATTTTTTTTTATAAATGTTTCTCTCCCGATTCGTTCGTCAAGAATAATTAATTATTCTACGTTGAGAGAGCATCTAAATCGATCGAAAATAAAAGGAAGAAAGGAGAAAAAAAACTATGGGATCGAAAGGAGGACAGGAAGCGGAGCTTCATCCATGATTTAACTTCCATCGAGCGAACTCCCATACTTCCTTATCGATTAATTCGCGTTTCTCTATTCGTCATGCTAGAAAATTGACGTAGCCTGTCGTTCCTGCGTGTTTCATTTCTTTTCTTTCTTTTCTTTCTTTCTCTTTTTTTTCAAATTTAACATATGTACATACATTCGATGTCTATACAACCGAATACCTATATACAATTAAAATCAAATGTCATACGTAAACGTGCCTATGTTCTCACGTATGTTCATCGTCATCGTCATCGTCATCTTCATTATCATCATCATTATCATCATCATCATCATTATCATCTTCCACGATCATTTAGATCCTCGCAAATGATCTATATGACGACGGAGGTAATAAAGTGTTTATTCTAGCACGTTATTATACATACAAC
Source organism: Vespula vulgaris (assembly GCF_905475345.1). NCBI lineage: Eukaryota > Metazoa > Arthropoda > Insecta > Hymenoptera > Vespidae > Vespula > Vespula vulgaris. The sequence goes on along the minus strand of NC_066600.1, from coordinate 2,619,141 downwards.
GCCGTGACATACGCCGAGCAGCGTGGGTAATCGCTTTGATTCCATGAACGAGAACGGATATTAGGAAACGTTGTTGCGCCTGCAAAGTGAAAAAAAAGAAGAGAAGAGAAAAAAAGAAAAAAAAAGGAAAAAAAAAAGTAGAAACTGAAAAGCTGCATCCTCCTCCTATTTGTGGCAAGCACGATCGAGTCACGGTGAAACTTAGTTACTTGCTCCGCGCTGACCGGAGCGATCTGCGCGGTAGATCATCGCGTTGTTGTTGCCTCGCTTTCTTTCAATTTGTCCTATTGTTGTACCGGGCCATTGCGAAATTACCTAGCTAAGACTCTATGCGTTTAGAAAATATAGATACATATATATATATATATATATATATATATATATATATCCTTGCAGCATAAAATGCATCTTCGTTTTATATTTCCTTTTCATGATTTCACGTTAAAAAAAAATGCTTCTTTTATAAGTACTAACAATCGTTGGATCGTGGAAAGTTTTCAAAAGCAGAATAATTAATCTCCTTCTATCACGAGCATGTTCCATTTTGTGGTCATAATTGCGTCGCATATATAACGCTATCAGCCATAGATAAAAGCTCGTTTCTCGGTCTGATTGCCTTTCGTCCGACGTTACACGAATCCTCGTCTCGAACGGATCGTTCGACTTGTTTCTTTTTAATAAAATATATTAAAATGAAATTAATATCATTTACTTATTATTTCCATTTGATTGATTAGTCATCGCGATGATCATTCGTAGAGAATAAATATATCGAAGTTCTTTCATTATCATCGTTAAGGATCTATTAGGTGGTAATAAGAAAAGAAAAATGGATGCTGAAGATCGAAGAGAAAATAATTCGTTCGGGATTCATTCGTTTTGAAATTAATTTTAAATTCAGATGTCGATGCTGAAAAGGCCTCACTGGAGAACACTACGGCGAGCAACTTGTACGAGAGCGTATGCGTCCCAGATTTAGGTGATTTTTTGGGATACCAGGATTCGTCTGGTCATCAGGAACACAAGAGTCCAGCTACGACACCAGCTAGCTCTAACAACACTAACTCGTCCGGCCAAACGCATGGTCCTACCACTCAGGCAACAGCCCCTACGCAACAGCCATCGTCCGGCGCCGTTTCGTTGGCCTCGAGACAATATCATAACGATGGTAAGTCGATAGATCGATTTATCAAATTTGAATGATCCTTACGTTAAAGCGTCCCTAAACTACGTTATTAAAATTATTATGGTCATTTTTCTTTTTTTCTTTCTTTTTTTCTTTCTTTTTCCCTTTTTTTCCCTTTCTTTTCTTTTTTTTTTGAATTAATATAACGATCGATTCGTCGGACGAAGGATGATGAATGAAACGTTTTCCTTTTATTCTGATAGAATTAACTCTCTCGAACTTAAGAACGAAGTTGCCGCCATGTTACGTCAGGCTAAGTGATAGGATCTCTCATTAGCATCGTCTGCCGTCACTCACGCCTTCTACTTCTTCTTGTACTTCTTCTTCTTCTTCTTCTTCTTCTTCTTCTTCATCTTTCGCAGATAGTATTGCATATGTGCCATCAAGTCCTGCGAAATATCTCATATTTTCATTCTTTTTTCTTTTTTTTCTTTCTTCAAATCGATCGAGACTACGATTTAATATTTGTATAGATTTTCCTCGACCGATTCGTTCGTTCTTTGAAGGTATACAATTTTTTTTATTTAAATTACATATGTACCTTTAATGTATATATACCCACCTACCCACACACACACGCACACGTATATATATAAATTTATATATATATATATATATATATATATATATATATACGTACGTATAGGACACGTGTTAGGAGTAGAAACCAGTTAAAGTGTAAAAACGTTCTTTTATCAATGAAAACGAAAAAGGGGAAGAAGACGTGATAAATAAAAAGAGAAAAAAGAGAGGAAAAAAAGAAAAAGGAAATAGTAGCAACGAATAAAAGAGACGAAAGTCGAACGAAATAGAATGGAATGGCACGGAATGATGGAGAAGATTATAAAGCGAGTCTCTTCTGCGCTAGCTAGCAGGCCAACAATTATCTAGTCTCTACTCTAGGGGGGCCTTACGTCATTGCAACAGTGACCGTGGCTGAACGAGGGAAAGTCGGAGCGTGCGAGTAGCCCTCCTTCACCTCCTCCTCGTCCCTCTTCTCCCTCTCACACCCTCCCCTCCTTCTCCTTCGTCTCTGCTCGTTCACTATTTGCACGCTTCACCGCGGACGATGAAGAAGACGATTCGCGAGTTACTCCAAACCTACTTTGTTTCGGCTCAACTCGATTTCTCATTCTCTCAGAAAAATTATGATATTTTTTTACAGTCGACTATCTAAAACTTGTATACTTGATAAATAAATATTAAATGGATGATATCATTTGCGATATAAAAGAACGTATAAGTAGGAAAGAACGAATATAGAAATCGTGTTTTTTTTTAAATAATTGATAAATTTCGAGTTAAATGGACGATGCACGATTTGGCGTCATGATCAATCGGATATTGTCGTAGAGCAATGAATAAAAGAAAGAAAAGCGACGGAGAGAAATGTTTTTGTTAAATAATTGATACTAATTCAAGTTAAATATGTGCGCGATTAGAATCCTAATTAATCGCATTAATATTTCGGTATCTAATTAATAATTGAATAGTTAATAATGTGTCGTTGCACGATTTCACGGCCATTCGAAAAGATAATCATGTTGAAAAAGAACACCGACGTGCTGCTGTTGGTGGTGAGGAAGAAAAAGAGAAAGATAGACGGGAACGAGAGAGAGAGAGAGAGAGAGAGAGAGAGAGGGAATGATCAGAATGCTGCGTGGCCCATCGTGGTTAGTTAAAACGCGGTGGTTGCTTAACAAATAATCATTGTACTCGTCGGTACGATTGACTAAGCTTTCCCATAAAGGTACCAATGGCGTCACAATGATACGTCGATCCTTTTTTGGTTAGCGGACCGACGTCGTTCTTTTAGAGCCTAAGGCAATGGTTTTCAAAGCGATATTATCGATTAATAAATTAAATCATTGGTCTTTTTAACGCCGATTAAAAAAAAAAAAAAGAAAAAGAAAAGAAAAAAGGAAAACGTAAAAAGAAAAAGCGAGATCGTCGAAAGATTATAAATAACGAATAATTGTCATATAGATATAATCATTCTAAATTAAACATTTGAAACGATTCGATGTATTATTTCAAGTTAAAGAAGAAGCAAATCGTAGGTATGTATTAACGAATCTAAAAGTCAGCTATAACGAAATAAATGCTAACGCAAAGAGACAAATTATAGACTATTATATTCGTATAAAAAAAAATTGAACAGTGGCGTTGAGAGAGGAGAGTAGGAGGGATGATGGAGGAGGAGGAGGAGGAGGAGGAGGAGGAGGAGGTAGGTCGTAATAGGGGGAGGGTTTGTCGCAAAAGTTTGAAAACCACTGGCCCTCGAGAAATCAATTTTGCACGCACACGACATAGAAAGAAGGAATCGCCTTTGTCGTGTAGCGTCTCCGAATGCCAGCAAGTTTTAATTTATACACACGATATACACGGGCGCGCACGCGTGAGTTTTTCTCCGTGTGTGCGCCATCGTTTGTGGGTCTGTGCACGTGCGACGCGACGCATGTACGTGACGCGAAGCAACGAACGTTTCTCGTCGTCGTCGTCGTCGTCGCGTCGTGTCGTCGTCATCCTCGTCGTCGTCGTCTTCGGTTTCATCGACTTTACGTTCTTCTCACTAATGAAAAACGTCTTACACTTTTTTTCTATTGAAAAAAAAAAAAAAATAAAATAAAATCGTTTTTCTAAACAATAAATATTACAAACGAATGATTCAATGATATATCCTTTTTTGACGATTCATTTATACGAATTAATAACTATTGCTATAACTAATTGAACGATGTAAATTGTTTTATTGGTTTTTTTTTTTTTTTTTATATGAATATAAATATTGTTTAAAGTGAGATATAAAAATTTCTTTTAGTACAAGTGAAATAAGGATCGATTCTCTATCGTTTCTTCACACAGAGAAAAGGAGGATCGAAGATAGAAAAAGGTCTTTCTTTCTTTCTTTTTTTTTTTTTTCTTTTTAACCAAACGTAAGACGGGAGGCAAAAGGCGTAGGGATAGGAAAGGGACGACGGGGTGGTTGGCGCAGGTTGTATTCATTCGTTCGTTCATTCATACTTCGTACTACAAAGGCTCGAGCTCATTCAGAACTCACGACACGCACACTCACATCTCTCTCTCTCTCTCTCTCTCTCTCTCTATCTTTCTATATATGTATTTATTCTTTTCGTCCCTTTTCTTTTTCCTGTGCGTGTTCTTCTCTTCGATATATTCTCTTTCTCCTTTACTCATTCTCGACGTCTTACTTTATTTTAGTCTCTCTTTCTCTCTCTCTCTCTCTCTCTCTCTCTCTCTCCACGTATCTATATCATTGATGTATATATGTACGTACAATATATATATATATATATATATGTAAAAGAAGAGGTACAACGGGATTGGTTCGCGAGCAAAGGACAAGGCGGGCTGAAGGGCTACGAAAAGGGAGGGTAAAATGGAAGCTCACATTACGACCGGAAGTCGTAGTAGAAGGGAGGCAAAGGGAGGAGCAGTCCTACCCCAATATATTCTCGTAGAGAGCGAGATAGTTTTATAATGTCCTCGAGTGCTCCTCCCTTAATGCATCCCAAAATGCATTCCCCTCTCCTTCTTATGGCACATAGCGAAGGTATTGTTGCTCATTTCAAAGGGAACAGGAGAATCGTCGAGACGCCTAGAACGTATTGAAACTAGCTTCGAAGGAGAAGTGGTTACCGAATCTACGTCGGTTTTATGTCGGACTCGTGCTAGAAATATATTCTCTTTTATATATACATACACGCAATATAATATAACGAGCTTTTTATCGTTTGTGATTCATGCAAGTTTTTATTTTTTTCCAGTCGTTATATAGATAATAATGAGATAGTGATAAATGAAAAAAAGAAAGAGAAAGATAAAGAGAGAAAGAATTATTTAATTATCTGGTTAAAATTTTTAATAAAATAATTATGATCGGTATTACACAGCAAGTAGTAAAAAAGAAAAAGAAAAAGAAAAAGAAAAAGAAAGTATTTATAGGGTAAAGAAAAGTTAATACTTGTCAAGATTCATTTCCGAGGCCTACTAAAGTCTGATCGAGCGAAACTAACGTAAGATGATCGAGCGTGTAAAGATAAAGGGCTTCGCAAAATAGGGCTTACTTTCTCTCATTAAGCTTGGAATCAATGTATCAAGCTATGTAAAACATTTACAACGAAGGTTCCTCCTTATTTTACATAGATATACAAAAAGAGAGAGAGAGAGATTGTACAGAGAGGGTACTTCTCGCAAGTCCCATCGTCGCTATCGCTACCGACAGACTCTCTCTCTCTCTCTCTCTCTCTTTCTCTCTCTCTCTCTCTCTCTCTCTATGAAAGCAAGGCACGAGGCTGAGGCGTAAGGGAGCGAGCACTTCCGGTCCCCTCTACATCACGTGCGAGCCGCCGAACAGAGAAACCCCCGTTCCCTCGTCCCTCCTTACATCCGGCCTACGTCTCTCTCTCTCTCTCTCTCTCTCTCTTTTTCTCTCTTCCACCTCTCCCAACAGCTACGACTCCCTCTCAAAAATAGGCTAGAAGGGCCCCTTCTCATAGCGGTCGTTTCGTCGATGGACGGGAAAAGACGTGCCTAAGCTCTATATTAGTTCTACCCAAAAACGTGACCTTCTTCTTCTTCTTCTTCTTCTTGTCCTTTTTCCTTTTTTTTTGTTTTTTTATTTTCGTACATTATACACGTGAATAGGTACTTACTTCGTTACTAATGCAATTTGGAACTATATAAAATTTAATTTCATCGATGTAATCCCTACTTCGATCATCCCTTTTCGAATATCCATAGATTTCCTCCTCTTTCACGTCCTTTATTTCAAATCATTCAAATCACAACTCTTTAATCTTACGTGAATTCTCTTACGAAATTCGTAAAGACCGATGTTAGAAAGACGAATTAGAAATAGAATACAACCATTTATATCGGCAGTCTTTTTCCTTCTTTTCTTTTGGAAGTTTTTCATATTCGATGTAGATTTAAGGGAAATTTTTGGGAATTAGTTTACACGTGGAGCAGGTGGTTGAAAATTTCTTCTAGCTTTTCCAACGACTACGACGAAACGAATTACCTCCACCTTTCGAGAGGGTGGGAGAGAGGTAGCGAGGGATCTTCTCTCTCTCTCTCTCTCTCTCTCTCTCTCTCTCTCTCTCTCTGTCTCTCTCTGTCTCTCTCCTCTCTCTGTTTTTTCTCCCACCATACGCAACTATTCCCCTCTTTCTACACAGCGAGAGACTCACTCGGAAGAAAACGCGGCGCGCAGCTGATAGCAGAACGTGCGTTGATGGTGGGGGTAGAAACGTTGTTGAGAGAGGGGAGGCCCTCTCAAAGGGAAGGGAAAGAGGAAGGAGCAAGCAGGCGGAGAGCGAGAGAGCGGAAACGGTAGGCCGCTTCGTCGCAGTGACACGCGCGCTCACGTCAAGTGGAGGACGCACGCGAGAGGAACCCTCTAAGGAAGAGTGCCTCTTCTCTTTTTTTTCTCTCTTTCTCTCTTTTTCTCTCTCTCTTTTTCTCTCTTTCTTTATGTCCATCTCTCTCTCTTTCTCTCTCTCTCTCTCTCTCTCTGTTTCTCTTTCTCTTTCTCTATTTCGCTGTCTCGACATTTATTTTTCGAATGTTCGTCGTCGTTGAGAAAAATGAACAATTGAAATCGTTGGAAATGTTCGTGACCGAAGGGAAGTAGAAGAAAGTGTGCGTACGATTTGGTAGTGTATCGTTTCGCGCGATTAGTAGTGTGTCGATTAAAAAACAAGACCGAGAAAAAAATCAAGAAGAAATATCAGTGTAAAAGAAATTTGGGAATAGAAGTGAAGATCTATTTTATGTTATTACTTTTTCGATTTCGACATTGATTCTTGATATCGATTTCGATTCGTTCGATTCTGTCGTAAAATCCTCTTCGGAGGAGGCACACCTGTTGCGCGATCTAGCGTCGTGGCGCGCGCAGCTGGTGCACCGGGTGCGCTGCACCGGCGTTGCACCGGTCGAGTCTTCCAAGGATTACTTTTGCTTCTTCTCCTTTAAAAACTAGAAAAGAAGAAGTAGGACAAACGTGAATGAAAATATATCGAAGGTAGGAAGCGTCGATCTTAAAAAAAAAAAAAAAAAACAGAGAGAGAGAGAGAGAGAGAGAAGCAAAAGAAAGGCGTGAAAAGTGTACTACGAACTAAAAGGGAACCAAGTGCAAGAACAGAAAGCTCGTCGCGTATAGCTTCGAAGATTTTGGATACTCTCATAAGAATGATATAAAAGAGTATACCTATGAAAAGGATCTCCGAAAAGAAAAAGACCTGTCAATCTTGTATGCTGCTGAGCATGCTGTTTGAACTATCGATTAATAATCAACTTCTTTTAAGAAAAAGGGAGGAAAGAGAGGTGAAATTCAAACGACTCGTAATACAACAGATAGAGAGAAGTTTCCAAAGTTTCGTTCGGTCGTCCATTGTGCGGTGAAAAGAAATCGCGCCTTAAAAGCGCGAATGCTCGTCGAAGAGGTGTCGTGGTTAAGCTTGGAGTTGTCAGAGAGCCGTGTCGTGGGCTGCCCGGCAGGTTGCCGCCGCCGGCAGGACGGCCGTCACGGCGAGCATCGAGAGGATCGCGACGGGTTCGCGAACTTCAGGCCAGGCGCCGCCGCCGCCGCCGCCGCCGCCACCGCTACCGCCACCGCCACTGCTGCCGTTGCCGCCGCCGGCCATCGTCGTCGGCAATTATACGACGACGAACGGGAACATCCTAGAGACGAGCCAACAAACGCCGAGTGCGGTAGCCTCGGCAACATCCTCGGAGATGGTTCTTCATATGCTAGATACCCTGATGACGGGACACGAACCCTTTTATGCCGATTATCCTTCCTATCAGGAAGCTGATCCACTTACTCATACTCAACATCAACATACTCATCATCCACATCATCACCAACAACAACACCAGCAACAGCAACAGCAGCAACAGCAACAACAGGATGGATTACATCGGAACGCGATCTCATTGAATACTACTACTCATACGCCAGGTTAGAGAGAAATCGTTTGTCTTTCATCGATCGATCGATTCTAAGGAATTTCTTCGCGATATATCATAAGGTTTCATTCTCCTTCGTATATATATGTATGTGTATATGTACATACGTAGGTATCTTCAAAAATATGTTTCTATTTTAGAATGCACGTTAACAAATTGAATAATCTTATGAATTATTTACAATGAATTATGAAGTCACTGAATCCATAGATAAGAAGTTATGAGATGTGAAGATTCTGTATATTTGTTATTTCTAATAATTAAAAGTAGATTCCCGACGGATTCGTATGATGCATTTCGATGAATGAATATCAATTTACTAAATGGAATGGTACTTTTGACAGAAATTATTATCAGTTACGTGAGTCAAATTGTTCTCGTGACGCTCGAGGACACGAAACAATGATTACGTTTAATTTCCACAAAGCATATTCGATACGAGTTTTAGTTTTAGCATTGAGTAGCTAAGGTAACATCGAATATCCCTTTTCTTCTCAATCATATCTTTAAATAATTCTTTTCATTTTTCAAAAGTCAGAGAGAGAGGAAACAATCGAATTACATTTCGCAATTCGTAAAAGATGATGATCTATTAGGATAGTTGTTGAAGTTCTTTGAAACGACTGAATTCGAATACGAGTTCATTTTCGATTATTTTCGATGTGTACCGACAATAGCTCGTAACAAAACAATATAACATATTTTTAATGTCTAAATGTGTTTATACGCAATGCACATAGATTGCCGCATAAGGTGCGGCTCTCGTTGACTTGGCAATAAAATCTACCAAGCAAGGTCAGAATTACACGCTTCGTAGAGCAGGAGATTTCAGACCGTAGTCTGTTCTATGTAGCTTATCCATCTGTAACGAGAAGAAACGAGGAAGAGTAAGAAAAAAAAAATAAAATAAAAAAAAATAAAAAACAAAAAAAGAGAGAAAGAGAGAGAGAAATGGAAATGGAAAATCTTTCAAGCAAATTGATTATTTTAAATACGTAAAAAAAAAAAAAGAAGAAAAGGGAAAAAAACCCACGAAACACGTTCATATGATCAGACATGATTATAAAGGAATTAGAATAACTTCCAGCTATAATGTGTGTGTGTGTGTGTGTGTGTGTGTGTGTACCTGCGAGAAAAGAATGAAACCTATAAAATCAAATAATTTAAAATGAAGGCCAATAACATACACCATAATTCTAATTTAACTTCGAATTAAACGTTCCGTACAATCTTTCGACGATATAAAGATATTAAAATATTAAAGTTGAAAGTTATAAAAGAAACAGAACGAAAAAAACAAAACAAAAAAAGAGAAATCTAGAAAAGAACATTGAATATATAAACTCATAGGTTTTTCTTGGTCTTGTTAGTGCGTTCTCCCTACTAACAAATGCGACTCGGGCGAATACATTTTAATTTAGCGCAGTGGCGCGTACGCACACGAATTAAAAAGAAAGGCATATGTAACACGGATATACATAGAGAGCGCGATAAAGGTAGATTGTGGGAGAGTTCGCAGGTCAGCGGTCTACCGAACAATGCGCGATTTCGTTGCCGTCGAGGACGACGTTTTTTATGAGCGCATCGCACAATCGCCTGGCTTCAACACGCACACGTTACACGCACTAGTACACGCACATATACTTTTACGAGGTACCTATGTATATATGTTTTTAAGGCTCCAATGAGTTTCGAGTTCAATGCATGTCTGACCTAACGAGTCTCTTTTTCTCTCTCTTTCTCTTTCTCTCTTTTTATTATTACTATCTATTTTTTTGAAGTTAATGAATATATATATTTATATATGTATATATATGTATATATATGTATATATAGGAACAATGTTGAAATGGATTTTTATCTGCATCGTATAATTCAACGAATCAATCGGATTATACCATCATTTAAATTCCATGCGATATTGTGTGTATCATCTGATTGAACCTTTTTCTAGAAATAATGATCCAGGAAGAATTTTCTTTAACGACTTATCGTTAGAATATTTCACTTCTACATCGTAATAATCACGTTTATAAATATATTCTATCATTAATAAAACGTATGATTTACGCAATCTATACGATATAAGAATGATCAAGGATTACAATTATTTCTTTGTAACTGTAACGATTTCCTAATTTTATATGTAACAATTGCGAGCGCAAACGATTCGCTTGAGATTCGTTTGAGATTAAAAATGAAATAAGGATACCGTTTGATCAGAGACGTCAAAGAAACGATAAAGATTAGCTGTTAAAGTCGGTATCGATCAAAGACGAAATGAAATTTAGAGTAGTCGAATCAGCTTTAGTAACCTTAACGACCTTAACAGCAGCAACAGCAGCAGCAACAGCAGCAACAACAGCAGCAGCAGTTACAGAAGCAATACAGCAGCTGTGCACTCCGAAGCCAAGAGCCGTGTTTCATTCGATTTGGCGCGTGCCACGTTAGCCCTCCGTTCCGTCCTCCTCGTTTCCTACGCTCGTTTTCGTTAAGAAGTCGCCGGCATCGGGCAAACTCTCTTTCGGGCCTATGTTGCCGGCCGGCACCTGTTCCACAGCTGATGCGTGCCTGCTATGCGGCTGCTAAACGACTGCTGTGCCTGTTACTGTCGCTCTTACTTACTTACTCTTACTATACTCTTTCTCTCTTTCTCTCTTTCTCTCTGTGTGTGTGTGTGTGTGTCTTTTCTTCTTTCTTTCTTTCTCCCTTGGTTCTCTCCATGAGAGAGCATGATCGAGTGCACGTGCCTGATCAATTTCTTTTCCCTCGTCTCATTTACGTCAGCTGGGAATCGAGTTAATTCAAATTAATATCACGTAAAACTTGATATCTTTGGTCAATTAGCAAAGTGTTTATTTAATTTATCTCTTCGATTTAACATTCTTTTTCAGATTTACGTCGATGAAATCGTAGTTGATGAAAGAGAAAATTTTCAAGTATTCTCTCTTTCTTTCTTTGTTTCTTTCTATCTCTTATGCAGATCCCAACTAAAAACTTAGAAAAGAAATTCCTTCTCTTTAATGTGTAGACGTAACCGCCGAAGAAAGGCGGCCGAGGCGCGAAGCCGAAAACGTGAGTCGAAGGGAGAAAAGGCGAGCGCGAGAAAAGGGTGCGTGTGAGTGAGGGACGTCGTGAGGGCCGACTGTGAGGGCCGCCGTGAGGGCCGACGTCGACCTGCACTCCCACGCTCCCTGTGTGAAGCGACATGGGGTGCGAGCTGCAGTTACGCGCGTGGTGGACCCTGCAGGTGTAGGTAGATCGCCCGTATAAAAACGGAACCCGGTGTATTTTATGAGAGCGAAAACCGTCCCCTCTCTTTCTCTCTCTCTCTCTCTCTTCGTTGCTTTTCACCTTTGCCATTGTTTTTCGATCTCCGATACGAACATGTCTAAGCTAAGTACGTATGTACCTATATCCATAGTTATGTATATGAACATGTATTCAAGTAGATACATACGTAGAAAGAAAAATTCAACGAGTCTCCATGCCTTGAAAGATCCATTAAAAATAATTATTAACTCTTTCTAAACGATCGAAATGTATTGTTTTTTTTTCTTCTTTCTTTCTATTCATCATCTCACTAATTTAAAAAAAAAAAAGAGGGGGAAAAAAAGAAAGATATGACACATAATGTCATCGTAAAGAGACTAGGGCAGTAAGCATATACGACGATCCTGTAGTACGTATTTATGAGTCTGAACGACTGTCCCTACCACGCGTACTACGACGATGATATAATAAACGGTAGTTGCGCAGTTCCATACGAGACACTACGAAACATATTACGAGGTGTGATGAAAAAGTTCGTCCAATTTTTTCCACTTCTAACGATGTTAATTTATTCGATTAACAAAAATTTTTTTTTCTTTCTTTTTTTTTTTTTTCTTTTTTATAAGATTTATACACGATACTGATCTTCTTAAAATCTTTCTGATTTAATGGGATGCATTAAGTTTTGTATAAAAAAGATTACGAGAATACGAAAACTATATTTCTAAAACGCTTTTCTGATGATGCGTATTATATCCAATGAGAAGTCCTATTTTGTGAATAAATCAAATGAATAAATAACATAAATATCTCGAATAAATAAAAATCGTACGAACTTTTTGTTCACAACTCGTACACTTTCTCTAGTTTATTCCGATTCCTGTATTAAGCTGTTAATCAAGGATGCTTTTTTTTTTGTAGTGAAAAAACAAATTTATTTTCACTATAAAAATAAAATTTAGATTAGAATGGAAACGGAAAACTGGATAAATCAATGAATCGTAAAATGAAGAGCATATTCGACGTATATAATATATTTTTTTTTCTGTTTTAATCGGAGTATAAAAAAGTGATTTATTCATGTTTTTATCTCAAGAGAAAATTGAAATCTTTGTGGGGAGTTAATTCGGCATCTCCGGTTAAAAGGTTAACAGTATTCCGAGCGTGTAAATATTCGTAAAAAAAAAGAAAAGAAGGAAACTATCGATGTGGAGATAATTAAACGATATTACATGTCGACTTTTTCGAACAGCACATCTGCCTTCTCTTTTCTTACACAAGAATTTCGTTTCTTTGTCCACCTGCTCTTTCGTGATATCTTCGTTATATCTCGCCTTTTACCGCCATTGTTAATTTTTTCAAATAAATATGAAAACGTTTGGAAAGTACCTAACCTTAATTGCGTAATGAAAATTCATAAAGACGATATAATAAATAAAATATATATATATATATATATATATATATATGTATGTATATATGTATATATATATATATACACATATAATTAGAGGGCGTTTTCAAATACTCGGAAATGCCTCGTATTCGATGCGTTATCATTGAATAAAAAGAGAGAACAAAATCTAATGAGGAATCAGAGAGGAGGAGAAAATAAAGATGTAAAAATTTTGAAGAGATTGTAGTAATAATAATAGTGGAGAAAGAGAGAGAGAGAGAGAGCAATGATAACGACGACGACGACATTGTCGTGGGCGAAGCTAATGCAGCCTCCGCATTCGGCGAGAACGGATTTCTCGAAGCGAAGGAAAGGTCGTTGAGAGAATAGGCGGAGTTCGCTCGAGCCAATCAGCGAGATGCGTACCGCCCACGTGTCGCGGTGGTTCCTCCCTGCAGACTCCGGAAAGTTTTTCTCTTTCTCTCTCTCTCTCTCTCTCTCTTTCTCTCTCTCTCTCTCTCTCTTCCTCTTTCTCTCTTTCTAACCTCACTTAAAATTACACATTGTTTTGTACGGAGAATACACTAAAAGTACTTAAAGGCCATCTATTTTATCCCCTTTTACAATCCATTAACACTCTTTTTTAATGATAATATACATCGATTTCACAAACACATCGTAAAAAATTTGCATCGTCTTTCTTTTGAATAACGTTGAAGTATATCACGAGCAAATCGGTTTACCGATTTACAAACATCATATCACAATTCATACAATTATCGAGAATCTTTCTAATGTATAAATGAAGATTAAATTTACACTTAACTTGTCGTTTACTTTTATAGGAGGTTATGCTCATCTACGCAGTCCCGTGTGTCAGGATGAAAGTCAAAGGGAAGAAACTTCGCCACCACCTCACAGCCATAGTACACAACCTCCGAATTCTCATTCCAGTACACCGACGGGGAATAACAACAATAATAATAACAATAATGCGAATAATGCTTATATACACCTACGCAATTTAAATGAATTGAAAACGGAATGTGAGTATTAGTCTACGACTTGTAAACTGGCGCCATCTGTAATATAACAAATCATAATATTAAACGCGTTACTTTTCATATCGCGGATTTATATATTAGAAATAAATTTTATATATATACATATATATATGTATGTATGTATATATATATATATATATTCGTATTAAAGTTGAAGCGATTTGTTCGAAATATTCGATGGAAAAGTAATAAGAAATAAAAGATCGATTTGATTTCGCGCAATTTTTTTAGCGAACTATAGCAGCCACCATATAGCGGCGGAACACTTACAAGGAGGAGCCGGCGGATTGGCCAGTGGCGGTGATCTCGGTGCAACGGGGACCAATGAGAGCGAACTTAGGGTTAGCAATACTGGCACGACGGAAGAGTACATTACACCCGCTCATTATTCTGGATATGACGAGGCCTCTGATTATCACGGTCTATCGCAGGATCATCAAACTCCTCATACCTACAATCTGGATAGTTCGCCAGAATTTTACAGTACCAGTGGTATTCACCTCGAAGCGAAATATCAGCCATCGCCGTTCAAAAATTATCCTCGAGGTACGAACGAATCGATTTCGAATATCGACCGTAGTCAACAAAACTGATGAACTTCATTAAAATACAAGAATTAGAATTCGAGTATATAAGAAATATTCAATTTACTTTATATATATATATACATAATATATCTACGTTGATATAATAATATCTAAATGAAGAAAGCATCTAAAAATGAAATATAAAGCACGAACATGTCACGTGACAGGTTCATTCGAATTCAAAATTCTAGCGGGAAAATCAAATAATCGAGACAATCTGTTTTGAATTTTAATGAAAGTTATCTAATCGAATTTATATCTATAAATCGATAATCCTGTTCTCTTAGATCTCGTGATTAACTTAGTTTTATTTTGCAGCGAGATATCACGAAGGATACAGTGAAAGTGGGGGATACAGTCAATACGATGCGACACCGTTTCAGACGGTTCCTGGAAGTGGAAACACAGCTACTGGAGCTGCTGGTGTTGGCAGTGAACAGTGGGGTGTTGCACCTATCGGTGAACATCTTTCTCATCATCCAGCGTTCATCGCGAGTCTTGGCTCGAGAGATTCATCCGGTGCTCATCATCCACCTTCCATCGGTAGTAACGCCGATCAAAAGCCTCTCCTACAGAGTGCAATGATCGCAGCTAGTTATACCGGTAAGCATCTACTACACAATACACTATTATATCTAAGACAATTAATACATATTAAACGATATAGAACAACTGAATAGAAATATAGGTGATAATTGTGCAGGTGGTGGTCCATATTTCACAGGTTCAGGACCAATACAACTCTGGCAATTTTTATTGGAACTATTAACCAATAAATCATGTCAGAGTTTTATCTCGTGGACGGGCGACGGTTGGGAATTCAAACTTACGGATCCCGATGAAGTTGCACGACGCTGGGGTGTTCGCAAAAATAAGCCTAAAATGAATTACGAAAAATTGAGCCGCGGTCTCCGATACTATTACGATAAAAATATTATACACAAGACCGCTGGGAAACGTTACGTCTACCGTTTCGTCTGTGACTTACAAAATCTACTGGGGTATGTGTACATCAACATTTTCACATGTCTCGTTATATAACGTCATTGACATAATATATTGTATCAAAGAGAGTAAATATTTTATTGCAGATACAGTGCCGAGCAACTCCATGCAATGGTGGACTTGAAACCAGAAAAGAAGGAAGAAGACTGAGCTTTCTATAATGAATGTGTTGTTTTAGGACAATGTTACTGATATAAACGAATATAACTAATTTCTACGGCATCGTGCAAAGAGAGTTTAACGAGGAAAAAAGATAAAGATATAAATAATAAAGAAGAGATAAAGAGCAAACGCACGAGAGTACGAATAAAGTAATAATTGTTAAAATTGCAGAAGATCATTGTTCTGTGTATCCTTTGTTTGAAACGAAATGATGATATCAATTCGGTCGCATGTACCAAAGACAGGGTCTGCATACCATTGGTGCCTAAAGTTTTAATGACTAAATTGTGAGCTTCTTCCTAGGTGATGAGTGGATACACCAGGGCAGATTCTGTGTCAGAAACTTTTTGTTAGATCACCTGATGATTTAGAATCGACCAAGTGTGTGTGTGTCTTACCAAAAAAAAAAGAAAAGAAAAGAAAAGAAAGAAAAAAGAAACGGAAAAATATAAATAATAAAAGAAATAAAAAATAAACGGATAATCGTTGAAAATTGTGGAAGACCATTGTTCTGTGTGTATCCTTTGTTTTAGATGAAACATTAATATTGATTCGGTCGCACGTACCAAAGACAGGGTCTGCATACCATTGGTGCCTAAAGTTAATGACTAATTTGTGAAAATTCTTCTCTAAGTGATTATATCATTTGCCGAAGCGTCATAATTTAGATGATATATTTATAGGAGTATAACTCAATATTTTATACATGTTATATATATGTATATATATGTAATGCGTGCATGTGTGTGCGCGCTCAAGCGCATGTGTGTCTTCTCGTATATATGCATAAATGCATGCAGTCTTACACACGCATACATATATACATACGTACATACGCACGCACACATAGAGTGTCAAGAACTTTCTGATATAATATACGGTGTAACAGTGTAGGAAAATAGTGTGCATGGGAGTCCTCGAATGTGTCTAATGACGTCTGATGAAATACGGACGTCTATCACTTCTTCAGGGCATCTTGAATGCTCTGTGTACATACATAAATATGTATAACTCTATGTATACCCGCCCACACACACACATTTATATATAAGCATATATATAAATATATATATAAATATATGTATATGTATATATATATATATATATATATATATATATATATATATAAATTTTCTTCATGTTACATGATTTATAAGCACTACAACATCGTCTATTCGATGCATCTAAATTATTTATATACTTTCATCTTATAACATGTGTGTTATATATCTCGTTAATAGATGACACGATATGTGATTGTTATTATTATAATTTTACTACAATGAACTCCTCCTTTATATATGTTGATGATCAGGCTCTATTAAGATTAATTTTTCACAATATTAATATTTCACAATATTAATTTTTCACGATATTAATATTTACTTATCTTCTAATTAAGTGCTCGACTTGTAGTAGACACAGGAAAGGATCTACATATTTTTTTGTTTGCAATAAAGATCGTTACACGATTATCGCGCAATTTCATTAAAAAGAATCTTTTTCTTTTTTTTTCTCTTTTTTTTTTTTTATATAGATAGAAAGATTATGCCGTTTATATGTTACTTTATAAGAATATCTATTATAGAATGTAATTTCCTGTTAATGCAATGAAAGCGATACAGTAAAAGAAAATTTTATAATGCCTTTAATATATTTTTTGAAATGAAATTCTCACTATTATCTTTAATACATATATGATATATATATATATATATATATATATATATATATATATATATATATATATACATACATACACACACGTGTCATAAAAATCTTTATTATTTTACGACGATGTTACTGATACATTTAAAAAATCAGACATAAAGGACAGTGTCTCGCGCCAAATATGTCTGTTTAATTTCAATAGGAACATAGAACCATATATAACGATACATATAATCTTTGTCTGTGTTATAGCATATGCTTTCACATTTGATGTAATTAAAATACTAATATGACCTTATGGTACCTGCAATATCTTTCGCGCAATATCCATAGATAATTTGGAAATTATTATGTATGTACGAACTACTATGATAATTTTGGATATTTTGTTTCATTAAATGTTTTATTATACATTGATAAAATTATATTGAATTAATGTTGTACAGATTATAGTATATGTAAAAGAATGTACTTTAAATTGATCACAGTGAAATTACGTATAATTTATAAATATGCTGTTTACATTCGGTGATTGGTAAATGAAAAAAAAAGAAGTTGTTTAAAAGTGATACCATAATGGTTATATTATATCTTGTGTAAGAAAGACGTATGCTCTTATTTCTTATGCACGAAGAACAAACTTGTACATAACGATGAACTATTTATTGTACTTGTTCACTAAATTTTCTTAGTTTTCAATTGACAATAATTTAAGCATAGTGTGTCTATTGTACATTACACTTTTTTAGTATTCTTGAAAGAACACCAATAACAAGACACATGTAAAATAAAAAACTTAATACTGACGAAGGTCACACAATTGAAACGTGCTTTTTTTTAATAAAGCATAACTCACAAATCATAGAAATTAATATGCAGTTTATGAAACATTTTATTTTGGCATAGACATTGAACCAGTTCTTAGAAGACTTCCATTTTTTTATTCAGTTTACTCTTAATGCAATAACTTTAGTTTTTGCTTATTGAGTGTAGAATTTATGTAATATAAACTTTCTAATGGTATCATATTATGTTGATCTCCTCTCTATTATAATGATAATTTTTTACAAATTTACATATAGTAAAAAAAACAAAATTATGCACTGGCTCATAACAATGTTATTTTCATGACTGATTGGTCTAAAATTTTATGCGAATCTAAATCTTAGTATAATTAACTTACTAGTTGACATGTTTCGGCGATTTTTGTATGAACTGCGATATTTTAGACATGTGTCTAAAAACATGATTAATTTTATAATTATTATTTATTATAGGTTGCTTACTATATATATATATATATATATTATACATATTATGTATATGTATGTATATGTATGTATATGTATATGTATATATATATATATATATATATATATATATATATATATATATAAATTTTAGACAATTAGATATATTTAAGTGATTGTAATTTTTTCAGTGCCTATATTGACCGACGAAATTTTCTGAACTTGTAAAATTTACGAAAATCTGCATAATGCACATGTTCGATTGTTATAATATATATATATATATATATATATATATATATATATATATATATATATATATGACCGGATATAAAAAAAATTTTTTTTAAATAAACTTTACAATTTACGCTGTGATACGGGTAAAGTACAATTATTCAGAAATCACCGAACATGCTAACTGGTTAAATAATTTTTTTTAATTCACATAACGAAATCTAACTGTTTAGTTTTTTTAATTTCCATATAAAAAAAACTATGTTTTTTATTAATTATACTTAACCAAATTTTCACATAAAATGCACATTTAATAATTACATTGATTTTCTTCAATTTCGTATGCTTTCTAGTAAAATTAAATAAAACAAACGAAGGAGATTTACTTCAAATGAATATCGAGATTTCAAAATATTTTTAAGAAAAACAAAAGAAACGCACATATCCGGTGAACTTGTTTGAATCGTTTATAATTAGCGCCAAAATTGCATTTCCAACAATGGATATTACGATAGTTGCGTTTTAATTAGTGCTCTGTATTACGTAATATCGAATATTTCAAAGAAAATCATTAGAATCTAATTATTGTAATTCTTAAAAGGAGTAAAAGTGTTAAGTGCATTCTTAGTTATTTCTAATTGTTTAGATAACGAGAATAAACATGGAGCTAATAGAAATTCCACCTGTTGCACTAAATGTTTTTGACACGGTACGTATGCATGTTAATATTTATCTTGTTTATTTTCTTTTTTTTTTATTTATAACCATTGAAATAATTAGTTAAAATATTTAAACCGATTGTAGAAAAATTTGAATCTTTCCTGTCATCCATGTGCCGCTATTTGACTTGTATAATATTAAGGTTTCTAGCATTGTTTATTGTACTATTTTATAGAACATATATAATTTAAATATTTCTTCACTATATATTTACTCGAATAAGTATTATTATTTTAATAATAAATATTGAAAATTCAATAGAAAAATGAAATACCAAAATAGTGTCAAACAGATAACAGGAAAGGTCTAAAAAAATCTCTATGCTTTTACGTTATGTCAGTTATATATCGGTAAACATAGGTTTTGAACTCGTTAAATGAACGTGCATCATGTGTAGCAATACGTATTTATAACAAAGAGAAAAAAATTCAAGTAGTAGATAATGGTATAGGAGTATCTATAGATGCGTTAGCAGGCTTAGAAGATATTGGAAAAGATAATATTCATGATTTACAACTACATTATAATTTAAGATACAATAGTTTGAGGAACATATTTAAGAATTTTCCAATTATTTCCATTTCATCAAGATGTCAGAATTCTTTGGAAACTAATACAAAGGTAGATTGTAAGAATTTTCTTTAATGACAATGAAGATTTTTTCATTTACGTTATATATAAATATATTTTCTAAATCAGATCTATAGAAAGGGTTTATCTCCTATTATGTTGAAAGAAACATTTCGACCGTCAACTGGTACAACAGTATCCATATATAATTACTCTAATACTATATATGCTCATAAACAAACTATATCTATAATATGCTTTTTAATAGCAAATATTTCTTTAAATAATGCTAAGGTAATAAACTATTCAGTTATTAGATATCAAAATTATGTTCCTCCTTTGTACTTATTCGATAGATATGTACCTCCTTTTTTATTTTCAATTTCATTAGACTTCCTTCACACTTAGAGACGAAGATGATATATTTTTACAAATCACTAAAGATAGAGATTCAAAAAAAGTTTTAGAAATGCTATATGGAGAACATATATTACAAGATTATATATGGACTATACCATCTACTAAAGTATTAACTATTCAATACCATGGTTACATTGGAATGATTAAGACAGAAAAAAAAGCTTTGCATTACATTTTCTTAAATAATAGACCAGTCTACTGTACTACAATTATAAATACAATACTGGATTATTTCATTCAACATCTAAGTTACTATATGAGAATTTGTAATGTCAGTAAAGAAATGATATTTCTTATGTTTTTTATTAATTGCACAGCAACAGAAGTTGTTGTTACTACAAAAAATGATAAAAGATTTATGTTATTATACAAAATACGTGATGTTCTAGATAGTGTTAGACAATTTATAAATAGTATTTTCCTGGATGAATTTTTCATTAAACAATTATATGAATATATCCAATTTCACATACCAAAACAAGTACAAAAAATTGATAAATCTGTAGAATCTCAAAAGGTACACAATGTTTTACCTTTATATCTCAAAGTAGATCACTTAAAAAAAAATCATAAGACTAAAAAATCTATTTTATATAATACTAATATTAATCATAATCCTATCACAGTTTTTTATACCAAATATGGAATGTTTCTTTATGAAAGTATAAAACAAGGAAGATCAATAGAAAATTATATAATTGATATAGAACATTTGAAAACAGATACTTTTATTAAAAAAAGGCAAAAATTACAAAATATAAATTATAATTGTAATCAATATTGCTTTGAGGAAAATATTACTTCTAATATTTCTAATAATTTTGATTCAAAAGAGAACATAGAATATATAAATTGTGTGAATCCAAATTCAAATAATACTATAGCCAATATAGAACAAACACTATCTGCAAAACAAGAACATGACATAGAAAAAACTGATCATGTAGAAGATTATAATTGCTCTCTTTCCGAGTGGTCTGATTGGAGTTATCATACGAACGAAGTAAAAAATGACGGAATAGAAGTGCAAAATACTCTTTCCAAGTTGAAAAAGAAAAATGAAAGTATTAAAAAATATTACAAAGTTTTTGATTTTCTTCCACAAAAGTTAAATAATCTTGTTCAGTTTAAAGCTATTAAATTAATAAAAACACCTTCGTTCAATAATATTGATACAAGCATATCTTTTAATGAGATAACGCATAATTATCAAGGTATGATAAAGCATGATAATTTCTATATTTTACTTTCATATACTTATGTTATATATTTATGTATGTATATATATATGCATATTTAATAGAAAATGAACAACAACATCAAGATGTTGATATACATCCATGCACATTTAAACAACATTTCTATGAATTTAGATTAAAAAGAACTGCATTAGAATTTATAAAGGTAATAAATAATTGTAGACATATGAATTCCATAGAAATGGAGAATAATGATTATTATAATTTCATTGTAGGTATTAAATCAAATTAATAATCAATTAATAGCAGCCTTAATGATTTATGATAATATGGAATTATTGCTAATGATGGATCAACATGCTGTTCATGAAAGAATAAGATATGAAAATTTACTTAATGGTAATATTGCACATTAAATATATGTATATGTGTATGAATTAATATCAATTATATACAAAAAAATACTAGAATATGTTTTATATGTAACTTGTAATTTCATTTACTTATATAGATTATAAAACATCAGATTATAAAAGTTTTCTAACTAAAAAACTATCAATTCCAATAATAGTAGAAGTAACAGTAAATATGTGCACTTTGCTTCTCTGTAACAAGCTGTCATTAGATAAATTTGGAATAAAATTAAATGCAATTAATGAGAATACTTTAAGCATATACAGTATACCAAAATGTTTTATAACAAATAAACAATATTATAATGATATAAAATTGGCAATGACAATTCGAAATTTGTTAAATGAAATTGTAGACAATATTATGAATGGAAATGGTACAAACTTTTTACCTTTATCTATTCACAATGCCATTTCAATGGAAGCATGTCATGGTATTTATTATTTGTATACATTATATTTTATATTAACTATAGAAAAAATGATTAAAAGAATACATTTCATATAAAGTATTTGCTGTGTATTCTCTTAGGTGCTATAAAATTTGGTGAATTGCTATCTGTACAACAATGTATAGAGCTTTTTGATGACTTAAAAACTACAAAATCTCCAACTCGATGTGCACATGGACGACCTTCGATAATACCTATAATTGAGCTTTCAGAATTAAGAAGAAGGTGTTATAAAAATATAAAGGTATTCTCACTTTTTGTTTTGTACAATTGCTTCCTCAGTAGATGAAGATATTTATTATGTTTATTCAAATCAATTATATCTAGTATATAATTTAATTTAATTTTTAATAATGAGTTAAACATATTGCCAGTTACAGTATTTTTTATTACATTATTTTAAACATGCTATATGTTTTCTCATAATTACTTTATTTGATTATACAAGTATTTATTATAAATGTTGACATCTATTTAGAACAATTTCTAAAAAGCAGTTTTTTTCACATCCCTGCAGAATTAGGGATATGAAATATAATATAGAAATAGGAGATTATTAAAAAAAAAAAAAAAAAAGATTATTTTTGATAATATAAATGTGCAATATTAATAAAGAGTAATATAGATTATATTTCTGGATATGCAGAGACCAGTATATCTTTACCAAAGTAATTAACTCTGTTTGCAATTATTACGAAATCAGTTCCACCAAAAGACATAGGACAAGCGATATTTGGACGAGCAAAGAAACAAACCGTATAAAGTGCCATCTCTAACTCTGGTGATGTGCCAACAAAAAGAGAAGTCACTGGTTGAACAAAACCATTTAATTTAGAACGTACTTTGACTATAGCTGCCTTCTGTAAAAGATATTATAAAAATATACAAGTGTACTAAAATAATAATGTGAACAACATTTCCAAAAGGTTTGATGGATTTTATCATAAATAGTTTAGAAAAGAAAATTATTAATAATTAACACACACATACACAGAGTAATAGATAAAATATAAATTATACAATATTAATACTTACGTCCCCAAATGTTAGTTCTTTAATATATCCAAGATAATCGATCTTTTTCTCAGCCTCTTGCTTGGCATAATAGATCCAATTATGTAAACCAATTATATCAGAGTCAAATTGTTCTGCTAAGTAAACTGTTTCAAAGCCGGAACTCGACGCATCTCCATCTATTCGTTTGAATTGTGAGAACCATATGCGTTTTAACGTGTCCTTGAATTCATATGGATCATCGGGTATATATCCTTTGCTAGCTAAGAATTTCATTGCGTTTTGAAGGACATCCGTCTTTAAAAAGTTGTCGAGTAACTGAGATTCTTTTTCGCGTTTCTCAGGCGTAAGATTTTCTTTCACTTTAACATCCATTTCATAATTATTATGAAGATCGATAACAGATTTGATCGTTGATATTTCGTAAGCTTCTGGCTTCACATCCAACAATCTAAAAAAAAAAAAATAATAATAATATTTACGTTTATAGAAATCATTTAGAAACATGTTTATAAAAGAGATCGCTTACGGATCACTTGCGTCATCGGTAACACTGTCGTCCTTCTTTTGACCTTGTAGTTTAATGGTAATATGCTTGAATGCATTATTTACATCTTGACTAAACAATTCCTCCGACAATTTTTTAATATCCTCATTAGGAGTTACAAAACCAAGTGGATTAGGATTATTACTAGATTCCGGAGTATTTTGACTACTGGATTTACCATCAGTTCCAGGAGGAGAAGCATTATTATTTGCATTAGTTTCAGTGTTTTGTAATGGCTTAACAGCAGAGGGATCTGCCGATGGTACAGAAGCTGCATTTTCAGCAGGAGGACTTGCTGCAGGAGGACTTGCAGCGGGTTGAGCCTCTCCCGCGGTTTGGGTCGGAATAGATTGATTGTTATAATAATTATTATATGTAATTTGAGTATGAGAAGTAGCAGGAACAACTCCACTACTACTACCACCACCTCCACCACCACTATGCCCATAAATTCCTCCTGGAAGAATTCTGCTCACGGCTGCATTTACACCTGCACTAACTCCAGCGAAGACAAAAGCTTCCTTGGCGATTTGCCCGATACCTGGTTTATACGGTTGCGAGGATGGCAAGAGAATAGTTTGTTGTGGCGCTTGTCCGAACGATGGATTATAGGATTGACCATAAGATGGATTAAAAGGTTGATTGTGCGATGGATTGTACCCATGACCCATTGGATTATAAGGTTGTCCCATATTAGGTGAATTGTAAGATTGGCCTTGACCTGGATAGCCATGATTATAGCCAGGGTTATAACCAGAGTTATAGCCGCCGACCGAAGGATTATAACCTTGACCAGCTGATGGATTGTGTCCAGCATTATAAGGATTGGGTGGACTTTGCTGGGAACCAAATTGTTGACCTTGACGAGGATATCCACCTGTGATCATTAAAAAGATTACAATTTTATGTCGCACACGTAGTTCATTCAAAGAAATATACCTGATGGATTGTATCCTGATTGCAAATTAGTTGCACTAGTTTTGGAAGCAACATTTTGATCTAAAGATGGAGCAGACGGCTTTGACGCCGTATTGCTGCTGGTTTGTCTGTTGTTAGTTTGTGGAACATTCCATCCTATTTTATCTGGAGTTGAGCCTAGAAAAAAAGACATAAATTTCACTAGTCATATATGGAATATATAAAATATTAATAACGTACCAGATCGAGTATTTTGAGGTCTACTTTGCTGTGGTCGCGGTGTTGTCCTTACGGACGAATGTGATCCCCAACCCCATCCGCTTTTACGACCACCGCTCTTTCGAGCTTCCTCGGTATCTGTTAATGCAATTATTACGATTATATTTAGTAATATATTCTAGTAATATCCCCTTTTTGCTATTTGCTATCTCTATTATACTAACGATATCAAATCTACAGACACTTAAATAATTCATGTGATAGAGATAAATCATATTACTCGTATTCATGCATTGGTTGCATGTAGTACCTATTATGTATTTGACTTATATATCGATAATTCTCAAAGAATTTAGCTAAATTAACAAAATAACGAAAGAATTTGTTCTTCCTAGCGCATGCGCGTTTTTCAATTAAAGTAGAATGCCGACAATTGAATAATAATCCTATCAAGAACAATTTGCATCATGATATTTCTTCTTATCACACTTGCTATTGCGTTTTGTTTCTTTCTTAAACAATTGTTTTCATATCACAAAATTTTATTTAATTCCTTTATAAATAGACAACATCATATCACTTAAAAGAACGTTTTTAAACGGATATAAAAAATAATACAAATTTCAATGCAGAAACTTTCAAATTCCTTGTTTAGAAAGTATATGATCTAAACTTTCGAAAATGCTTATAAAGATAAATATAATTCAATACTCGAATAAATTGATTTATTTATATTGAATCTTCACTTAATATCTTTCTATTACATTTATATCACGAATGATATATTCACGATGTTCTGTTTCAGATAATTAACAGTAATATTTTTTAAATGTCTTATTATTTTGAAAATGAATAAGTCAAGGATCTTTCGATTGCATAATTTCTCAGAATTATTATTCACGTTACAATGAATCTTTCGATTTGATTTGATGACTCATTATTTCATTTTCAAAACATTATTACACATTAAGTCAGCTCTCACACTATTTTTGTTAAAATAAGAATTTGTACGTATCTGCTTACCATGAATGAGGAAAATAACGATCGAAACGATCAAGGTCCTCCTGATGATCATAATCACTTCCAAATCCCAGCCAGATGATTTTGTGTTCGTATCTTGACTGATTAAATAATTTAGATGACACAAAGAAATAATGATAAAAAGAAACTCTAGTCGAGAAAAATTTTTGTGAACTATTTCACTGCTAGTTCGACGTGCTACTACTGTATTTCACAGCTCGTAGCGCAACAAATACAAGACTCCGTTAACAGCAAATATACGACTCGTCAGTATTGAGTCATGTATTCTCGTGGGCTTTCTCTTTCCATTGATCACTTCGAGGTAATCCGTAAAGAGTGGGGATCTCTTTACGGAGAGATCTCGCTCATGAACTTACGTGTGTTATAGCGAGTTTGATCACTAAATTAAATAGATCTTTCCAAGAAAAACTTTATTTCTTATCGTGTCTGATCTTACTCTGTATAAACCAAAACTTAATATTCTGGAACATAATTTCTATTTACAAAAAAGAAACGTTTCCTTTTTTTATATTTTTCAGAAAAAATTAAATCTTGGTCGTTTGCGGACGTCACGCTAAAAGAAAAATCTTGAAGGATCGTTTGTTGGTAACGTGGATTTTTTTTATGCAACGGTAAGACAAAATTATCTATTAATTATCTTCCTTTAATATATGATATCTATTACAGGTATTTTTTTGTTTCTTGTTCCTTTTTTTTTTCTTTAATTGAAAAAAAAAAAAACTTGTTTTGTTTTTCATTCAATTTAATATTTGTAAGAACAAAATTGACATTCTTACACTTAATTAATTAATTTTTTATCTGTTGAAATATTTGTAAATTGTAATATTTTGTTTATTATATATAATTCTTTATCTTATTTACTTAATTAATTGAAATGTATTTAAAAGATTGGTAATGCGAGATCTATAAGATCCTTCCCATAGTATCTGAAGGCATGAGTATAAATATTGAACGTGGTATTACCAAGTGATACCGGGCATAAATTATTTGGTCTAGCATAGAAACATATCGTATATAAAGCCATTTCAAGTTCTGGCGTCGTGCCCACGAATATCGTGACATTTGGTCTGATGATACCATTCATTTTAAAATTTAATTTAACTAATGAAGCTTTCTGAAATTCAAACAAATAAGAATTCATTTAATTAAAATATTTCAATGTATAATTTTTAGATAATAATGATGATATAACAATTATTTTCATACATACGTTTCCAAGATCCATTTTATCAACGTATCCCATATAATCGATATTTTTGGACGATTCTTCGTGATCAAAGTAAATCCAATCTTGCACACCTAAAATATCGGTATCACCATAAATCTCTGAAGCAAAGACACGTTCAAATCCTGAAGAAGTGCCACTAAATTGGGTGAACCAAATGTGACGTAGAATGTCTTTTCTTTCAAAGTCGTCGGGATCAATGAAGCCACGTGCTGACAACCATTTCATCGCTGTGTGCATAACATTCGTATTTAAAATAGTATCCAGAAAAAGATTTTCCTCCATACGTTTTTCGAAAGTTCTGCTTTCTTTTTTACTTGAATTACGTTCATAATTGTCGTACAACATGCGAATAAATTTGATCGTTAAAATATTGTATACCTCTGGTTCTACGTATAACAGTCTGAAAAGAAAATTTCATTTATTATGCGATCTAAATCATTGTAATATAATAATGTTGTTATATAAATGATTATATAAAAAGAGAAGAGATAATTACGGTCTTTCAGCGACGTCTGTTATGTTACCAGGCTTTGAACGAGCTTGCAAATTTATTACTATATATTTAGATACATTGTGTTTTTCTTGGGCAAATAGATCTTCTGATATTTTGTAAAGATCATTATCGCTAATAAAATACTGATAAATATCAGCCGTATTAGCAATTGTATTATTTACTTGTTTATTAGAATCATTTCCTTGAACGTACAAATTTGGATCATTTTTCATTGAAACACCGGTTACACCTAACTGATTCGGTAATCTAGCATTGTTCCCATCCGATACACTTGGAATATTAGATGGTGGATAGTAGACTCCGGTATTAGTCATCGGTAAAGCTGGATTTTGCTGTGGATTCGATCCAGTAGGATTATACATTGGATTTGGAGAACCCATATTTTGTGGGTCCATTGTTCCATTGGCGGGATAATTGTTAAAGTACTGATTATTGTAAGTTATGTGTGTTGTTGTACCAGTACTGCCACCAGTCGAACCTTCGGTACCACTTGGTCTAGGCTCGTAATAATGTTGATGAGGATTGATCAGTCTATTTACGCCAGCGTTGATAGTTGAAAATACTAAAGCTTCCTTAATCATATCACCAAAACCTCTACCACTACTTTGCTGGCCTGGTACCATTAATACTGTTTGTCCTGGTATGTAAGGTTGTGCTGCAGGCTGAGCAAGATATTGTCCTTGTTGTTGAGGATACAGAGCAGGTCCAGGTGCATAACCACCAGGTGCATAATGATTATTCATTGGGTGACCTGTCTGCATATTTGGATAATGTGGAACACCGGATTGTAGCGGATAATTATGTGTTACAGGAAATGGAGCATGTCCTTGAGGATAATTCATTGAGTGACCACCAAACGGTTGTTGCGACATCGGAGGTATATATGGACTTCCAGGATTAGAATGAGGAATTGTTTGACTTGGATAAGGCATTGAATGTGATGGATACGGAGGATTAAGCGGATGTGAAGATTGCGATCCGAAATTGTTGTTGGGATATACGCTTGGTTTAAAACCAATTGGCGAATTATTGTTAGGATATACTTCTGGTTTAAATCCAATTGGAGATTGGTGTATAGGCATTCCAGCTCCTTGATTAACACGTGTACCAGGTTGTCCAAAAGATGGTGCTTAGAAATAAAATATTGAATTATTATAATTTAACGAAGTGTTCTATCGTCTGTACGTACAAATATATATTACCTTGAGGTGGTGCAGATGAAAAAAGAGGCTTTGAATCGTGAATTGGTATAATTGGAGCTGACGGAGCGTAAGGCGATGGTGGTTTTGCGTTTGTGCTAAAGCCTATGTTAGACGTCTGATGATTTACGTCAGTTTCTGGGAAATAAAAATGAAGTTTTTTAGAATAAATTAAAATAAAACAAAAATATATTATATATGTATATACACACACACACACATACACATAAAATCAGTATAACTCACTCGGCTTTGTTGCTCCACCTCCTTCGCCATGTAAAAATGGTGTATTGATATCTTTATGTGATTGTTGATGTGTAACTGTGCTTCCTAAAATATTAATATTTATTTACTGTATTTATCGACAAATGTTTACACATGCAAATATCACTACGATTTGAACATTTTAATCTTTTAGTATATTTTCTCGTGGTCATTTGTTATAAACAACTTTATTTATTAACAGATTATTCATGTGTATGATAATATACCGGTCATATGCCCAGTATTTAATGGCTTTGAATTTATCGACGAAATTTTTCCATGATCTGACGAACTCGAAATGTGCCCTCCTGAAGGATGATGTCCACCCGAGGATAACGTAGGCTTAGAAATTCGATGACTCGAAGATGTACGGCTACTGCCAAAACGTGATGAAAATGACGATTTTATCGCATTTGTATAGCCTGTAGAGAATATATAATATGTGGTTAAATACAACATAAGATGATTAAAAATTACCTATCAGCATTGAACGTTAGTAAATATCACCGAGATAAGAAATATCAATCAACGAATAAAACTTTGTGTACATAAGAAAACTAATTGTACATATGTGATCACCTATAGGCAAATTACTTTACATTTAGAATTATACATTAGGAGGTATACGATTTTGTTAGTAAAAAATTTTAAGAAATTGTATACTAACCTATGTCTATAAATCCCAAAATAAAGAATAAAAGAAATATCCTTAGCCACATCATTTTAATTGGGAACGCTCGTTACGTTTTAACTACGTTTGAAAATATGTCTCGTTCCTCTCGAATTTTCAAATAAACTACGTGGCGCGTCTATTGAAATCATACTTCGTATTGAGAAATGAATTTCTACGAATCAATGATCACATGTAAATAAGAAGAAAAAATTAAATCATCAATGACCCTAGCGAGATAAGACATAATTCCGTAAACAATGATTTCTTATTAAACGAACCGATTGTCGAACACATATTTAATACTGACGTAGTATGTACTATACATACTACGTTGATAAATATGTCGTCAAACGAGATAAATCAAAACAAAGTTTAAAGTGCAATAAATGAACTTTTTTCGATAATTTTATCACTTAATCGTTATCACATTGTAGAAAAATAAATATCTAGAAAATAATTTATATTTGAAATAAAATATATTTACATTAATGAATATGCAGTATTTGAGCAATCTATATAGATATGTAAGTAAAATTTATGTAGAATTGTTAAAAATATTCAAACAAAATTTTTTTTATCTATTTTCAGAATTACTTTGGGAAAAAGAATACAAGGGCTTCTTAATAACATGATCATTAATATTAGAAATATATATATTATTTTTCTGAATTATAAAATCTATATTAATAGAAAGTACTATTAATATATTATCAGATTATATAATCATTAATATCTATAAAGTAATAACCCATTAATATCTACCATAATATCTACCCAATATATATTATATATATATATAATATATTATTATTATAACTTAACATAGAATCAGCTGTTGTTTAATTTTTTGTATATTTAAAACGTCTGCAATACATCATTTTGCAATGTATCTATCCAGAATTTTTTCACTTGGATAATCTGGGACGGATAATTTACGAAATCCTTCGTCATCAACGAAACATATTTCATGATCATCCTAAAAGAAAATTGTTTAAGGAAAATTTATATTTCTTACAATTGTAAAAAAAATATATTTTTAAATATCAATATATAGAAACATTTTATATACTTACTGGATCAGCAAGAATAATAACTCTTACTGAAGCTTTCCCTGGGGTGTCTAAAGTTATCAAATCTGTTAATATTTTGTTTCCATTCTCCTTTATCTTTTTTTGTATTAATGGTTGTTCAGCCAATGGTACAGAAAATGCTATACGACCATATGCTTTTGCATGGTCTACATTAGTACCTAATATATTGAATTAAAATAATTAAATTAGAAGGAAATATGTATGTCTATCTATCTATATCTTTTCACATTTCAAACGAAATTCTAAAGAAATATAAAAACATTTACCTATATCTATGAATTCAAGTTTAGCTTGATCTTTGTCATAACACATCAAAACTCTATTATCCTCCTGTTCGATCACCTTCATACCTAAAATATCTTTCCAATAAGCTATAGTGGTTTGAAGATTTGAACTGGATAATGTTACCTTTTGTACTGGATCTGTTATAAAAAATTCAATAGGAAAATATAAATATAAAGTGTAATTTGTACAAAGAAATAACTCTATTTTATCGTCATTATTAACATCACCTTTGTCTTTAGGTTGTGGTTCATTAATAATATAATACTTGTAACCACCTGGTGCTTGCAATACAAACTTTCCATTTTCTTCTTCAACGGGCCATCCATTACTTTTTGCTCTATCGATTGCTTCTTTAGAGCTAATTGTTATTCCACGAAAATCATTTCCACTTTTATACTCAGAAATACCATAGTTGTAAGTTAATTCAACTACAAAATGATTATCTTCTGGTCCATATCCTATCATTGTTTTACTCCATCGATTTGCATAAGGACTATAATGATGTTCATTATAATTAATTAATTAAATATAAAGATTATATAAATAAAATAAAATTAATAAAAAATAAACTGACCCATTACAAGCAGCCTCACATCCATCTGCAAATTCTTCATGTCTCAATACCTAAATTAAAATTAATATTAGAACAATTGACCATAGTGGTGCAATCATGTGAAATGACAAACCTACTTTCATTCCAAGAATTTCTCGATAAAATTTCATTGTTTCTTTACGTTCAGCTATTTTAAATACAAAATGTAATGCACGGGCATGAATCATTTTGAAAATTATTAATTAATTCCTTTATAAAAAAATGTTACAAAATTGGCACAAAGTAAGTCTTATAATATTTTTATGATATACACTGCTGCAACCTGTTGATTGCAAACCTGTATTATTTTTATTAATTGAATGTACGTGTACATCATATTTATATAGTTTCTCACTGAAACAATCACTGGAAACAAAAATTAAATACTGACCACCTTGTATTCATTTGTAAATTATAAATTTTGTCACTAGTTATTTTTTCAAATGATTAAATTCCTATATAAATCAAAACAAACTAGGGTAATCATGATCGTTTGTGTGGTTAAGGCTGTTCATCACTCCTACTTTTATTATGGTTTGTCAACAATGAGAACAAACGTAATACTTGACCGATTTGAATGAACAAGGTATCATTTTAAAGAGGAAAGTTTAATCTAGGATACCGCTTTTTCGAATTTTTGAAAAAGCTTTATTTTCTTTGACAAAAATTGTGTCAAACTATCGTGTTCTTTCGAGAATAGTTTATGCACAAAAATAAAGCTTCATTAAAAATTCGAGAAAGCTGTCTCCCTTAAACCTTCTTCTTTAAAACGAGATCTTATTCATTAAAGTCGCTCAAGAATTATGCCTGTATTCGCTGTTCACGTAAACACTGTTTTTGCCATTTGTCGTGAAAAAGCCTTCGTATAGTGGCGCCTCTGGAAGTTAGCGGCAAAAGGAAAAAGCTTATACTATCTCTACCGACCTTCATATAAATGTTGAATAGTGTACGTTTTATTTAATAAGTTAATATATCTTCAGCCAATCACAGCAATGGATTTTACTTTTTGAGATACCAATAAATTAAAAAAAAATATTTAGTTTTTGTTATTTTATTTTTTAGAAACAAAAATCTTAATAAAAAACATTTAGAAGAATGTTTAATTTAATGTTTCAATACTTAAAAATTTTGATCTCGTTCTTCCACTGAGGAAAAATCTACAATCCATTCTCGAAAGATATAGCAGCAACTAGCTCCTCTTAATTACTTGAAAGCCTAGACATAATTTTTTATTCAAACAAACAATAATTTACACATACAATTTTATTACATATATCAATAAGAATATGTTGCATATGTATGTATGTATTTAATTTTATATGTATTGAATATGTATATATATATATACTATAATAATGAATTTGTTAAATAAGAAATTAATCTATTTATATCTCTATTGAGATACGAGAAATAAACAAAGTGGAAAAATAATTAAAATCATCATAGAACACAATAAATTTTGATTGAATTTAAATGCAGCCATTAGCTCGACAGTACTTACGTTATTTATATTTATCATATATCGTAAGTAATATCGATTTCCAGGTCCCACCGCATGGAGGTTGCTGCATACGGAGACCCACGGGCTAAAGACTCTACTTTTAATATGATTTACTTTAAAAGCTATTATATAAAATCATTATTATGACATATTCAATAATAATTATTATAACTTTAGAGAATTATAATTATAATTAGCAAAAAGAAACAAAACCAATCGCGAAACGAATCAAAAATTTTTTTCTAATCGATCATGACTAGATGAAAACTTATGAATTCGTTTGATATCGACCTACCTACCCGGTTAAGAATAGAGCCCTTTATGGAATTCTATTCCCATTAAACTAATGTTGAACCTTGCTGCACACGATGCTGAAATCCTGTGAACATAAAAAATCTAAACCATATATTTAAACAAGAAGCAATCGAAGTAATATACGAATTTCATATAATGAAGTAGCGATCACCTGTGAACATAAAATGTCAAAAGCATTTAATAATTAAACAATAATCACAATAATATGTGAATTTCATAGTTCCTATAATAAATCATCATTTATAATCACCTGTGAATATAAAACATCAAAAATATTTTATAATTAAACAAGTAGCAATCGAAGTAATGTGCGAATTTTATTTAAATTAGCATTGTGCTGTTTACAGTCACCTGTGAACATAAAACATTAAAAACATTTTGTAATTAAACTAGAAGTAATCGAAATAATGTGCGAATTGTATATAATAAATTAGCATTCTCCTGTTCACAGTCACCTGTGAACATAAAGTACTAAAAATATTTTATAATTAAACAAGAAACAATCAAAATCAATATGCATATTTTATATAATAAACAAATAACCTGTGGACGTAAGAAATTTATAATTTCATTACTTTCTAAAAATAAAACATATATTAAACTAAGAATTATTTTATGCACACATATACATGCACACATACATATTTCACAAACGAAAAGAACCAACCAACGAAGAATGGAATCGGATCTTCCCACCCAATTTGAATGATATTTCCTGAAACAGAAATTAACTACGTTTAGTTCAAATTTAGTGAATATTTCAATTTTTAATTTTTTTTATAATTCCAATTCTTCATTTGGCATCAATATTAGATTATTTTCTCACATTATTAACTTACGTTGATTTCTTGTTAATCCAAGCACTTGGAAAACCTGAAACACAAATTTTGCATGATGAATTCATAATCTTTATCAATTTATTTTTATGTCATAGACTATGATAATATGACAAATGATTTGAAAAATTATTTTCAACACTGTTGTTATTACCCACTGATATATAAAAGGATATTTTGCAATATTTAATCTTGAAACACGAAAAGGACACCTCTCTGTAACAGAAAACTATATAAAAGGCATGTGTGGAAAGACAAAATTTTTATCTACAATCTATGGACAAATATTTTCATAATTTGGATAATTTAATAAATTAAAAAATTATATACGTATATATTTCGCCATAGATTGTAATGCTAAAATAAAAGAAAAAAAAAAAATATTAAAATGGCCATAAAATTGGCACTAAATATATCGAATTCTCGATGCATTAGTAAACATGTTCTACATTTAAATAAAAATATGAACTTATGAGTGCATGTTATGTACAAGTATATAGAAATACATAAAAATATATAGAAATAAATAGAATATATGAAATATATAAAAATATATACAATATATAGAAATATATAGAATAATATATAAATATATAGAAATATATAGAAATACATATAAATATATAATTGCATAATAAATTATCAATTGTTTAATACAATTAACATGTATAATGTAAATCATTCAAGACACGTTATGAGAAAAAGGAAAAGAATTGTGAATATCTCACAATATTTAAGGATTAGGTCGCGTTAAAAAAAAAGGAAAAGAAAAGAAAGAGTAAAAGTATACTGCACCTTGTGTCGTATTATAAAATGCATACACAATTTTTTATACCGCCATAAACATATCCATAACGAGATCAGATCTATATTTAATCGATGGATTACATATATTTTACATTATTACGTTTATATTAACGCGAAGTGTCTGATGTACATATTACATCGTTTATATGTACGACACTTTTATCTATTAAATTATAAAAAATACAGTAATATAATTTCACAATTTTCAAATCATGTAGTTTGTATATTATATATAAAATAGTAATGAAATATTAAATCTAAAAGAAAAAAATAAGATTATATATAAAATTTATATATGAAAATATAACACATATTAAAGACAAAATATAGTTTTAATACATTGTTGCATATTATTCTTGTTAATTTATTTTATCGTCACTGCTTGCCTTAACAGATCCTAAGATCCCTAACTACATCAAGTCTTGTAGATTTTTAATCAGAATAATTAGAATCTATATAAGATGATGATTATATTCATACAAGTCATAAAATGACTCTTACAATAAATGAGCCATCCTACAACTTGTGATAAAACTATATTGGCATTGGATAAAGTATATGTATATAAGTATATAATCATCAAAAACGAATGTACATAAAAAAGATAAAGAAAAAATTATTGATTTACTAATAATCATATAAAAAATTTTTAATTATCCTGAAATGAAAATCTACATGCTTGAGTATCCCAGGTGCATTCCTGAATGCAAACCTGTCCCTGAACTATTTTCGCTCACACTCCTGAGTGTGGGACAGCCTTTTCATTCGCTTCATTTATATACCAAGACTTACGCACTTTTATTCCAAAAAATAATCATATTTCTTTCAAATATGTATAAACATTTGCTAATAATCTTTATATCATTCATCATACCATCTTCATATTTCTTATGAAACTTTCATATATATAATAAAAGTACTCCCTCTTTCTCTCCCTCTCTCTCATGTATATATTTATTAATTCTGTCATTTCATATTGATATGTTGATAATTTTGGAATAAGAATGTATACCCTTGACATATTTTATGCACTCCTGAGTGCTAGGCTGTTATTTTCGTATCATATCACTCGCTTAGCAAGACTTACATATTTCTAATCAGAATGATTCAAAATTTCTTTTCATTCACTTGCGCACTACTCAAATATAAATAAATTACTATATTAGGAAGAGTACAAAATATTCTTGATTTATTACTAAGTAACTTTAAAGGAATACTTTGAGGTAGGAATACTTTAAATACTTATTATATAATACTTTCATATGTACATGTGAATGACTTTTGATCATTCTGAATGAGAAATACATATCCTTACTATAATATGTTCATCTGCATTCCTGAATGCAGGTATGTACTTACTGCAAACTTATTCTATATGCACTCCTGAGTGCAGGCAAGCCATTTTAATCGCTTCATTTATATACCAAGACTTATGCATTTTTATTCCAAAAAATAATCATATTTCTCTCAGTTATATATAAATATATCTTTTTAATATTTCTTATGAAACTTTCGTAGATATGATAAAAAAGCTCCCTTTTCTCTCTCACTCCTCTCTCTCTGTCATATATCTATATCCTTATTAATTCTCCATTTCATATTCATTTATACATAATATTGGAATAAAAATGTATACCCTTGACATATTTTAATATGCACTCCTGAGTGCTGGCTGCCATTACGTCGCTTCATTCATCTAGTAAGACTTATACATTTCTTATCCGCATGATTCAAATTTTCTTTTAATTCATTTACACCATATATAGAATAAAATGAATTTCGTTTATTATTAAACAAGTTTAATATATTAAAAAAAAAAATATATCACCAGAGATCGACGTATTTATATATTTCTTCATTAAGTAATTTTATTAGTGCATCCATTTATTCATCTTTGATCATTCCGAATGTGAAATGTATATCCTTACTATAATATGTTCATTTGCATTCCTGAATGCAATCACGTACTTACTGTGAACTTTTCATATGCACTCCTGAGTGCAAGCAAGCCATTTTATTCGTTTTATTTATATACCAAGACGTATAACTTTTTATTCCAAAAAAATATTTATATTTCTTTCAAATATGTATGAACATTTATTAATAATCTTTGTATCATTC
Source organism: Vespula vulgaris (assembly GCF_905475345.1). Taxonomy (NCBI): domain Eukaryota; kingdom Metazoa; phylum Arthropoda; class Insecta; order Hymenoptera; family Vespidae; genus Vespula; species Vespula vulgaris. Next base: position 2,581,381 of record NC_066600.1, on the reverse strand, counting down.
ATTATATTTTCTTATGAAACTTTCATATATATAATAAAAATACTCCCTCTTCCTCTCTCTTTCTCCTCTTTCTCCCACTTTCGTATATATTTATTAAGTTATTCATCTCATATCCATTTGTTGATAATTTTGGAATAAAAATATATACCCTTGACATATTTTAATATGCACTCCTGAGTGCTGGCTGCTAGTTTATATATTCATCTGCATTCCTGAATGCAGGCACTTTAATTCGTCATCAAGTCTTGCAGATTTTTAATCCGAATAACCAAAATAAATAGAATAATCAGAATAATCAGATTAATCAGATTAATCAGAATAACCAGAATTATATTGCAGAAAAATAATGAGGGTGAGGATGGAGATGATAACGATAATGATTACCACATAAGAGTCAATTTGCAACTCGTGGTAAAGCTGTGTTGACATTGAAATATGCATATATCTCGTATATATACATACGCATTATGAAATTATGAACATGAAAAAATATGATTAAAATATGATTATTCTGAATTAAAAATCAACATGCTTGGGTATCCAAATGCACTCCTCAGTGCAATGCTGCTGCAGGCCACGGACGTCCACACAATATTTAACGAGCGTGACTCTATTTTTGTAACTAAAAATCTACTTCGAGAAAAGATTCTACTTTAAAACTTTAAAATACAAGGACTCGACTTTAATTTAAAGAAGCAAATGTAATGACTCGACTTTAATTTACAAAGAAAAATGCAAGGACTCGACTGTAATTTAAAATGAAAAGAGGGAGGGCTTGACTTTAATTAGGAAAAAAAAAATAAAAATAAAAATAGACAATGCAAAGGGCTTGATTTTACTCTGAAATGAAAAACTGACTCTACTTTTAAAAAATACAATGACTCGTCTTTACTTTAAGAAAAAATTGCAATGGCTCTATTAATTAATAACTAACTGCAAAAGCTTGACTCTAATAAAAAAAGAAAATAAAAAAAAAAAAATAAAACATTTTCACGAACGCGAGTGCGGAACCGTAGCAAGGAGATGGAATGGTCCATCATCTCCATCCAGGAACAAACTACTACGAGCATAAGTGTCAACGTGGTAAAGGGTAAAAGGGGTTTTGATAAGACCACAAGCCATTAACGAAGGGTTCGACATATCGATCACCTTTGAAAAATGACTTGTAGTCGATAGTTGCCCTCTTGCGCCACAATATGTGGGGGCCTCTTCAGCACATAGCCACTTCTTGCTTCGTGCCCTAACCACTGCATTGGAGCATTCCTTACGTGCGACGCAAGCTAAGTTTACGCATCAAAAAACGCCCTACCGTTCGAAGCAACGCACCCACAAAGATTGACACACTGCAGTGGTTGCTACTACAAGAATGAAATCGTCCCTAAGCTAAGCCGACCTAATCCCGACCTGATCTCACTTTACGCAACAAGACTCAAACCACTCGTGTAAACGCACGAATTGAACGAGACGCAATAGTCGCAAGCTAAGGGGTTGGGAAGTGAAAACACATTTTCGCACGCAGGTTGTTCTGTTTTTTTTTTTTTCTTTTTTTTCTTAACCTAACGAGCAGTAAGCGCTTGCGACGTAAAGTATCGATTTCTTCTAAATAGTATAACCACTGAAGTATGGCAAAATTCGCGAATGAATCACCCCAAACGGCACTGACGAGTCCCAACGCGTATTCTCAACTGCGTTTTCTACTCTGCCTAGGTGCGTCTCGATTTTCTAATGATCTTTATTTATTTATTTATCTATTTATTTAATTAAAAAAAATAAAAATAAAGATAAAAGATCCTTGTAGAAATATTTCAACTAACGCGTAAAGCTATCCTAGCCTGTGGACAATCAATGGACTCAAAGAATCCACCAACCGTACACAATAACACAGACACATTTAATCGAATGCTCCAGCAGACATAATATTCGTTCTATTCGATGAACCTATTACAAACTAATATTAACTCGTTGCACTTAAAAGATGAATATAGTTTCGGTAAAATGTCAAAATCACAAGAATTGTAATATTTCCATTTTACTTATGCAGGTATATTCTATTTCTAAATAAGAAATATATAGATGATAAATATTTTAAGAATCGCGAAGTGCAAGAATTAATTTAAAACTAAGTATCGAACAAATTCAAAATCCTTTGCTAAGTTCAAAAGATATGGGATGTATCTGATGTTCTCATTGGGTGCAAAGTTTTTCGAACTGTTGGATACTGATTTATTACGTATGCAAAGTGTCAGCAAAAGATGTAAGGAAAAAAAAAAAAAGAAAAAAAAATATAAAAAGATAGAGTTCAGCTATGCTGAAAGATTATAAAATTTGCTGAAACTTCACAAATCCCCGGAGAAAGGACTTCCCACTCCTGAGTGGGAATCGCATCCTTACCCGGTCCTTACCTACTTAAAATTAATTGACACATTCACTCAGAAAAGTATGCTACCTGCCTGCCTATGACCTATATTTAAAAAGTGCAAACATTCACACCAACACATACACTCCACGGTTCTCTCACACTCCACCAGGGTGCAAAAGCCTACACTAGAGAGTATGCCCCGGGGCACCTCCGACACCCTAGTTCAACCACGTATTTTTTCTAATATATATAGGAGTACGTACCATTTGCTGAAATCGACTGCCAAGGCTAATGATTATTGCATATATGACTAAAGCAAAAAATACTAGTACATACTAGTATACATATAGATACTAGTAATATATACGAGTATTTAAAATTTTCCACAAGAATGTGGTAACTATTATGCAAATCGATATTGATATAATCGTATATTAGATATATAATATATCTATTTAAAAGTTATCGCGAAACGATGTACAATGCACTTCCTAAAACGCACATACAAGTGCAAGGTACACCGTGCAATCACCAGCACAATGACAGTCGCTGAAAAGGAAACTTAAAACTAAATCCACACTGACTGTTTCTCACCCACACGAATAACACCTGGGTTAAACGCATGGATGAGAACGCAGAAAGCATGGGGGGAGAAAGGGGTATTAGTATATTAGTGCTGAAAATCCTGAGCTAAAAAATGATTAATTTATAATATATATAAAAAAAATATATAAAAAATATATATAAAAATATATATATAAAAAATTTAAGCGGACTGTGACTCTAGAGTCTCTTTGCACGTCTTATTAGCAAGAGCTCAAGCAAGGATGGATGATGGTAGGCGGTCACCACATATGAGTGTGACCACCACATATGGGTTTTACCACTAAAAGTGGTAAAAAAATAATAAGTGGCAAAAATAGTTTTGCAACCCCACCTGTATGCACCGCTTAAGGGCCTTTGAGCGACCCGCGGTAGGCAGTCGTTGACATGGAGGGATGAAATATGCACATAGCTAATATATATGCATACGCATTATGCAGTTATGAAATTTCATTATTAAGAAATATATAATTTTAATAAAAAACCTCGGACGACTCCTTTCATCAAATGGCTGTTCTAATGAAAGAACGGGATTATAATCCACCACTTAACTGCCAGAATCTATCCGTCGCGGAAGGGGTTTGTCTTCTTGCTCATTTGTTGGTAAATCGATATTTTGAAATATCGAAGTAAATCGCGATTAAATGAACTAGTACGAAGCAATGCATGTAACGTAGACCACGTTATATGCTTTATACGAAATCGGGTAAATTAATGCCCGATTTCATTACTAATATCGCGAGCAAAAACGAAGAGAGAAAAAGTGCTAATAAACAGCACTGTAAATTAAACGACTTTGAAACAAGAAGACCCTGGCCTGAGCTATATATATGCACATAATAATAATAATAATAAAATATTCACAAGAAAATATCTAACTAAACATAGGGACCACTCGTGAATAAAATCAAAGATTTTAATCACGGACACTTTTGCTCGTTTCGGACATGGGACGTCTGCGAATACAACCAGTAACCCGTGCCGATAAGGACCTTTCATCCTCGGCATGATGGGCACCAGAGGAACTTTAAATTTTTTCACTTACTACTTAAGAAGTTCTGCGATGGCTCCAAAACACTCGTCCCCCTCGTAGGAGGTTGAATGATGTCGTGAAGTTGGTTGAAATTATTGTTCAATTGATGAATCGTTGAATCGTTGAATCGTTGAATCGATGAATCTGTAATACAAAAAAGTACAAAAAAAGATTAATTATATGTTGCATATCGAAGCAATATATTTGTGAATGAATGAAAATGATAAAAAATATATATATATATATATGATTTAAACGACGAACAAGAGAAGTTACGATTGGAAGAAAGAAATATACTTACATGTAATTATATCCAGACGAAGCTTTACAATCGTCGGTAAAGATGAAGAGGATGAATTTTTAAGTTCACACTTTCGACCATTACAATATTTATCGCAACGCAATCCTCTTCTCCCGAATAGGCCGAAAGTGTGTTAAGGATTCTAACAACGCGGCGAACATATGATTTTAACAAGAATGTAACATAAATTCTTGTTTTTGATTTTACTAACGCGAACGAGAAATTCTAAACGGCGAACAACACTGACTCTAATTCGCGATTTTATTTTATATTATTTTTAAAGCAACCTATTTGGTTGCAAAATAATCAAACTGTTTCGCACAAGCACTGACTCTAAGATCGCATTGCGCGCGATCTACAACTGAAGACCTGTTGAATAAAAATTGTTAAAGCAAGCTGTGGCGTTTACTTCTACAATTTATACTATATTAAAAGTTATATATTATATATTGAATATTAAAATAAATATTAAAATAATATTAAATTAAATATCAAATAATAAATATCATATATCATATTCAAATTATATGATCTAAAATTATGAACTTATATTACATCTTTTGTATACTATAATAATAGTAAAAAAAAAAAAAGAAAAAAAATACTATTCAAAAGATGCAAAACTAGAAAGCTATATTAAAATAAATGAATATGTAAAAGCAAACGATCAAAATCGCGTTGTATCTATCGTTTAAAAATAGATATAATCGCGATAGGGATATGTTCACAGAAGTATACTAATTACGTAGATACCTATATATCAGAATAGATATAGCATTAAAGTAAAACTAGACAAGGAGCAGTAAAATTGAAACTATAATATTTGTAATATTAATTAAACGATTAAACGCATCTTGAAATTTTATTCTATTTTAATTTAACTTTTATTATACTTTAATTACATTTTCATTATTCTCGGTGCTTCTTAATATTCTTTAAATTCAATGTAAAATACGTTTCAACAAATTTTCAATAAATTAATATTTAATCAAAATTATTTCCTAATGCACCGAACGTCAGCCTTTGGCCCGGTAGTGCGTACGTTGTATAATATAAAATATACGAACGTTCGCAATACCGATTTCCGGATCCCACCACAAGGAGGTAGCTGCGTATGGAGATCCATATATAAATTTCTTTAAAAAAATATATATATAAAATATTATATAATAAAAGTTCTGGATATAATAGAGCATAGAAACTTACAACAAGACTACGATAGAACACATGAAGTCGTATAACGCGATAGATAGTTCATAATTAAAATCTAATTTTTTATAGTAATTGAAATTAAATACAAATTTCTTTCAAAAAAGAACTTATTTGTATATACCTATATACGAAGAGCAGCAGGAAGTATATGATAACTGCTATCAAATGTGTAGGCGTCCAAACGAATTGATGAATATTATATTGGCCAATATGATGAATAATAACCTGAAAATATTCAAACAAAAAATGCGATTTGCGTACTCAACATATAAATGCTATATCGTATATCGAAATCTGATATGATATAAAATAGAAATAATAAATTATAAATGATTAAATCAAGTTTGTAAAATATTATATGTAATACAAATGAAAAATTAGACTTACTAAAATTGAAGAAGCAGGAACAGGTTCGAACACGTCTGGAAGGTTGCTTATACGAACGAAAACTGTAGAGTGAGTCAGAAAGATCGTCCTCTAGATCGTCCCTTGATTGTTTACATATTGTTGATACATTCTAGAGAGTACAGTACAGCGTATACATAACGTACACAAATACACACATATATAGATATATCTATAATAGAAATTATTACATACGATTGATTTTTCTTTTGTTGCTTGCCGGAGACTCATTTCCAAGAATTATATGGCAACTGGTGGGGAAACTTTAAAACTATTATTTATATCCTAATGTTATCTTCCCATCTTTATTAAAGGATTTATTATATGTATTTAAAAACAGATTTTTAATTCTTCAGTGAACATAAGTAAAATAGAAAATATAATATTTAACGTGAAATGCGTAAATAAAAATAAATAAGAATAAATGGAAATAAATAAGAACAAATAAAAATAATAATGAAATTCGAATTTTTCGATGCGTTTCTTTAAGAAACTATTTTAGAATTCTATCATATATAATCTACTTATCTACCAAAATACAATGTAAAATTTAAGATACTTCAATGTATAGTTACAATTAGATAAAAAAGATTTTGGAAACGCACTGAAACATGCAGCCATTCGCCCGGTAGTACTTACATAGTATTATTAAAATAATACTATCAGAATAATGATAATTAGATAATTCACAATTACATTTCGATACATCGCAAGTAATACCGACCCAGATCCCACCGCGTGGAGGTTGCTGCATATGGAGATCCACGGGCTAAAATAACATAATAATTAATCGCGTTTAATGAAAATCTTCTATCGACCCGATCGTAATCGATCGAAGATTCATTAACCGCGATTTTGCCCTATCCTACCCGGGAGAAAAAGCTTGGTTTCTTTACTAATAATCTTAAAAATATCTTTACACGATCTTGATATAATTAATTCACGTAATATGATATACATATAATTTGTATATCCCGGAAATATACAAAGTTTATAATCACTACTATGTTACAGTTATAATTAATATATTATGTTATTGATAAATTTAAAGCTGGAGATTTAAAAGTTAAATAAGGTAATTAGGAAAATTATGAAATAAAAATATGTTAATTCATAAATAATTGCCATTTTGTAAATAATGGCTTTCATTCATGAATCAACTGTATATATAATCCAAGCTTTTTTAAACTATCTTAATTACTAAGCGCCAGATAATTGACCATTTTTGTCTTAAATTAGCCTTAAAAATATGTTAATCTTAAAACTAGAATCCTTAATAGTACTATTAAGAAAAAATAAAGAATATAATCCCAACATACACCATTTTCCATACCTTATGAATTAACATGCAATAGAATTATATTTTGAAAAAATAATTATTAATATACTTTACTAATATACTTTAGTTCGTAAAATAATGCATAATATAAATTATACTGAGTTAATTATATATAATTTTAGTATTTAGTATACTTTATATTATTCTTTTGCAATACCAATTTATTCATTATCAAATACCTGAAAAATAAAAAATACTGTATATATAATAAGTAAAAACGAACAAAATAAAACTGCAAAAGTATGCAATTTTATTCTACGTGCTGTTAATATTATTAATATAAAAAAAAAACACATAAGATCTATGCAACGAGACCTGAAACACATATTCCATTAATTAAACATTTCATTAATAAACATCTTCAAAATGTATGGAAGATCCTATAAATATTTGAATATAATTCCTGCAATTATATTGATTATAATTAACATTGAAATTATATAAAGAACTTTTAAATAACATATCTTTTATATAGCAGCCAGTTGAGGCGCTCTAATACGCGAAAATCGAAAAAAACTAATGGCAAGAAATCCAACGATGTTCACCTGTAACAAAAAGAAAATATATTAATCGTACAATCAATATGCAAAAGCATGAAATATAACAGCACGTCCATTCGACGTACCAATATGTACAAGCACTTTTTTTCCCTATATATTTTTATGAATCCCTATATCACGTTGTAAAAAAAATTTTAACGCGTGACTCTACTTAAGCAACATTAAATGAAATGATCATCTCCATCATCTCCACCTGAAAAAATTATTACTGACGAGCAAAATGACAACGTGGTAAAAAAAATGTGATAAGACTACGAGCCATTATCAGAGGAACATACGATCCTCTGAAAAAATGACTCTTCGTCGGTAGTTGCCCTCTTGAGCCACAATATTGTGGGGGCCTCTTCGGCATATAGCCTCTTCTTTGCTTCGTGCCCTAACAATTGCTATAGAGCATTCCCTAACAAGAACTACAAAGAAAAAAAAATGAAAAATAAAAGTTTATTATACATTTTATGAACTATCCTAGTCTGTGGACGATCAATGGAAGAATCCATCAATCGTACGCATTTACACAGACACATTTACTCGAATGCCCAAGCAAATATCTAATCTAATCGATGAACCTATTATTAACACTTCGCATTTAAAAAATGAAAACGTATCGAAAAAAAACTACAAAATCTATGATTCATCTCATGGTCTTATCCTTTTATAGAATCACGTTTACTTTGTATTTTTACTATCTTTACTTTACTATATGTACATGTATAAAAAATTATATATTCTTTATAAAAAACAAATCACAAAAGAGAGTGCGAAGTGTTAATATACTTAATACTAAGTATCCAACATGTTCAAAAATCTTCGCTAATTCGAAGTAAAGAAATTTTTAAACAAATGCAAAGACTTTTAAACTGTTGGATACTGATAGGTATATCTTGCAATACAGAGCATCAGCAAAATATGTGGGGAAAAAAAACACAAACATGCTATAACAATTGTAAAATTTGCTGAAACTTTGCCTAATATACGGATACGGAACATTCCACTCCTGAGTGGAAATTAGAACGCATTGTATCCGGTCCTACCTACTTAAAATTAAATACACAATCACACAGAAAAAGTATGCTACCTGCCTACCTATAACCTATATTTAAAAAATAGCAAGACATTCGTTCCAACACACACACTCCACGATTCTCTCACATACCGCCAGGGTGCAAAAGCCTACACTAGAGAGTATGCCCCGGGGCACCTCCGACACCCTAGCTCAAACGCGTATTTTTTCTAATATATTAGGAGTACGTACCAATTGCTGTAATCGACTGTCAAGGCTAATGATTATTGCGTAAATGACTAAAGCAAAAAATACTAGTATATACTAGTATATATATGCATACTAGTAATATACGAATATTTCCATACAATATGTGCTGACTCTACTATGCAAAACGATATGAATAATAATATATTAGTATAGTATTTTAAATAATAATCTATTAGTATAATTGTTTTATTCGTATTTATTTATAAATAATCGCGAAACGATGTACACAATGCATCACCTAGCACGAACACGCAGATGCAAGGTACATCGTGCGCAATCACTAACGCTATGACAGTCGCCAATATGGGAAAACTTAAAACTAAACCCATACTAACAGTTTCTCACCCATACGAGTAACACCTGGGCTCACGCATAGATGAGAACGCAGAAAGTATAGGGGGGAGAAACGGGAATTAGTTTATTAGAAGCTGAAAATCCTGATCTAAAAAATGATTAACTTATTCTAGGGCCTACGAACTATGACTCTACAAGTCTCTTTGTTTTTTATTAACAATAATTCTACTCGACTTTTTTCTTTTAAAAACAATGACTCTATTGAGACTTTTCTTTTATGAAAAAAAATAGATTGACTATTTCATTTATTTTTCATGTAACAATAATCAAAATACCTCGGACGATTCCTTTTAACAAGTGACTATTCTAATTGAAGAACAAAATTATGATCTACCACTTGTTTTCCAGAATCTATCCGTCGCGCTTGTCTTCTTGTTCATTTTTCATTACATCTATATCGATATATCGAAATAAATCGCGATTAAATAGACTAAATACGAAGCAATGCATATAACGTAGATCAGATTACATGCTTTTTTGACGAAATCGGATAAATCAATATCCGATTTCATTACTAATATCGCGGGCAAACACGAATAAAAAAGTGCTCATTAATTGCACTATTAATTAATCCAATCTATGAAACAAGAAGACCCTATCCTAATCTAATAAACAATGAAAACACATAGGTGATTAAAAATATACCACTCGCGAGTAAATCCACAAGAGGAGTTACTCACGGTCTTGCTCGTCAATAATTTATTTAAAAAATTACAACCAGTAACTCGTGCCGATTCGGACCTTTCGTCCTCGACATGATCGAGCACTGGAGGGACTTAAAATTTGTTTACTCACTACTTAAGAAGTTCTACGGTGGCTCCAAAACACTCGTCCGCGATTTAGGTCGACATTGTGGTTGGATGATACGTAGCTGGTTGAACATGAGGTAGGTAGACACCGAAGTTGGTCGAGATCCTCTTCAATGATGCACTGACTCTAATTCGCGATAGATATTTATTAACGAACGGTCACTGAATTTACTTCGCGAAACTACTATCTTTTATAAGTACAGTCTACATGACTGTTAAAGTCACTTTATACGAACAAACACTGACTCTATAACTGACTGCATTGCACGCAGTCGACACAAAAACACTTAAAATTAATTTAAATCGCGAAACGCGATGTACTTTAAACAAACGAACAAGCACTGCTTCTATTACGCGATTTTTTGGTTTTTATTTTAGCGATACAACACTCGATTTATTCATTGCTTCGCGCACGGTTGCAATGATGCTCTGAAAATAACAAAAACAGAATTATTAGTATCATTGTTATAATAAAAAATCATTCAAATTATTGAAGTGTTTAATAAAAAATTTTACTTACTTAAAATCTTCGTTGATGCTTGCAAGATGGTCATCCTGCCCTAAGATGATGAAGAGGATGATTCTTTTTTTATTTGAACTGAAAAAGAAAGAAAAATTAAATTATTACTATCATTGTCATATTAAAAACTTATTAAATTTATTAAAGAAATATGTAAAGTAACACTTACTTATCTGAATGTTTGCTGGTTCTTTGTACGACAAGCATCCTGCCCAGTAATAAAGAAGAGAATGATTTTTCTTTTATTTGAGCTAATAAAGAAATTATGATTATTAATATTGTTATGTTAAAAAATTTGGAAATTTATAGAGGAAACATAGAGTGTTCTACTAGAGAGGATAATAAAGAATGATGCAAGTATAACTTTAATTCACAAATTTCTATTTAGTCTAATTATATTTAATTAGCTTATTTAGCTATAAAAAAACAAATTAGAATAGTACAAGCAAACACTGATTCTAAGACATGCACACGGTCACAAATAATTTCTAAAATCTGCAAAGTTGAAACATACAAAGTGCTATGATCTATACTTTCTTCTTATGATATCAAATGCAAACAAAATTAGAATTAAAATATTCTAAAATGAAATAAATGCAAGGAAGAAATTAATCAAAGTTTCCTTAGTTGCGTACATGCCGAAAGATTCTGTAAGACTAAAGCGTACTAATATCACCTTAGACGAGCTCAAACGTTCCATTGTTTTCGTTACGCGCTCGATCAAGAGATTTCTTTGAAATACGCCGATCTCCGATTGTTAGTTTACCGAGTACTACCTATCTCTCTCTATTAAACTCGCTTTGTATCTTTAAAGGAGAAAGACTTACCTTATACACAGGACGAAGAAGACAAAGATATGTAGAAAAAGAAAGCCGGGATGTTTCGTCTGTCGATACGTAGAATTCTTGGAAACCTGGAAAACAAAAGATGAATTAGTAGAGAGAATATTTATTATGTGTGTATTATATATATATGAGTACGGGAAAATTCCAAGCGTCGTGTATGTGTGTGTACGTATGTATATATACATGTGAGTAGTGTATGTGTGAAAATCGAATATAATAGGAAATACGATTACTGATGACCAATTAATGATAAATTATTATTAAAAGTATCATTAAAAAGTAAGAGAAATATCGATATCGTGGAAAGAAAGCCAGAAAATTAAAAAATAAAAGTATGACGCAATAGCTTTCAAAACAGATTTTATTTTCGCGAATATCTTTTAAAGGCGAAAATATCCCGACTTGCGAACATTCACGCGTGGAAATCGCGTTTTTGGCAATAGATTGATACATAGGAAGACAGTGTACAATAGAAAAATATATTAATTACCTGAAATTAATGAGGACGATACGGCTTCCGTGTGTAGCTGTCGATCACCGAACACAAAATGGCGTTATATCCACCGACAAGACGATTACGCAAACGCGCCGCGCATGCGCAGATACGTCACTAGTCAATTAATGAACAATTTCTCGATCTAATAAACGAAAATATAAAATTTTTATAAACGCGATATAAAATTATACGAACCGTCGAAATACATCACAAATATTCTATAATCACATAATTAGGAGAGAAAAGTAAAATCTATAGAGAAATAATGCCAAAAAATACGAAAAAAAGGAGACGTAATATGCAGTCACCACTTTTATTTTCATTAATATTTCTTTTTCAGTACTGTTGTCACGATTTACGAACAATACAACATAAAAAACACATTTTTAGGAATCGAGTGATATACTGGAAGATAATGTATCTTAAAAAATAAATACTAATTACTCGTAATTAAGAGAAGAACGACATAGCGTCTGTCACGACTTGACAACATTGACTTCGATGGTAAAAAGGTTCTCATCCTGTACTTAACGCCACCTTGATTAATGGCGTCTGAAATAAATGCAATTTCTCGATCTAATAATCGAAAATATTAAATTTTTATAAATTCGATATCAGAGTATAAAAATCATCGGAATGCATCGCAAATATTCTATAACCACATAATTAGGATAGAAAAGGGAGATCTGTAGAGAAATAATGTCAAAAAATACGAAAAAAAGAAAAGCCACCACTTTTATTTTCACTAATATTTCTTTTTCAGTACCGTTTCAGTACCGTTTCAAGCAATTCAAAAATTAGTTTTGTATGAAAAAATAATCAAAAAACCTCGAACATCTCTTTCTAACAAATTGCTGTTCTAATTAAAAAGTTAAATCATGATCTACTATTAGTTTTCCAGAATCTATCCGTCGCGCTTATCTTCTTGTTCATTTTTTACTTCGTCTATATCGATATATCGAAGTAAATCGCGATTAAATAATGCAAACGAACGTCCAATCGGCGCAAAGCACCGACATTCGTAAAAATCGTATATCCATATGCACATAAATACGTATATTATACACGCATCATTCATCAAAAAGTACGAGCATTCGATCGCATTATATACAATCACGGATATGTTTCTCATCCTTCACTTATACACAATTACTCAGGAAACGACAAAGAAAGAAGTTGACTTACCGGCAGTAGACATTGATCCTTCAAACGACGAACATCCTCTTGATTCCGGCACACGAAAAACGATGCAACGATAAACACTGATTCTAATTCGACGCTGTACTGTTCTATCTCGTGAAATTCTTGAAAATCTGAAAAATGTGAAATCTCAATTAATACAGGATACAATTAAAAGTGTATACGAAAAAAGGAGAAGATTAGAAGAGTGTATGTGTATATATAATGTGTAAAAAGTCCATACACGTGGGTGTGCTTGTGTACAAATATATATGAAAATTGAATATAATACGAAATATCGATCAATCATAATTATAAACGCAAAATTGTTGATCAGAGCGTCATTAAAAAGCGAGAGAAGTATCGATGTTGTGAAAATCAAGTGAAAAAATCAACAAAAATTTGACGCAATAGCTCTTCGGGAGAACAACGAAAGGCCGATTTTATTTTCGCGAATATCTTTTAAACGTCATAACATACCGACTCGCGAACGCGGCCTCTCTAAAATCGCGTGTTTAACTATCGATTGGTGTATAATAATCAGGTGTACGTTAGAAAAAATCTGCTAATTACATGTAATTAAGAAAAACGACGGGGCGACGTATTTGCTTGATACGAACTGAAGCAGCAATGGCGTCATCTATACCGTGAACTAGTTAAGGAAGCTAGAAGCGGCACATGTATCTGCATCATTTTAGAAATATAACGCACTAATAAATATATTAATTTTTCTTAATATTTTATTGAAAAAATAGCACAGAATATAATATTCAATCGCAAAAAGATCATTGAGAATGGTTATCAAACATCTTCACGTTTCCTATTAACTCATAAAATTCCCGCCAAATGCGTAGATTCCCGCGTAATGTACCAACCTATGCTTCTTCTCTCTCCTACTTCGGGAGTCAAGAAACGACTAGGTTAATAAATAAATCGAATAATCAATGAATTTAACTTTCTATGATTAATATCTCTTGTAAATGTTCGGAAAGATATTTAATAATATTTGTCTATAGATTGTCCTATAAATATAAATTATTAAATAATTTCTATTCGAAAGTATTTATTATGTACTCGTTGGTAGGCAGAAGTTCTAATGGCTTTGAAAGAAGAAGAAGCTGCAAGGAAGAAGAAATTGATCGGAATAAGGTAAGAAAAAACAGAGATTTAGTCTAGATTTCTGAACATTATTGATATATATAAAATTTGAAAAGCATTAGGATATTGACCAAGATCATTTTTTGCGAAAATATCTCTTTTTCATCGCAAAATTTGCGAACAAAAATACTCTCTCTCGTTGCTGTCACACAGATGCCGCACACATTCACACAAATCCATGGAATAGAGTATAAAAACATTGGCTCCGATCTGTGAAAGTACTGACCTGTGTAAATTAGTACGCTTCATTCGTTATTTCTTAGAAAAATTCATCCTTTTAATGCAAAGGTAAGCACAAACAAATACTTTTGTATTCGTTCGTACACATTTCCTATGTAGCTACATAAGAATTTCGAATTAGTTTTCTTCTGTATTCCGAAGAGTGCATATCGAGAATTTATCTTTCCAAAGGCGAAAGCTCAGAAATTAATATTTTCTATAATTTTACAATTGTTTAAACAATTTTCATGTATATTCATTACAAGAAACTAATATATAAACAATAATACATTCGTTTAACAACACAATGACCGTATCATGCGAGAAACAAAATAATTTCAATTTAATATTTTAATATTTGGCAATTTTCGTCACAGCATCATTGATTTCGTGTAACATAACATACACGACCTATATTTACTTTCATTATTATTTTGTTAGTTTACTTTTGTACGCCGACGAGTGTACATCTCAATAGTCGCAACACACGCTCCGCGAGTAAGAGAGAAAAGTTAATGTAAGAACATTAATCGATCACTCGTCCATTCAATAAACTATACGATTTCTATCTTTGTAGAATGAAACGGAGTGGTGGGGATACAGTGCCAGTGGGGGGGAAATATAAGGCGGCCACCGTTGACAGTGGGTCCAGTCATGCCACGAATTTCCACCATTCAAATCTCAATCCTCGCGGTACGCACGCTCCGCAAGTAAGAGAGAAGAGTTAATGTAAAAACATTAATCGATTACTCGTCCATTCAATAAACTATACGATTTCTATCTTTGTAGAATGAAACGGAATGGTGGGGATACTGTGCCGTGGGGGGAAATATAAGGCGGCCACCTTTGACAGTGGGTCCAGTCATGCCACGAATTTCCACCATTAAAATCTCAATCCTCGCGGTACGCACGCTCCGCAAGTAAGGGAGAAGAGTTAATGTAAGAACATTAATCGATCATTCGTCCATTCAATAAACTATACGATTTCTATCTTTGTAGAATGAAACGGAGTGGTGGGGATACAGTGCCAGTGGGGGGGAAATATAAGGCGGCCACCGTTGACAGTGGGTCCAGTCATGCCACGAATTTCCACCATTCAAATCTCAATCCTCGCGGTACGCACGCTCCGCAAGTAAGGCAGAAGAGTTAATGTAAGAACATTAATCGATCACTCGTCCATTCAATAAACTATACGATTTCTATCTTTGTAGAATGAAACGGAGTGGTGGGGATACAGTGCCAGTGGGGGGAAATATAAGGCGGCCACCGTTGACAGTGGGTCCAGTCATGACACGAATTTCCACGAGTTCACATCTCCAAACTCTCGATACGCATGCACCCACAACTCAGTACAGAATTCGATCACGCATTCATTCAATAATCTATACGATTTGTTTTGTTTTAGAATTAACATAAATCTTGAAATATTAACGGACTTAGAAGCTCCCACAGGTTGCCACTACAGCGAGAATTGACGAAGATTTTACGCAAGTACAATGTGGTATTACTCATCTTTTCGTATTTGTGTACTATTTCTTTTGTTTTAGACTTCCACTGTGCACTGTCGGACGACTTTAAAAATCTATCTCCACGAGTGGACTTAGAAATTTTCGTACCTTTGCGAGACTTTTAAAATCCATCTCCTCGATTGGACTTAGAAATTTTCGCACCTTTGGGCGACTTTGAAAATCTATCTCCACGAGAGGACTTAGAAAATCTATGTCCACGGTGGACTTAGAAATTTTCGCACCTTTGCGGGACTTTGAAAATCTAGCTCCACGAGTGGACTTAGAAATTTTCGTACCTTGGGGACTGAAAATCTATTTCCACGAGTGGGCTTAGAAATTTTCGCATCTTTGGGCGACTTTGAAAATTCTATCTCCACGAGTGGACTTAGAAATTTTCGCACCTTTGGAGCACTGAAAATCCATCTCCTCGATTGGACTTAGAAATTTTCGCACCTTTGGGCGACTTTGAAAACCTATCTCCACGGTGGACTTAGAAATTTTCGCACCTTTGCGGGACTTTGAAAATCTATCTTCACGAGAGGACTTAGAAAATCTATCTCCACGAGTGGACTTAGAAATTTTCGCACCTTGGGGGACTTTGAAAATCTGTTTCCACGAGTGGACTTAGAAATTTTCGAATCTTTTGGGACTTTGAAAATCTATCTCCACTAGTGGACTTAGAAATTTTCACAGGATGCCAAATTCGTGAGAGTATTAACGAAGACTTAAAGTAAGTATATTTTTCTATCGTATATTTGTTGAATGATTTATACTATTATAGCAATGATACTAATTATTTCGTTTGTATTTTTGTTTCAGAACCTCGTTGCTATCGCGCGCGTTGCAATGATGTAATCGAGTGTTAGTATCCTTAAAATAAATTTATCGCGAAGTAGAAGCAGTGTTTGTTCGTTCGCGTTTCGCGATTTAAACCATAAGTGTTTTTGCATAGACTGCGTGCAATGCAGTCCTTAGAGTCAGTGTTTGTTCGCGTAGTTTTTGATTTTTTAACAGTCGCACAGACTGTACTTGTAAAATATTTTAGAGTTGCGTTAAGTAAATTCAGTGACCGTTCGTTAATAAATAACTACCGCGAATTAGAGTCAGTGCATCACTGAAGAGGATCTCGACCAACTTCGATGTCGACCTACCTCATTTTCAACCAACTACAAATCATCCACCCTCAATTTCGACCTAAATCGCGGTCCAGTGTTTTGGAGCCGTCGCAGAACTTCTAAAGTAGTAAGTCAATTTTTAAGTCCCTCCGATCACTCAATCATGTCGAGGACGAAAGGTCCGAATCGGCACGAGTGATTGGTTGTAATTAATTAGTAGAAGAGCAATGAGTGACCACTAGTAAATTTCTTCGGAGATTTACTCGTGAATGGTTCGTTAATTTTTTGAATTATTTATTAGATTAGGATAGAGTCTTCTTGTTCAAACGCATTTTTACAATTATTTGAAATTTTTATTATGTGAGTGCATTTTTAAATAATTTTGGCCCGCGAAAATAGTACAAAAATCGCGATATTCGCGAATTTTAATAATAGATAAGCAAGAAGACATTCGCGATGGATAGTTTCTGGATTACAAGCGAGACTGTATAATTTATTTTCTAATAATTAGAATAATCGCTTGTAAGAAGGAGCGTCCAATGATTTTTCATAATATTTTTAGATAAAGATAAATCAATTTTATTAATAAAAGAAAAGTCTCAATAGAGTCATTGCTTTTGAAATAATAAAGTGGAGTAGAGAAAAGATAAAGAGACTTGTAAAATCACAACGCGTAGAACATAGAATAAGTTAATCGATTTTTAGCTTAGGATTTTCAGCAATTAATATATTAACTCTCGTTACTCTACCGATGCTTTCTCCATTTTTCGTTTCAGGATTGGTTTAGAGTTGCGTTAGATTTGTTAGTTTTCTGCGACGTTTTAGAATAAGAGATAGTTCTAGTTTCTTGGCGATAGTTGACGATAGTTCAATTGTTCTATAGTAGTTGTTAGGGCACGAAGCAAAGAAGAGGCTATGTGCCGAAGAGGCCCCCACAAATTGTGGCTCAAGAGGGCAACTATTAGACTATTGAGTTATTTTCGAAGTTTCGACAGAACACTTCGAGAATAACTCTTAGTCATATTTTAATTATACCATGTTGTCACTCAAAATGCTCTTATATAATAATAATACAATTTTCAGAAACTAAGATCTATTCATTCCGGGTCCCATCTCACAGTGCCACGCGTTCGCGAATAGAATTTTTACGTATTTTATAGATTTTTAAAATTAAAGTTGAGTAATAAATTTTTCCCACACTTCTTTTCTAAAGTTCAATTAAATCCGTAATTTTATTCTTATAAAATTACGTTTTAACATAAAGTAATAATTTCGAAACGCATAGAATATGGCAATTGTGAGGACCATTGAAAATACACTGAATAAAAGTGCACATGGGAATGAAACAAGAACATTGAAATACTTAGCATATTCTTGTCTCCTTTTACAGGAAGGATACCTAATAGGATTCCCGTATTACCCAGCATATGGCTGCATATCGTAGATCGAACAATTATTTTAAACAGTTGATTAAATTGTTCATTAATTCCTCTATCTTCTCTCGGGTGGGACCCTTGGGAGGGGCCCTCGGGTGTGGGCCTTAGGCGGGTTTCGTTCTTTCACCAAAGAAAAATCGAATTCAACTATGGTATTCTGATTATCGTCGACTGAACCGATCTTCGAGATACACACACATCGTTCTCAATTCTATTTTTCTCGAGCGTACATACGCAAATTTTTCGTTCTCTTTTCCTTTTTCTGTTTGTCTTCTCTTTTCCTATTTTCTTTATCTATTTCTCATTCTGTTTCATACTTTTTCTGTTTCAGGTTAGATCATCGTGGGACTGATCATCGAGGGACCGATCATCGAGGGATCGATCATCGTGAAGATAAATTTTTACAGGAAACTTTTGCATATAATTTTACATATAATTTTTGTTCTTATATTTAATTTCTATTAACTTTTAATTTTTGCTTTTATATTTAACTTTTATTAACTTTTTAATTTTTGCTTTTATATTTAAGTTTTATTAACGTTGTAATTTTTGTTCTTACATTTAATTTTTATTATCTTTTTAATTTTTGATCTTATATTTAGCACTACTATTATTTTTTTTCTGTTTCAGATTAGGTGACCGAGGGACGGATCATCGTGGGATTTTTACACGGGAGTTAAAGGAACCTTTCTGCATATAATTCTTATTATATGCAGGGAGGGTATGTCTCCTTGCTTCCGTACGCGAATGATAGGTAAAACACTCACGCGCGTGACGGCCGGCACGCGCGTGGGTGTTCGCGAACGCGAGATTAAGTCCTGCCGAGGACTACGCTTTGATTTTTGAAATCGAAATAGACACGACCGGTCGTGTCTCGAGATGTCTGAAGCCGACGGTGTGGACAGTGGAGCAATCTGTAAGCGGGGTTTTATACATCTCCAGTTTGCTGAGAAGCCCGAAGCTCCCGAAGCGGAAAGGCATCTCGGATCGTGGATTTTAGAGTAGAGTCCCCGTTAGCCCGTGGGTCCCCAGATGCAGCTACCTCCTCGTGGTGGGACCTGGGTCGGTAGTACTTGCGATATATTGAAATCTGTCAAATTATTTCTAAAATCTTTAATTAAATTATATATGTTATTTAAAATCTATAACGAAATTGTATATATAATCATATAGCGCAAGTACTACCGGGCGGATGGCTGCATATTTCAATCTTTTTCCAAAATCTCTCTTCTCTCAAATTTCAGTTAGACGTTAAATTAATTATATTTTATATTGCTAATCATACTTTAACAGATAAATAGATCGAATATATTAAAATTCTAAATTAATAAAGTTATGAAATTAATACGAAAACGCATAGAAAACGTTTCTGTCGCACTTATGTTCTCTGTCATTTATACTTATTCTTCTTTACTTTTATTACTTAGATACTTTTATTCATTATATTAATTATATACTTTTAGTAATTATAGACTTTTGATAATCATAATGATTATATATTTCTATTTATTATATTAATTACTTTTATTAACTTTTATTAATCATTAGTCTACAATTAAATCCGCAATTTTATTTTTATAAAATCAAGTTTTATATTAAAGTAATAATTTCGAAACGTATATAATATGTCAATTGTGAGAACCACTGAAAGCGCACTGAATAAAAGTGTACATGGGAATAAAACAAGAGCATTTAAATACATGACATATTCTCTGCTCACTTTTACAGGAAACAGACCTACCAGGATTTCAGATTACCCAGTGTATGGGTGTATATTGAAGATTGAAAAATTATTTTAAATAGTTGATTAAGTTGTTCATTAACTTCTCTATCTTCTCTCGGGTGGGACCCTTGGGAGGGGCCCTCGGGTGTGGGCCTTAGGCGGGTTTCGTTCTTTCACCATAGAAAAATCGAATTCAACTATGGTATTCTGATTATCGTCGACTGAACCGATATTCGAGATACACACACATTCAGAATTCTCTTTTTCTCACACGTACATACGCAAATTTTGCCTTTTGTTTCATTTTTCTGCTTTTTTTCTCTTTTCCTATTTTCTTTATCTATTTCTCATTCTGTTTCATACTTTTTCTGTTTCAGGTTAGATCATCGAGGGACAGATCATCGAGGGACCGATCATCGAGGGACCGATCATCGTGAAGATAAATTTTTACAGGAAACTTTTGCATATAATTTTACATATAATTTTTGTTCTTATATTTAATTTCTATTAACTTTTAATTTTTGCTTTTATATTTAACTTTTATTAACTTTTTAATTTTTGCTTTTATATTTAAGTTTTATTAACGTTTTAATTTTTGTTCTTACATTTAATTTTTATTATCTTTTTAATTTTTGATCTTATATTTAGCACTACTATTATTTTTGTTCTGTTTCAGATTAGGTGACCGACGGACGGATCATCGTGGGATCTTTACACGGGAGTTAAAGGAACCTTTCTGCATATAATTCTTATTATATGCAGGGAGGGTATGTCTCCTTGCTTCCGTACGCGAATGATAGGTAAAACACTCACGCGCGTGACGGCCGGCACGCGCGTGGGTGTTCGCGAACGCGAGATTAAGTCCTACCGAGGACTACGCTTTGATTTTTGAAATCGAAATAGACACGACCGGTCGTGTCTCGAGATGTCTGAAGCCGACGGTGTGGACGGTGGAGCAATCTGTAAGCGGGGTTTTATACATCTCCAGTTTGCTGAGAAGCCCGAAGCTCCCGAAGCGGAAAGGCATCTCGGATCGTGGATTTTAGAGTAGAGTCCCCGTTAGCCCGTGGGTCCCCAAGCGCAGCAACCTCCTAGCGGTGGGACCTGGGTCGGTAGTACTTGTGATATATTAAAATCTATGTCTAAATTATATCAAAAATCTGTAATTGAAATATATACGTAATTATAAAACGCAAGTACTACCGGGCGAATGGCTGCGTATTTCAATATTTTTCCAAAATCTTTTCTGTCTAATTTCAATTAGACGTTAAATTAATTTCATTCTACATTGTTAGTTATATTTCCACAGATAAATAAATTTCAATATAACGAAATTTTAAATTAATTTTCTAAGAGAACGCACAGAAAATTTTTCCGTCCCACTTATGTTAGCTATCATACGTATATATTCTGATTTACTTTTATTACTTACATACCTTAATGATTGTATACTTTTGATAATTACATATATTACGTACTTTTACTTACTTTATGAATCACTATTATTAACATTTATTAATTGTTAGTTTCGGGTGGGACCCTTGGGAGGGGCCCTCGGGTGTGGGCCTTAGGCGGGTTTCGTTCGTTCACTAAAGAAAAATCGAATTCAATTATGATATTCTGATTTTCATCGACTGAACCAATCTTCCAGATACATGCATCGTTCGAAATTCAATTTTTCTCATGCATACATACGCAAATCTTCCCTACTTTCCTTTTTCTGTTTGTCTGTTCTTTCCCTATTTTCTTTATCTATTTCTCATTCTGTTTCATACTTTTTCTGTTTCAGGTTAGATCATCGAGGGACCGATCATCGAGGGACCAATCATCGTGAAATTAAATTTTTACAGGGAAGTTTTTGCATATAATTTTATATATAATTTTTGTTCTTATATTTAATTTCTATTATACTTTTAATTTTTGCTTTTGAATTTAACTTTTATTAACTTTTTAATTTTTGCTTTTATATTTAAGTTTTATTAACGTTTTAATTTTTGTTCTTACATTTAATTTTTATTATCTTTTTAATTTTTGATCTTATATTTAGCACTACTATTATTTTTGTTCTGTTTCAGATTAGGTGACCGACGGACGGATCATCGTGGGATCTTTACACGGGAGTTAAAGGAACCTTTCTGCATATAATTCTTATTATATGCAGGGAGGGTATGTCTCCTTGCTTCCGTACGCGAATGATAGGTAAAACACTCACGCGCGTGACGGCCGGCACGCGCGTGGGTGTTCGCGAACGCGAGATTAAGTCCTACCGAGGACTACGCTTTGATTTTTGAAATCGAAATAGACACGACCGGTCGTGTCTCGAGATGTCTGAAGCCGACGGTGTGGACAGTGGAGCAATCTGTAAGCGGGGTTTTATACATCTCCAGTTTGCTGAGAAGCCCGAAGCTCCCGAAGCGGAAAGGCATCTCGGATCGTGGATTTTAGAGTAGAGTCCCCGTTAGCCCGTGGGTCCCCAGATGCAGCTACCTCCTCGTGGTGGGACCTGGGTCGGGAATACTTGCGTTACATCGAAATCTTGTGAGATACAAGTATTACCGAGCGAATAGCTGCACGCTTCAAAGACATTTCCAAAATCTATTCTTTGTAATTCCAAATTATATTTCACATTGTTTCTTATATCTTTCATTTATTCAACATTAAGTTCACAGTCATTTTTATTCATTGATTCGCATAGCTATGTAATTATTGAAGTAATCATTCGAGATTAATTATGATAGATTCTCTCGGGTGGGTCCCATGAGTGGGGCTCATGGGCGTGGGCTTCTGTGCGGGTCTCCTTCTTTCTGTACAGAAAAATCGAGCTGGATTTCAGTACTCTGACTTCGGTCGAATTCATTTTCTTTTTTCTTTTCTTTTCTATGTCCATCTTTTCTTTTCAATCTCATCTCTTTCATATTTGCACGTGTTTCATTGCACCTTCCGGATATCTTTTCTTTCTTTTCTTTTAAGTTCTATGGTGTTCACGTGCGCGCATGTTCCGCATTTCTTTTCCTCTATCTCTTCTTCTTCTCCGCTTCTCCACGGATTCCGATATATCGGCGCAGGTCCGATTTATCGTTGATTGGTTCGGTTCATGATCGATCGTTAGACGCGAATACGGGTAGAATAGGAAGAACACTCACGCCTGTGTCGGCGGACACAGGCGTGGTGTTCTCGGGCGCGAATAAAAGTCCTACGGTAAAGGACTTCGTTTGATTGCTAAACCGAATAATGACCGGTCGTGTGTCGGTTCGTGTGCTGCCGAGTACTATGGTGTTGCTATCCGTAAGCGTGGACTCACCCTCCTCCAGTTAGCCGCCTGGATTCTCGGTTGGTACGTGGACGCCGCGAACGCGAATTTAGAGTAGAGTCACCGCTTTTACAACACTCCCGGGAGTGTTCGGGCGCGATTTAAAGTCCTACCGGGGACTTCGTTTTATAGAACGCCGATAATTTGATCACGCCGGTCACGCGAATATTAGAGTAGAGTCCCCGTTAGCCCGTGGGTCCCCAAGCGCAGCAACCTCCTAGCGGTGGGACCTGGGTCGGTAGTACTTGTGATATATTAAAATCTATGTCTAAATTATATCAAAAATCTGTAATTGAAATATATACGTAATTATAAAACGCAAGTACTACCGGGCGAATGGCTGCGTATTTCAATATTTTTCCAAAATCTTTTCTGTCTAATTCCAATTAGACGTTAAATTAATTTCATTCTACATTGTTAGTTATATTTCCACAGATAAATGAATTTCAATATAACGAAATTTTAAATTAATTTTCTAAGAGAACGCACAGAAAATTTTTCCGTCCCACTTATGTTAGTTATCATACGTATATATTCTGATTTACTTTTATTACTTACATACCTTAATGATTGTATACTTTTGATAATTACATATATTACGTACTTTTACTTACTTTATGAATCACTATTATTAACATTTATTAATTGTTAGTTTCGGGTGGGACCCTTGGGAGGGGCCCTCGGGTGTGGGCCTTAGGCGGGTTTCGTTCTTTCACTAAAGAAAAATCGAATTCAATTATGATATTCTGATTTGCATCGACTGAACCGATCTTCCAGATACATTCATCGTTCGGAATTCAATTTTTCTCATTCATACATACGCAAATTTTCCCTTTTTTCCTTTTTCTGTTTGTCTACTCTTTCCCTATTTTCTTTATATCTGTTTCTCATTCTGTTTCATACTTTTTCTGTTTCAGGTTAGATCATCGAGGGACCGATCATCGAGGGACCGATCATCGTGAAATTAAATTTTTACAGGGAAATTTGTGCATATAATTTTATATATAATATTTGTTCTTATATTTAATTTTTATTATACTTTTAATTTTTGCTTTTGTATTTAACTTTTATTAACTTTTTAATCTTTGCTTTTTTATTTAAGTTTTATTAACTTTTTAATTTTTGATCTTATATTTAGCATTACTATTATTTTTTTTCTGTTTCAGATTAGGTGACCGACGGACGGATCATCGTGGGACCTTTACACGGGAGTTAAAGGAACCTTTCTGCATATAATTCTTATTATATGCAGGGAGGGTATGTCTCCTTGCTTCCGTACGCGAATGATAGGTAAAACACTCACGCGCGTGACGGCCGGCACGCGCGTGGGTGTTCGCGAACGCGAGATTAAGTCCTACCGAGGACTACGCTTTGATTTTTGAAATCGAAATAGACACGACCGGTCGTGTCTCGAGATGTCTGAAGCCGACGGTGTGGACGGTGGAGCAATCTGTAAGCGGGGTTTTATACATCTCCAGTTTGCTGAGAAGCCCGAAGCTCCCGAAGCGGAAAGGCATCTCGGATCGTGGATTTTAGAGTAGAGTCCCCGTTAGCCCGTGGGTCCCCAGATGCAGCTACCTCCTCGTGGTGGGACCTGGGTCGGTAGTACTTGCGTTACATCGAAATCTTGTGAGATACAAGTATTACCGAGCGAATGGCTGCACGCTTCGAAGACATTTCCAAAATCTATTCTTTGTAATTCCAAATTATATTTCACATTGTTTCTTATATCTTTCGTTTATTCAGCATTAAGTTCACAGTCATTTTTATTCATTGGTCCGTGCAGGTATGTAATAATTGAAATAATTATTTCACACTAATTATTACAGTTCCTTTCGGGTGGGTCCCATGAGTGGGGCTCATGGGCGTGGGCTTCAGTGCGGGTCTCCGTTCAGTATTGAAAAATCGAGCTCGACTTTCGCACTCCCGTTTTGATCGGGTCCATCATTTCTTTTCTTTTCTTTTCTTTTCTCTTCTCTTCTTTTCAATTCCATCTTTTTCACACGTGCATGTGTTTCTCTCCATCTTAGAAACACACTTTTCTCTTTTCTTTCAAGTTCTATGGTTTTAACATGCGCGCACGTTCCGGCTTCCTTTTCTTTTCGTTCTCTTCCTCTTCTTCTCTTCTTCACTGATTTCGATGCATTGGCGCAGGTCCCATGTATCGTCGAATGGTTTGTTTCATATTCCATTGTTAGACGGGAATACGGGTAGGATACAAGAACATTTGCGCGTGTGTCGGCGGGCACAGGTGTGGTGTTCTCGGGCGCGATGAAAAGTCCTACGATAATGGACTTCGTTTGATTGCTAAAACCGAATAAATGACCGGTAGTGATACGGTCATCGGATGACTGTAGAGTGAGACGGTCTATGTGCTACTGAGGAGGATGGTATATGGCTATTTGTAAGGATGTTCAGTCCGTTGACTGACCCACCTTATATCTATAGTCACCTGAGTCCATGGTGAGGTGTATGCAACCCCGCGGGACCGCGAATTAGAGTAGAGTCACCGTTTTTCTAACACTCACGTAGGTGTTCGGGCGCGATTAAAGGTCCTACCGTGGACCTCGTTTTATTGTTCGAAATACGAAAGGCACGGACGGTCGTGCTTAAAGGTGGGATGTGGGCATCCGAGGCTGACGGCCTCAACGTCATCCCTAGTAGGATACCGTTGCGGACTCGATGTCTCTGTTCGCTCATGTTGCCTCGCGAACACCGGGAACGCGTATTTTAGAGTAGAATTACCGTTGTACTAACACCACGTGAGTGTTCGGGCGCGAATTAAGTGTCCTACCGTGGACTTAGTTTTATTTGCTTAATATAGAGATAAGATTACGCCGGTAATGCGTATTTTGCAGTAGAGTCATTCGGACACTCACGTGAGTGTCCGAGCGCGATTAAAAGTCCTACCGAGGGCTTCGTTTTATTTGTTCGGCGATTATTTGTTCACGCCGGTCTCGCGGATCTTAGAGAGTAGAGTCCCCGTTAGCTCGTGGGTCCCCAGATGCAGCTACCTCCACGCGGTGGGACCTGGGTCGGTAGTACTTGCGAAATCTATGTCTTAATTATATTAAAAATTTTTAGCTAAATTATATATATCATGTAGCTATTATGTATAACTAAATTATATATATAATTATATGACGCAAGTACTACCGGGCGAATAGCTGCATATTTCAATGTTCTTTCAATAACAGAATCACATAGTTATTGTAGAAAATAAATATCTAAAAAATAATTTATATTTATAGTAAAATGTATTTACATTAATGAATATGCAATATTTGAACAATATATATAGATATGTAAATAAAATTTATGTAGAATTGTTAAAAATATTCAAACAAAATTTTTTGATCAATTTTCAGAATTACTTTGGGAAAAGGAATACAAGGGCTTCTTAATAACATGATCATTAATATTAGAAATATATATATTATTTTTCTGAATTATAAAATCTATATTAATAGAAAGTACTATTAATCTATTATCAGATTATATAATCATTAATATCTATAAAGTAATAACCCATTAATATCTACCATAATATCTACCCAATATATATTATATATATAATATATTATTATTATAACTTAACATAGAATCAGCTGTTGTTTAATTTTTTGTATATTTAAAACGTCTGCAATACATCATTTTGCAATGTATCTATCCAGAATTTTTTCACTTGGATAATCTGGAACGGATAATTTACGAAATCCTTCGTCATCAACGAAACATATTTCATGATCATCCTAAAAGAAAATTTACATTTCTTACAATTGTAAAAAAAATATATTTTCAAATATCAATATATAGAAACATTTTATATACTTACTGGATCAGCAAGAATAATAACTCTTACTGAAGCTTTCCCTGGGGTGTCTAAAGTTATCAAATCTGTTAATATTTTGTTTCCATTCTCCTTTATCTTTTTTTGTATTAATGGTTGTTCAGCCAATGGTACAGAAAATGCTATACGACCATATGCTTTTGCATGGTCTACATTAGTACCTAATATATTGAATTAAAATAATTAAATTAGAAGGAAATATGTATGTCTATCTATCTATATCTTTTCACATTTCAAACGAAATTCTAAAGAAATATAAAAACATTTACCTATATCTATGAATTCAAGTTTAGCTTGATCTTTGTCATAACACATCAAAACTCTATTATCCTCCTGTTCGATCACCTTCATACCTAAAATATCTCTCCAATAAGCTATAGTGGTTTGAAGATTTGAACTGGATAATGTTACCTTTTGTACTGGATCTGTTATAAAAAATTCAATAGGAAAATATAAATATAAAGTGTAATTTGTACAAAGAAATAACTCTATTTTATCGTCATTATTAACATTACCTTTATCTTCAGGTTGTGGTTCATTAATAATATAATACTTGTAACCACCTGGTGCTTGCAATACAAACTTTCCATCTTCTTCTTCAACAGGCCATCCATTACTTTTTGCTCTATCGATTGCTTCTTTAGAGCTAATTGTTATTCCACGAAAATCATTTCCACTTTTATACTCAGAAATACCATAGTTGTAAGTTAATTCAACTACAAAATGATTATCTTCTGGTCCATATCCTATCATTGTTTTACTCCATCGATTTGCATATGGACTATAATGATGTTCATTATAATTAATTAATTAAATATAAAGATTATATAAATAAAATAAAATTAATAAAAAATAAACTGACCCATTACAAGCAGCCTCACATCCATCTGCAAATTCTTCATGTCTCAATACCTAAATTAAAATTAATATTAGAACAATTGACCATAGTGGTGCAATCATGTGAAATGACAAACCTACTTTCATTCCAAGAATTTCTCGATAAAATTTCATTGTTTCTTTACGTTCAGCTATTTTAAATACAAAATGTAATGCACGGGCATGAATCATTTTGAAAATTATTAATTAATTCCTTTATAAAAAAATGTTACAAAATTGGCACAAAGTAAGTCTTATAATATTTTTATGATATACACTGCTGCAACCTGTTGATTGCAAACCTGTATTATTTTTATTAATTGAATGTACGTGTACATCATATTTATATAGTTTCTCACTGAAACAATCACTGGAAACAAAAATTAAATACTGACCACCTTGTATTCAATTGTAAATTATAAGTTTTGTCACTAGTTATTTTTTCAAATGATTAAATTCCTATATAAATCAAAACAAACTAGGGTAATCATGATCGTTTGTGTGGTTAAGGTTGTTCATCACCTACTTTTGTAATGGTTTATGCCAACAATGAGAACAAACGTAATACTTGACCGATTTGAATGAACAAGGTATCATTTTAAAGAGGAAAGTTTTATCTAGGATACCGCTTTTTCGAATTTTTGAAAAAGCTTTATTTTCTTTGATAAAAATTGTGTCAAACTATCGTGTTCTTTCGAGAATAGTTTATGCATAAAAATAAAGCTTCATTAAAAATTCGAGAAAGCTATGTCTCCCTTAAACCTTCTTCTTTAAAACGAGATCTTATTCATTAAAATCGCTCAAGAATTATGCCTGTACTCGCTGTTCACGTAAACACTGTCTTTGCCATTTGTCGTGAAAAAGCTTTCGTATAGTGGTGCCTCTGGAAGTTAGTGGCAAAAGGAAAAAGCTTATACTATATCTACCGATGTTCATATAAATGTTGAATAGTGTACGTTTTATTTCGGCGAAGTAAACGATTGTTTTTTTGTTCGTATGCGTAATCCGATGATCAAATTTTTTGATCCATTTCAAATACAATAAACCGCGTTTTGCAACATTCACACAGAAAAGCTACAGTAATTCATTCAGGTATTTGAATAAGTTTTTCGATGATGATTCTATGTTAAAAATAAGGTAATATATCTTCAGCCAATCACAGCAATGGATTTTAGTTTTTGAGATACCATTAAATTTAAAAAAAATATTTAGTTTTTGTTATATTTTATTTTTTAGAAACAAAAATCTTAATAAAAAACATTTAAAAGAATAATTTTAATTTAATATTTCAATACTTAAAAATTTTGATCTCGCGACCTTTGGCCTCGTGTAATATATACATATTTATATTACGTTGGACTTAGGATTAATTTTGACGATTATCAATTTAGTTTACTTTTGTACTTCGACAAATAAACATCGAAGCATTATTTTTCCAAACGTGAAAGCTTATAAATTAATACTTTTAATAATTTTCCAATAATTTAAACAATCTTTAATTGTCTCGGAGTACCGTAAATTAATATTTAAACAATAGTACATTCGTTTAATATTACAAAAATCATATCGCGAGAGAAACTTAAAATAATTTTAATTAAAAATTTCAATCTCGTTGTATATATAAAAATTGTTATTGTCCTTGTGCAATATCAATATGTACGGGCATAAAATTAACTTTGATGATTCAGTTATCCTTTATACTCCGACGAGTGAACATCGAAAAGTCTCTTAAGTATCTTTTCCGATAATAATAAAAAAAAAAAAAAATTAAAGCAGTAAAGCAGTCCTGTATCACATATTTCCTTAATATTTTATAAGATTTATTTTATTTTAAACTTAATTTTGACATGCGTGGCCATGCGTGACGTCAACAGAAACAATCCTTTAATTGACTTTAGCAGTCATTACAATTAGTTTGACTTTACACACCGACCAGTGAATGTAGAAATTCTCGCAGGATACCTATCCTACAAAGTAATAACGAAGACTTAAAGTAATTTATATAGTTTCTTATTATAACAGTGATACCAACTATTTCGTTCGTATTTTTATATTTCAAAACTTCATTGCAATCGTACGCGTAGCAATGAAATAATGGAGTGTTTGTTCGTTCGCGTTTCACTATTTAAACAATAAATAATTTTTTATCGACTGCGTGCAATGCAGTCCTTAGAGTCAGTGTTTATTCGTAAAGTTTTTTGTTCTTTTAACAGTCACACGGACTGTATTTATAAAGAATAAAGTTTCGCGAAATAAATTCAGTGACCGTCCGTTAATAAATAACTACCGCGAATTAAAATCATTGCATCACTGAAAAGGATCTCAACCAACTTCGATGTCGACCTATCTCATTTTCAACCAACTACGAATCATCCACCCTCAATTTCGACCTAAATCGTGGACGAGTGTTTTAGAGCCATCGCAGAACCTCTTAAGTAGTAAGTGAATTTTTTAATTCCTCCGATCATTTAATCATGTCGAGGACAAAAGGTTCGATTGGTTGTAATTAATTAGTAATTAATTAAAAGAGCATTGAGTGATCACGAGTAAATTTCTTCGGAGATTTACTCGTGAATGATTTCTTATTTGTTGAAATATTTATTAAATCAGGATAGTTTTGCTTCAAAACGCGTTAATCGTAATTATTTGAAATTTGAAATATTTTAATGCATTTTGAAATTATTTTCTCTCGCGAAAGTAGCAAAGAATTCTTCTTCTCTGTTTTCTTTTTCTTTTTCTCTTCTTCTTTTATATAATATTTACATAAATAAATAGATTGAATATATTAGAATTCTGTGGACAAATATATATAAATAGATCGAATATATTGAAATTCTGTGAACGATATATTAGTTCATTCCACGTTATAAACTTTCCACCATTGTTATTTTTTTGTGATTTCGCTTATTTTCGTACGAATTATATTTATCATCTTTTATGTATTTGTATCGTAAAAGAAATGCGTTCGGCGCTGCATCGTATTTATTCTAACTCATACTAATCCAATCGTTATTATGTGCGACTGAAATATAACCTATAAGCTTATAGACTGAGTATAGCGACACAGTGTTCCGTTCGCGTTTGTAATTCATATTTTGTTCGTATGTGTCGCTAAAGTCACACGCTTCGAGTGAAAGGTGATGAATAATCTTAACACTGATAAGTTTGTTATGGTCACAAAAGAAAAAGAAAAGAAAAAATTCAGAAATGTCAATTGGAGGTGGTCTTAATATTTTGAAAGCAGAAATATTAAAAAAACGGAAACAATTAGAAGAAAGTAATGTTTTAGTGAGTATAATATTTTCTTTACTTCTCCATTTAAAAGCTTTTTTATTTACGAATATTGGTTTTTATTTAGCAACAAAATAAAAAATACTTCAGACGAGGAGAATTGGAGTCTCAATATAAAACTGAAAATTATGAGACCAACGATACCAGTGTCGATATTGTTAAATCTGATGTGAGTCAAGAACAGCAAGAATCAGTAAAAGATAATAGTTTAGAACAATCAACATTACCTAGGCCAGAAGTAATACGAAGATTAAGAGAACGAGGAGAACCTATATTGTTATTTGGAGAATCAGAAAAAGAAGCATTTAAAAGATTAAGAAAACATGAGATATTTGAAGCAGAAGTTAATAAGGTAATAAAATATTATGTCAAGAAAGTTATTTGTTATTGTTACAAGTCTAAAATGTAAAAAATATTATATTATTTATGTAAAGGGCTTTAGAAATGATTTTCAAGAGGCAATGGAACAAGTAGATCAAGCATATTTAAATGAAATTTTGACATCCACAAAATCACAAGATCGTAATGTAAAAGGAGATGTTAATGTACCTGAAGAAGGTACCACTTACGAAGATATACAAAAAATGTCTGACAAATTAAATAAAGGTGACAGGGACTTTGATATAAATGTTATTATCCAATTTATCCAATTCCTAGTACAAGTATGGGGTAATCAATTAAATAGTAGAACATCTGAAGAAAAAATGAGTACACAAGGTAAAATGGCAAGTGCAACTTATGCTCAAACAAGAGAATATTTAAAACCCCTTCTTAGAAAACTAAAAAATAAATCACTTCCTGAAGACATAACTGATAGTTTAACTGAAATTGTGAAACATTTACTTGAACGTAATTATATTCTGGTATGTATAATATATAAATAATATTTTTTGACTTAGTTACATATGCATTAAAGAGTTTGTTAAGAAAATTTCATATTTTAGGCTAGTGATGCATACTTACAAATGGCAATTGGAAATTCTCCTTGGCCTATTGGTGTAACTATGGTTGGTATACACGCACGTACTGGCAGAGAAAAGATCTTTTCAAAAAATGTAGCACATGTAATGAATGATGAAAAACAAAGAAAATATATTCAAGCAGTAAAGAGGTTAATGACTAAATGCCAAGAATACTATCCTACAGATCCTTCACGTTGTGTGGAATATGCAAAAACATAGGTATTTTATTATAAAATCATTTTCTTTTAATATGACATGAAGAATAATTATGATGTATACAATCTTAATAAATATGTAAACTTTATTAATATTGTAAGCAAAATGAAATCAAAATTATTCTATGATGAACAAACTTGTTATTCTATGAGAAAACTCTGAACATTATTTACTTTCTACCTTACTTATATTATATTTTTTATTTATATGATTAAATAAAGATTATATATTTATGATTATTTTAATTTTACAGCTACTATTTAATTATATTTATGTGATAAACTATTATTAAAATAAATTAGAAGATTTGCTAATGAATTAAGCTTTAAATATTCTACTCATTTCATTAGCTTTATTAACAGCAGCTTCAACAGCATTCATCATGGATCCTCTGAAAATAATATAGAACGAATGTATATTTAAATTATTATAGAATTTTAATATATGTATATATAAATACTTATATATTTACTAATGTACCTAACTTGACCACGTTCCATAGCATGAACTCCAGTGATAGTAGTTCCACCAGCTGAACAAACTTCATCTTTTAACTGACCTGGATGTCGTTCTGTTTCTAATACCATTTTACCAGCTCCTACAAGTACTTGAGCAGCAAATTTTGTTGCCATTGGTCTAGGTACTCCCATTTTAACACCACCATCTGCTAAAGCTTCTATAATGAGATATGCCTGAAAATGCAATCTTATGAATCAATTGTTGATGATAATACATTTTTTCACACTTACATAAGCAGGGCCAGAACCTGACAAACCACTAATCGCATTCATGAGGGATTCAGGAACATTCTGACTAATTCCAATGAATGAAAATAATCTATCTATTAATATTATATCCTCTTGACGTGTGTTTTTAGTACAGTAAACTAAAATTTGTTAAATACATCAATATATTATGGTGAAAATCTTTATAAATAAGGTATTTCTCAAAAAGGACATACCTGTGATACCTTCTCCAATCATTATAGGTGTATTTGGAATAGATCTAATCACTCTAGGGTTTGAATCAATAACAGCAAGTTTCTGGAAAAATTTTAATCAAATTCAAAGTATGAATAAAAAATTAAATACAAGCAACTTACTTCTGTCAAAGTATCTAATGAAATTCCCACAAGTATAGACACATATAATTTATTATTGATTTTTTCTTTAAGTGTTTTTACAACTCCATCAAGTGCATCATCAAGCATATGTGGTTTAACTGATAAGAATATAACATCACTTTGTTCTACAACTTCTCCATTTTTAAATGTCGCTTGAGCACCAAGTTCTTTCCAGAAAGTAAGTGTTCTTTCAGTGCGTCCAGACACCCAAACATTTTTAGGATCAAGGATACCTATATAAAAAAAGTTTTCATTTAATAATGAATTATTAAGATATATTATTTCTATATTTATTTGTTTGTTTATATCACCTTTACGTATAAGACCTGCTCCAATAGCAGTTGCCATATTACCACCTCCAATAAATCCAAGTTTAAGAGATTTAAAATTATTTTGATCCATAGTTAATAATATTATATTTGATGTTTCAACGAACTCTTTTCTTTTATCCAATTTTACTATTAATTAGAAAATTATTAAATAAATATATATATATAGGTTTTTTCGATTTATAATGTAACATATATATGTATGATCTAATTTAATTTTCACCTTCATAAATCTTGATATATAAACGTTATTTGTCTCTGAAGAACTTAATTTCAAAGTGACAATCTGTGATACTTTAGATTAAAATTTTGTGCCTATAAAAAAATTTGAAAAAGTCCACGAATAATATTCGAATAACAATAAATTTTTATGATTTTAATGATTCTAATAGTTCTAATGATTTTGTGAAGTTTTTCTCCACATTGTAGTCTGTCTGATCACTGATTGGTGCGTATTTAAATGAAAATGAGCTAGAAAACAAATAGCATCTAAAATATTAAATAAATATTTACTGAAAATTTTTATTCATATACCAAATAAGAATGGCAATAGATCTTACATGACAGCCTCCAGGTACTTGATTTATAAAATTTATGTGACAGATGTTGGTATGATGACCTTGAATCTCTTAAAGACGTGTAGTGGTAATCCTGGCAAAAATAAAGTTGGAGAAACGTTATCTTTCGATTAGGTTAACTTATAATCATGATTTGTTGAAAGAATCGTGTTCGATTATTATATGATACATAAATAAATTAGGAAAAACTTATTATAAAAAGATGACCCTATATCATTTTGGAAATTGTTTAGCATTGGTATATGTTCCATATTATATGACCTATAAATACTCTGGTTTGTAAGTATACATATATAATGTGTGTGTGTATATATATATATATATATACATAATTCTGTTATATGAAATATTATAAATGAAAATATTTTTAATACAATGTATTATTTATAGATCGGAATATGGCGCTTTTTGGAAATGTATTCAAGCTGGAGGTATTTATATTTTTACACAATTAGTAAAAATGTTAGCACTTGCTACTTTCTTTCCTACAGCAGATAGTGTTGGAGAGGAAGGTTTTGATTTATTTGGTGTATGTATCAAAATCATTAAGTCATTATTAATAAATCATAATATCCAGATAATAAATCATAGTCTATAATTTTGTGTATTGTAATATTATTACTAAAAATTTTGCAAATTATATATTATACAAACCATATATTTTACTTATAGGAATTTTTAAAGTCTTCTATAGATTTAGCAGATTTAGTAGGAATCCTCCTAGTACTTAATGGCATTCCTGGTAAAGGTCATGCTAAAGTATTAACTGCAGGAATAGGTTGGGCAGGTGCAGAAGTTCTTCTCACAAGATTTCTATTGTTATGGGTTGGTGCACGTGGTGCAGAATTTGATTGGAAATATATACAAAAAAGTTTAGAGTCTAATATTAATTTGGTAAGAGATTAAGCTGTCTACTGTAATAAAGATAATAATAATAATTTTTTTTAGGTATACATTATATATATCTCTTTTCTAGGTACAACATATAACCACTGCTACACTTGTATGGCTATGGTCAAGACATGATTTAAAACGTAGTTTAGTTCCTATTGTTATTTGTATGCTTTTATTAACAGTGTATAGGCCACTTGTTCTAGATTGTTTAACATCCCTTTTATTAGCTGGTGCTTGGTCAACACTAGTTATAAAAGCACTTACAACCTTAATCATGGGAGTGATAACTTTACACATTTATGCTGGATTAGCTTATTCAATTGGAATTTTCTAAAATCAAATGAACTTCTTAAGTATATTATATCATTTAATGTTATTTAATTTAAAGAGTTTCACATTAAAACATTTTTACAAATTATCATCTCATCAATTTCTTATTGAAATATTATATGTTTATGTACATATATCCTATTATTATATATTATTATAAACTTTAATATATTATACAATGATATTTTACCAATGGTATAACATTATATAAATTATCTTAATTATCTTTTGTATAAGTATTCTCTTAATTATTATTAAGATTAATTTGAAAAATGCATATTACAGGTATCATGAAAAATGATATATTTATTAATTCATTTATATATAATTTCATTACATGCATTCTCGCGTATCCTTTTTTATATATATCTATATATATATATATAAGCCAAATTAATATTTTTATCTTAAATGAATTCTCAGAAGAAAAAAATATTATTTACTCTTTTTAATAAGACATCATAGGATATATCTATTTTATTATATAAGTAACAGTTTTTTATGAGCCTAAATATAATGTAAAACTTTGTCAAAAGATATAAATGCAAAGCTGAAAATTTATTTACTTGACATAAGAATTCAAACAAATATGCTTTTGTGAATTATAACAATCTTGTATGTTTCATGCAATTATTAAATTCAATTACATTTTTATAGATACAATTGAAAAAATACATTTTACATACGCAACATTTTTTATAATGTATAATTGCATTTTATTTTGATCGAAATAATTTGCAAAAGAATTATTAAACAATTTGGAGAATATAAACAATTTTTTATTTTAAAGTTCTACTTTGTAATAATAAACAAAAAAAGAAAAGTAGAAATAATTTTAATTAAAATAAAAATTTGATTAATGAATCCTATTTATTACACTTTTTATATTAATTACTAATTATTATATTTATTTTCGATTTCTAAAGAAATTTTTAAAATCAAGATCTGTGCATCCAAGTTGCATAGTCAATTAATAATCTGTTATAAAAATAAGCATATATGCTATGTACACATATATGTACATAAAGAGAGATATATATAAAGTTTCACAAATTGTTTTTAGCAAATTATAGGTATGGACTTAAAGTTATTTTCCATTAAATAAATAAGTAATTTATGTAGTTATGAGTGTTAAATAATATTCAAGTCCTGTAATGATTCCATTGTAAACAATTTGTAACACTTTATGTAGTCTACCTTATACATGTATATGTATATGTTTAGTTACAATTAGTCTTTAATTTGGTCTTATTAAATTCTTAGTTTTAATTAACAATAAAAACAAATGAAATTCTTCATATAATATTTGGAATGGAAATGTGTCATAACAATTTTATTATATTTATTAGTCATTGCCCTTTGGTGTATATTGAGAGAAATGTATGTTTTCTTACGGGTACATCAACATTTTGTTTATGAATGATTAAAACTATGATATTATTTAAAAAATATATTTTTGTTATATTTCATTTTAAGTATATGTATTTGTATGTTTATATATCTTCTGATAAATGGTACATATTATATTTATTAAGTCATTAAATTATTAATGTCAACTGCAATTTACTATCTTGGAAGATAGTAAATTGCAATAAAAAAAGAAAAAATAACAATCAACATTTGTGCTATCTAAACAACTACTTATTTTTGTAGCAGGAATATTTACAATATTTCTAACATGGAAGAATTAGACTTAAAATGTGTAAATGAATAGTATTCATTATTTTAGTATAATGATATTGATTATATTTTAAATTTGTAGATTGAATTTTTCAAAAGCTATAATTATTATCTACATATTATGTTTATATAGCAAGAGCATTTATAAATATATATTACAAATATCACAATATTCTATTTATCTAAGTCAAATAAAAACAGTCAATATTATGTTTAACCAGGGCAATGATACTAATTATTTATATTAAAAAATGTTGAATAATGAATTATATTATATTAAGTCTAAATCAAAGTATGAATTATTTTTATCATAGCAATTTACCAAATGCAATAAAGTTATATGTACTCTAATTTTATTTTATTCTCATAAAGAAAACAAAATTGTTTTAAGATTGTAAAAATACATAGTCTTAAAACACTAACTGTGCGGTAAAGTACGATCTTTTGAACTTTTTTTTAATTTCTTTTGAACTTGAAGAAGATAACGATTACATTTTTCTTTTCTTATATGGGTGTCTAGTAATTTTTTATTGCAAAATTTCCTGGTACAAAAATTACATTTAATCCAGGGATATTTACCTTTGTGAGATGATATAATATGATGTTCTAAAGTTCTTGCATCACAATAGACCTTTTTACACAGTTTACATGCTGTTACAGTTTTGTGAGAATAAATATGCCAGCTATACGATTTTTTCTTTACTGGTTGTAAGCAAACACTACATGTTATTAACTTATCAATTTCTCCATGTATATTTTCGTAATGATTTAATAAATGTTTTCGATTTGAATGAGTCTTCTTACATATGTGACATGGGAAGCCAAGACCATAATGATATCCTTCGTGTCTAAATTTTGCTGCAGAAGTTAATTTTGTACCACATACATTACATATACATTTGCCATGTACCCTTTGAAAGTGTAATTGACACCCTGTACTACTAGGAAATTTTCGTGTGCATTCATGACATTGATAAGGTAATTCTGGATCAAAATGTTGATATTTAATGTGTTTATCAAATTCATTTTTGTTTCTTACAACAGCATGACAAAAAGGACAAGACATATCTGTGTGTAATTCACTAAACTTTTTCCCTTGTTTTACATTACATCTGTGATTATTGTATTCGCCAATGCTATTAAATTTTTCTACACAATAACCACATCTGAGAAATAATGGATGACATTTTGTTATATGTGCATTGCAACTTCTTAAAGTTTGAAATGATTCCCCACAAGGACAAATTGTGTTTACATACATTGATGTATTTGATAATAACTTTTGATTATCAATTTTAATCACATTTTCCTTTTTTCTTTTTAAAGGATCTGAAGCTTTTCTAGTTTCAGTCGATTTTTCTTCCTTAGATTTGATGAAATCTGTACTATTTTCTGCATTGATTGACTTTTGTTTTGTTTTTAAAATATTTGAATCATTTGTCATTTCTGATTGTTCTGTCATAATTGTCTCACACAAATATGTAGGCACTACTTCAACATTTCCTTTTTGTTCCTGTACCTTTTTAATCTGCATGTTCTTATTAATTTGGTTGTTTTCTTCACTTTCATTAAGTGAAATATTCCGTGAATCTTCCTCTATGTCAACATCAATATTTTCATCAATTGTTTTTATTTTCAATATACTATGATCTTTACTATATTTAGAGGATTCAAGTACGTTCAGGGAACGATTTTCTTGACATGCTTCATTACAATCTTCAAAAATAAAATCTGAAATATCTGATGGTGTATCACAATCATAAGGGTGGCCAGAATCCTTAGATTTATTTTCATCACCACTATCTCTGTTAACTATTTCATAAGAATCGTTTTTCTTCTTTATTTTAATATTAATACCACTTCCAGAATCTCGATCAGGATTGTCTTCCATAAAAGACTCTGTTTCACTAGTATCTTTGAACTTACAACTATTTTTGTGTAATACTAAAGTATGGTACTCACGAAATGATCTTCCACATGTACATGATCTATCAAGATATTTTTTACTTGCTCTTGTTTTACTATTATTGTTGTAACCATTGTATTCAGGATCTTGTGAATTTACACCTTCAATAGAATCCAATGAAATTCTTTTAATTTTTTCTTGGTTTTGTGAATCAGAAGTAGACAGTAGTAATTCAGTACGTTTAGCATTTAATGGAGAATTTAAGTAACGGCATTTGAGAGCATTGAAGTTATTTTTAGTTTCTCCTCGTCTCCTATGAATACGACTATGTTTATAAAAACTATTATAACTGGCATATACTCCAAAGCATATTTCACATTTGAATTTTGAAACT
Organism: Vespula vulgaris; assembly: GCF_905475345.1. Taxonomy (NCBI): domain Eukaryota; kingdom Metazoa; phylum Arthropoda; class Insecta; order Hymenoptera; family Vespidae; genus Vespula; species Vespula vulgaris. The sequence continues at coordinate 2,541,198 of NC_066600.1, read as the reverse complement.
TCTTCTGTATGTAAATTCTCTGAGGCATTTTCAACATTTGATATTTCATTCTCATTCTCATTCAGTTTGATCTTACTTTGAGTCATTTGTTCTGATATCATTGTATTCTCGTTATCTGAAACCTCAGATAATGACATTGTATTAACCATTGCTTTTGTTAAATCCTGAAGACTAATCTTTGTAGGTACTAGTGCATTACTTTCTAATTCTTTCATAACAAGATTTGGACACCCTATTTTATGATATTCAGTTAAATGCCTATGCAAATCTGTTATAGTACGTTTACACAGAGGACATTTCGCACGATATCCATATCTTGTTTGAACAATCTCCTTATCTAACAGATTATTTTTCTTCTCTGCTTGGAGATTATTTTCATTTGTTTTTGTGTTATTTGTAAGTTGTGCAGTTTGTAAATTGTGCAGATCAGAATTTATACATTCACTACTGATTTCTTTGTATTTAGACTTATTGCATTTACGTTTAGGCGGTATATATATTCCATGTATTTTTTGTGAATGGGATCTAAGGGATCGATTTTCACTATACTCCTTGCCGCATACATTGCAATGAAATAATTTCTTGGTGCTTTTAACTGAGAATTTGAAATTTGGTAGTGCGCTGTTATTATTACCCAATACTGGTTGATATATAATATATGATGCTTCTTTTTCGGAAGAAGGATCTTTTTCGGAAGAAGGATCTTTTTCGGAAGAAGATACAGTTAAATTTGTCATATCTACTTTTTGGTCTATAGGATGATCAATCGTATTTTCTGATCTTGTACTTTGTACATTTTTAATTAATTTAAGAGTTTCCCATATTTTATCACATTTTTCGAGAAGAATAATTGGATCCTTCAACTTAAGTGGGGTAACAATAGGTAGTTGTGATGGACTCTGTAATAAAATACATATATTATATTAATATGAAAGATATGTATAAATGATATTCTCCAATCTGTTAAAAAAAAAAAAAAAAAAAATTTTTTTTTTTTTCAAATTAATTCATAAATCATCAGAACGCACGATCAATTTCTACAAATCACCCGGATCGTATTTAATCGCGAGAAACACATCATTGTTTAAAGAATCGCACGAAAAGTTTTCCACTATTACATCAAGCACACAAGAGTCCCCCCAACGTTGGTCATCGGAGGTATAACACTGACACGTCTAATTGATCTAAGATTCTCACGATTAATTCAATGGAAACTACCAAACGCGTTGAATATGAGAAACACCTTAACTAAATATCGTAAATATTAGGGTGTTTAGAAAAAACTATATGTAATATACCTGTAGGGATTCGTAAGAGTTACTCCTAGTTGGGGACATTGGCTCAATCTTAAGTAGTGGTATATCCACATCAACCACAAGTCTTTCAGGCGGTTCTTCCTTGCCCTTGTCTTCGTTATTGTTTCCATAATCATCCCACATTGCACCTTCGCCAAACATCGTAACCTAAGCTTTAATTATCTTTATCAGTGAGGAATTATTTCAATGTTAAAAACTCTTAATAAATCCAAGTTAAATGGAATCGAGCTCAAGCGGCTCGAGTTGGTAGTAGACATATTGTTCCTACCTCCCCACTCCACGACCACTTCGCTTAGCGTTTCTTCCTCGTCCGTTACGGGCAAGCACAGCTACACAAAGCTTTACCTACTAAAAATCACGATCACGATTTATCGTCTTTGATTATTATTTTTCTCCGAAATCTTTTACTTTTTAGCACGAGCAGGCGCTTCGGCGTCCGATAATTCCAACATTACAAGCGAATATCAATTCTAAATCGATAAACGTATTCTCCTTTCGTACGAAATACGCTTGGGTAGGAAGGTAACTGTTCTCTAACAAGGGTATAGCCCGACAACATTTAGACGAGTGTGGGTAGGTACAGGACTGGCCCAAGTTATTCGTTCGGCTCATTCGATTCGGAATTCTTCTTTTTTGTTGACGCTACAATTATCCTTGTTTAATATCTTCTATAACCCCTATTCGTTTTGATTTCGAAAAAAATTCTTCCTACGCAACAACGGTTTACTTAAGTCGTACGTTCCTAAGACATTTTTCTTAATTGTTCAAGAAGAGTCCTTAACGCAGGAGGCTAAAATAGCATTGATCATAAACCTACATTGCCAAAATATGTAGCTTCTAAGGCTTTACCGCAGATCGATGACATTATATCTGTGGAAATGTTACAGTATTCTAACGTGTTATCTTTTCTCACTTGTATTAACAGTAGAATTTTCACGTTCTAAGATCAACAAGATATCTGTGACTATTATTTTGCTGTTATCTCCGTTAGGCCCAAGTATTCGACTAGTTAATTGTATCTATATGAGCCATCTTCGTACGTTTTTCATGTTTTTCTAGCGTTATATGTCTTTTTAACAAATTCCATCGCTATGCCGATCGTTATCGTGACGAAAGCAGCATGCGCCGTATGACCGTCAGTAATTTCTATAACATTCGATTGAATTATATGACAACGTGATATGAGGGATTACATAATTTTCATATATTTGCATGAATACAACTTTGTACTTGTGTACCGTGTATACATGGGCCTTGTAAAATATGAAAAATTTAATATCGAGTTGTATCAAGGATATGTAATATTCAGAAAAAATATTCCGATTATATATTAAGATATGTGGATCGACGAACAGAGATCAATGTTAAATAAAAATACTTGATTATGTCGTAAAAGCTAACCGTTCTTCCTTTATAGCTAGATTCTTACCACACAACAACAAATGTTTCAACTGTTCAAAGATTATTCAAGTTATCAATTTCTGTTAAACCTCGGCAATACATAATTCCAGAAAAATTAACTGAACGAATCAAATGTGTTAGGCACTACAGGTTGTGTAATAACGTTAATAATTGTCTTGCCAAGATAACAGCAGATAGATACTTGGCCGGTTCGTGCACCTTACTACGGGTCTGTAGAAATGTTCTTCCGTCACTGCATCACGTGACATGTCTCTCTACCCAGCCAAGATAGAAATGGGCTGTTTGGGAGATTAAAAAGAGCTCGAGAGTTCGTTGGGTAGCATGGGCATTCTCCGATCAATGAAAATCCAGAGTAAATACTTCGTACCGCAACATGATGTCACGTCTAATACGAGATTCTGACTGAAATTCTGTCGTTTCTACGTGAACCAAGATTGCTAGAAATGCTGTAGTTCTAACAATGCAACTTTAGTTCATTTGTAGGCAATATAACAAGAAAATCAAGTTATCCCAGTATAATTCTGCTAATAATGCAATACGTTAATAAAATGTATCATGTAACATTGGCACAATACAACGCTATCTGGCGTTCTCAATCTGAGAGATCCTATTATATCAATATCATAATGGTCAAGGTCAATCGTTCGCAAGAGTAACTCGAATTTATTTTGATTATTGATAAAATTGCTAGCACTAATGAGATAATCGTAACATGCACGACGTATACTTCCTGCAGTATATATAAAGCTAAGGAAAAAATAGTTATTGTTAATAATAACGTTTTTTGCATTGAGTTAACATGTGGTTACCGATTCTTTTGGTGTTCCTCTTGACGTGCCAAATTTCTACCTCGATTGGCCTTTATAATGAAGGTTTTGTATTATCTATAGTTAGGATTAACATACTGATAAATTTAAGAAGTCAACTTCGCTATCAATTTTGTGATCTTACATATCTTAAAATAATCGCAATAAACGTCTAAAGTAATATCGCAAATAAATAAATTAGCTAAGGGTAGATGTACTTGAATTTGTAACATCATATAACCATATTATAGTAATAGTAGAAACTATGAAAATTGCTTTTCTCGTAATACTAAACCATATGACGTATTTTCTTAGAAAATACTGGATTCCGAGGAGATTTAACACATGCTAAATTCGGTGAAAGAATGCGAGAATGGTTTCGAACTCTAAGGGATCGTTTGTTAGGAAGGAAATCTGAATCTAATGATCCAGAAGATGGAGGAATAATGAATCTCGACAAAGCTGAGCTACAAGATCGCGTTCGTAACTCTGGTGGATTCTTTGTAGATTTGTGTAAGTCACAATAACTTCTCCTTTAGTTTTCGGCATTTTTTTTTTTTTTTGGTATAATTATTTTAGATTTTTTATATGTTATAGCTAAAGTAACGTTTGATCCGAAATACGATATCGGATTCCGTATTGGTCGTTGGTACTTCATTCGAATGGGAGACATGATCGATAATGAATTTGTTTATAATGATTCAACGGGTTGGGATATGTCTTCTTCCTTCGTACCTGATCAATCAACGTATCAATTATCTGGCGATGATTGGTCAAATTATAATTATAAAAATATATTCAAAACCACGTTGTCCCCACCAACCACGAAAACTGCATTTTCGACGGAGCAAACCACAATGGAAAGTGATGCAATCGAAAGTAGTATTACCGAAGCATCTGTGGTATTACTGGAAGACAATGAAACTGAATCAACAGGCAATTCAGTTTCTGTTGAAGTTATATTCCCTTAATAAAATAATCGTAAATCTATAACATACATCTGTTAATTATTACTTGCTTATTATTTTCTATATAATTAATCATATATAAAAAATTACATAAGATGATGTTTATCATCAAGAAGAACACTATTTTATTTCATAAAATTTATCATAATTATTATCTTAATATTGTTGTTCAAATTAATTATAACAATTTTTATGCTGATGTTATGGACATTGTGGCCTTCCTGATGTGTAGTTGGTTTACTGCAAGATAAATGATTGTATTAAAATTAAGCACACGGAAATATTATGAGAAGCTGGTTAAAATTGCAAAGGAGTTACTATGTTTATAATCACACTTTGTTTAAGCCAAATCAAGCCAAGCCAAGCCAAGCCATAAGTCAAAGAAAAGAATTATTTATTATTATTATAAATTTACGCGATATAAGAAAAAAACAAGCAAAGTTAGACTCAAGTCAGCATAATTATTTTAATTAAGGGATTTTTATAGTATTGTAGAAGTAAGTTTATATTACTATTACACTTCTAAGTTGATTACTAAATATGTTAGCATAGAAAATAATTATTAGTTATGAGTAAAATTAAAATATACATTTTTTTTAGATTTAAATATATTTTTCATACGTTTAGCTATCTAATAAATTATCTAGTGATCTACAAATTATGTATTATAAGTATTGAAACTTTCATAGCAAATTTGTAGTTATTTAAGAAAGCGATTGAAAAGATATCTTTCAAATAAATTCAAACAATATGAAATACCAATTAAAACCATAATCATATGAAACACAATAGAATTTGAAATTACATGCTGACCATATGTAAGCGTCAGAATAAGAGACTATTCCTTCTTGAGGTTTGTAGTGCAAATGATGAGCATTTGTCTACTTTCTCCCCTAGAAAGTAAATAAAAAGCGTATTCCACCATAGCATGCATAAAAGAGAATAAATGACCATATAAACAATTGTTGCCATTTATGATATTAATTTAAATAAATAGAACTTTGACAAAGAATCATATTGCTGTTATATATTTTATCTTTTATACTTAAATGATACTTAAAACATTAAAAATTTTAGTCCTTAAATTTGGAACAAAATAATTGCTAAGCCCATTGCCGTGATATAATATTGATAAATACATGCAATAATTGAGAATTTCCCCTTGCAAATTAATTTTAAAAATTATTTTATCCTTGCTTGTTTCAAATATAAAAGTAAATGTATTTCCTACCTTCTTAGAAGCAGCACCAACTTTACTTTTCTTAGTACCCCTAACTTTCTTCATTCTGTTTTTACGTTCTTTTCGTTGCTTTCTTGTTTGTTTTTGTTTTTCATAAAGACCATGCCTTGCTAGCCTGTATTTTGGTTCAAACTTCTTTGCGAAGTCTAGGGTATCATAAATGAGAGCGAATCCTGTAGATTTGCCTCCACCAAAGTGTGTTAAGAAGCCAAAAACAAATACAACATCAGGTGTCACTTTATACATTTTGGCTAATTTTTCTCGTATTTCTGTTTTACGAACAGATGGTTGACCGGGATGATGTACATCCACAACCTGTAATATACAGATACAACATATAATTACTATAAAAATGATAAATTATTATTTTTAAAAACTACATATATTGATTGATATTGTAAAGCTTACCATTTGCTTTCGGCATAGTAGCCGATTTGTCATAAATTTCCGAGTTCTGATTGTGGCTTCCGTCTGTAATAGAAAATCAAAACACTTTTTGTAGGTTATGTTGTTTATACACGTTACTTACATAAAATCAACTAATTTTGAAGATATAATGTCTCCTAATAAATAAAAAAAGGAATTAGAACCACACAATTTTACTCATATAACATAAGAAAACACTTTAATCGGTGTTTTATGTCGATGTTTATACACGTTCACTCCGATGATCTTACTTTACAGTTAAAGTAATTTTATTATCGATATATAACATTTTTGTTATAATATTTATAACATCTAAATAAGAGAATACTATTGCTTCATATTCTATCATAGTATAATTATTTTATATTACGATTGAATCATAATTTTTGGATATAAAATACATACCATTTTACCCAATTGTCGAGAAACCTATGAAAGGAGATTGAAGAAAGAGGGCAGCGTTGTCGAAGAATGCTTTACAATATGGCGACGATTTCATATGGATATCGTGTTTCACAATAGAGTTAATAGGCGGCGCATGAATCGTCGGACTATAGGAACATTTCAGAGTCCTATCTAGTAAAACAGTTAATCTGTGACAGATGCATTTTCTAACTTAACGCTCATCGAACAACACGTAGAAAGAACTAAGCCACGACAATAAAAGAAAATAAAAGTGATTATATATTAAGGTTGCTCAGAATATATAAAAGACACCAATAATAGTAGGAAATAAATCGCTGATGAATATCTTGAACTTTGAAATATGTGGATATGATGGCGAACATAAGTAGAATAGAAAATGTAAAATTTGTTCTCCTCATCCTACCTGTACGGAAGAAAGAAGCATATTCATACGAATGATTCGCTTGTCTATTTAAACGTCTGACCATATACGAGCTATCTGTTATTACTTGCTGCCACCTGCTACTACACTATACTATCGCACTATACCATACTACACTACACTACACACTACATTACTTTATATTGCTACGCGCGCGATTGCAATGAAATTTTGAAACAAAATAATTAGTATCACTATTATAATAAGAAACTGTATTCGATGTTTATTTGTCGGATTACAAAAAAATTAGTTAAATAACAATCTGTTTTGTTAATATTAAATGAAGGTAATGGCTCCGAATTTAAGGTTTATGTTTATTGAAATATTAAATGAAAATTACTTTATATCTACCTGGTGTTACGATTTTCCATAAGTTTAGAATGAATTAGAAAATTTGAGCATCAATCTACATATACAAATAAGAAAGCAATCGTTTATTTCTTGGATACAAAATACACCATTTGTGTATATGAAAATCAGTACTGCAGGTACGAGCTTCTTCTCTTTGCCGCAAAGTTCCAGAGGCGCTACTATACAAAACTTATATATCACGTAAAATGCCAAAAACAGTATTTACGCTAATAACGAGTCTAGATATAATTTTTTAAGGATAATGAACAGTCTTACGGGACAAATAAAGCTTTTATTAGATTTATATTATATAAGATAATATATTCTTTTTGGACTCTTAGAAAGTCCTTGTCTATGGTAACGACGATAGAAAGTATTCAGTATCAGAACTAAATTTTACATGTCGGTAAGTAGAAAACTTGTTTGTGTATATATATATATATATATATATATATATATATATATATATAAATTATAGTTTACTAATTTATATTTGTACAGTAAAGAGAAAATATTTCATCTGTATAATATATAATAAATAAATCTTCTATATATAAAACTAATTTTCAAATATCATAGGTTAAAATAGAAGGGTATAATAATTATGAGAATGTAAAGAACTTATAGTTTAATGATAGAAACTTCGAAATATTCCATTGTTTGTTAATTTAAGACAATATTTTGTATCAATATGTAAATTTGTTCAATCCTTGATAAAAATTATTCAATTTCTGAGAACGATGACGGATGTGTGAGTCAGAGGATTATATGCTAAGATTATATGTTAGCTGATACATTCAAGTATCTATCGAAGTAATGAAAGGATAAATAGGTTAATTTAATTTAGTATAAATCGATATTTAATTATATCTCTTTGATGAAGCCATTTTTTTTTTATAAGAAACATATAGAATGTGAATTACCGGTGTGTGAATTCATACATGTGAATTAATGTTATCGACAGTATACTTTTAAATTCCATGATGCAACACAGAGTGGCGTACATGTTAGTGTCGACTTCTGTCGCGGTTACTGACTTGTGCTTTATGAAAACTTACTGTGCAAAAAATAGGCTGAGTGATATACTAAAGTAGAAGAAAATATTTATGAGTGCGTGCATTACTTAAAATTGATCTATCTTCGCTATGGGCTTGATATCAGAGCCATTATTATTTGCCATCGCTTTAATTAATACTGGATCTGTGCTCTTTCTTTTAGTCTATTTTGTATCCTTTTTTACTTATACGTTATGAATACAGCTCGCTACATTTACCTACATACATGATATTTCAATAATATACGTATTATTGTATTTTCAAGCTTTTACTAGGGATTTTTATACATCGTATTATTTTTGCAATATGGCAAACATGTATCGGCGCCGTATTTGATTTTTAACCTTGTTATTTTTTTATCGAATTATGACGTTATTTTATAGTTATAATTAATAACCGTTTTTCTCTTACATTTCCAGCATTTTTGCTTGATTTTTTGTATTTTTCTTGACGTATTTTTATAGATTATAACATTATCAGATCTGGAATGCGACTACTTAAACGCTCAGCAATGTTGTTCAAAATTGAATGCGGTAAATTTTTAAGAATATTATCATATTATATTGTGCATATTGTTTTTAATCATATGAAAGTAAAAGCCTGCTTATTTATAAGATCTTATAATTGTAATTGTATTATATTTATTTAATTAGTAAAAAAAAGTTGTTAATTGTTTATTATCTATTTTATAGTGGGTCGTTCCAAAGTTAGTATCGCATACATTTTTGATATTTTTGTTATTAATACATGGTCAATTAATACTAACTTTGACGAACTTGCCAATGACTCTTTGGTTATTCTATGAGTTTTTTGGTATCCCTAGTGGAAATATGGGTGTATATGATCCTACAGAAATACATAATCGTGGAGAATTGAGAAGACACACTAGGAATTGTTTGATCTATCTTGGATATTATTTAATCTTATTTTTTATTTATCTTTATTGGTAAGTAATATCTATATATTAAAAGTTCTTTATCTCTAATGTGCTCTTTCTTTATAATAATTTATTTTTTTCTTTTATAGTATGATCATTGCGTTATTGAAAGGAGATCCAATAAACAGAAATGCAGATGATCTGGTAGACTTCTAAACCAAATAAATTATTCTCATATCTGTTTTATACTTGTGAGATAGTGCTGTATGTATAGCAATGATTTTTTGCAATACATTAATCTCATATATATTGTTTAGAAAGTATATTTAATATTATTTCATATTCAGAAATCTGTATTTAAGCAAATATCTGAATACATGAAATAACATTTTGTTGATTTCAAAAGTATTGTTAAGGTACTATTTTAGGTTATATCAATATATAAAGATAATTTTTATAGAAAAAATTATTAAATTATTTAAAGTAAAAGTAAGTTTTATGAAAGAGGGAGAAAAAGAGAGAGAGAAAGAGCAATCATGATACAAGTTAACAGTGAAATTCTGGAATTCTAGTCTTTTATATATATATATATATATATATATATATATATATATATATATATATAACAATTTCTTATATATTTTATTAAAAAACTATCTACACAATAATATTTTAATATTATATAGTAAATATTAATAAGATAGTTTTTAAAGAGTCCCTGCTATAATCCTATCCTATATAAACTATAAACATTAATGTGCATTCATAATATTATTTTGCTTAGTTAACAAGTATATATTTCATATATATCATAAATATAAAATATTTTTACAGAGTGTCAAATCTTATCTTTCTCCTATCGAGTTAATTATATTTTTAAATGTATACTACAAACACATGTCTCTGTCATTATATGGATCTAATTTAAATACATATAAGATGTATATACTTCATCAAATTTCAAAGGTAATAATATCTGTGTATAATATCCGACTGAACGACACGATCACGATTATTTTACGCGTTCGTTAAACTAAATTGACTTAAGTTTAATAGCAAGGAGAGAAAACCGGATCGATTTAATGGATGCGGTAAAGGTGATTAGTCTTTCTTTCATCGAAGGGCGTGCACTTATTTTTAGATAAAGTGTGTACATAAGGGGAGTGTACTGATTTGCAGAATTTTCTCGCCAAGTTCATATAAACGAAACTATTTTTATATAATCGTAACATCGACGAGAAATTTTTTTTATTAACCTTTTAAATAGATGTAAGATTGCTTTGAAAAATTTGTATATGACGAAAGAAATATCCGAATGAGAAACGTGAAATCGAAGATGGATGTTCCTCGAAAGATTTAAATGTATAATTAAAAAAAGAACAAAAAAAAAAAAAAACAAACTGAAATATTCCATATATATATAGATTTAAAAGTTCGATATCTCGTCGGCTACGTAAGCAACAGCGATACATGGTCGAACTAATGTATTTTTAATGGTTTCTTTAACAAAGCTAAAACCGGCGTATCGCATTAAAATCAATTTAAGCGTAATAACCGCGCGTCTCGGAGTTGCCTTCACGAGTGCCACCTGGTGTCGATTAGTGGTAGTTAGAATAAGCGGCTGCTGCTCGGTGGTTTTCGCACGACGGCGCGCGAATGGATGTCGAGTTCTGGAATCAGTAAAGTGAATGTACTTGCTATTAGTGTTCGTGAATACGAAATAATTATGAGGTGCGCGGTAGTCGTGTTGGATTCCTATTATTTTACGAATGTGCACTGAATGGGCGCCGAACGAGTGTCAAACGATTCACGTGCGTCTGACTGCTCGCGATGCAGGTCTTTTCTATTTTATTCTTAAATGTGTGTCAATGGGCTACGTTGATGATCGGCTGTGATTAAGAAAATTTACGTCGAGCGAAAATATACTTTATCTTTTACAAAGAGAAAAGAAAGAGAGAGAGAGAGAGGGAGAGAGAGAGAGAGAGAGAGAGAGAGAGAAAGAGAGAGTGAGTTTGACGTTCGCTCGATCGCACTCTTGGGGAAAGGGAGATATATAGGGAGCGTGTTGAAGAAAAAGAGGGAGATTATTCGGAGGGTGAGAGGAATAGAGAAAGAAAGGAGAGGGGAGTGGAAACAGGGACGGCGACGACGACGCCGTTTATAAATCGTAAGATCGTTTTCTTTCGTGCGTGCGATGAGACTGGTGTGTCTGTCAGTGTAACGGGGTGATCCACCAGGTGCCCCTGATGTTGAAAACGTTATCCATGAAGCTATCGTCGACGACGTCGTCGTCGTCGTCGCCGTCGTCGCCGTCGCCGTCGCCGTCGTCGTCGTCGTCGTCGTCGTGGTCGTTGTGGTCATCATCGTGGCCCTTGCAACTGTCATTATCTTCATCATTATTATCGTCGTCGTCGTCGTCGTCGTCGTCGTCGTCATCGTCGTCGTCGTCGTCGTCGTCGTCACCGTCGTCGTCGTCGTCGTCGTCGTCGTCACCGTCGTCGTCGTCGTCGTCGTCGTCGTCGTCACCGTCGTCACCGTCGTCGTCGTCGCCGTTGCCACTGTCATCGTCGTCGTCGTTTTTGTCCCCATCATCCCTGTCTCCGTCGTTATCCTTGTCTTCGTCTTTACTAATATTACCCTCGATTATATTGTGCTGTTGGTCTCGAACATCGTTGTTTTTATTCATCGTGACTCTCGTTTCTTTCCTTTCAAGCCCATGTTAAAAGTTATTCAGTGCCTGCAAATTATATACTTGTACGGTATCAAGAAGTCAGGATGGCAGGCAATAAAGCTCAAATTAACGCTGTACAGACCAAGCCTGTTGAGGTCTCTCAGCAGATACAGGATGGAGAGAAGTTTATTAAATGGGATGAGGTTCGTATACTTCCTTTCAGTAAATGGTCTAGCTGTGACTATATAGCATTTGTATTAGTATCAATACGATACTACAATTGACCCGTAGAATATAGTTGATACTGCACATTGGAGCTATTTTGTATGCTATAAGAGTTGTAATTTTGCTAGACCTAAGTTGATTTTATATACTATCTATTTTTTAGAATATTCATTATTATAAATATATGACACACACACACACACACATATATATATATATATATGGATATATACATATATATATGTATAAAAACATATTTAATTAGATAAAAATTTTTCATGCTTTACGAATATTTATGTAGGATTCTGGAGCTGCAACGCCAGTAACATTGAAAGTAGATAAATTTGGTTTTTATCTGCATTGGGTAGATCAAAATAATGAGATGGATATCTTGGACATAGCTACAATACGAGATACACGCACAGGAAAATATGCCAAAATACCAAAGGTAGTAATATTACATCTCCTGCTCTTTTATACTTTGATTATAAGTTTTGTTAACCCATTTGAGCGTAAAACTTTTATGTTTTAATTTTTTATTAAAACTTGAAAGACATCTTACATATGCTGTATGCAATATAATATGTATCACCTGTGCTTACTCTGAGAAAGATAAGAGTATTTAACAATGCACATATGCATCACTGCAACAGATATGGATATTGCTTTGAGGGATATCTATAATTAAACCATGCCTTTGAGTAGATGATAATGACGCACAGCACTACATAATAATTATTGATGAAAGTATAAATAGAACATTACCTACTTTATGTTCTTTCTATAAGTTCATCTTTTTTGTCCTCTCTATCTTGGATACAGTTGAAAACAATGGTAGTCATGTAGAAAGGAAACTAGTTTTCATTATCAGTTTTCCCATAAATCAATATAGATAACAATGAATACATTCCTATGGTTTCTATTATACTTGTATAATCCAGTTTAAATATTGTGCTCATTTGAATAATGGCGATGTAATGAAATTTATATTTAGTTTATTTTATTAAATTTATGAGAAATGTTAAGATTATGAGAAATGTAATGATCGTAAATCATCCTAACTTTTATGTCGCTTAAAGCGTTTCTTTAAGTAGAGGATAATTTGATTTGCAGGATTCAAAACTAAAATCTCTTGTAACTATGGGATCTCAAGACTCTTTAGAAGACAAAACTGTAACAATTTGTTATGGATCTGACTTTGTTAATATGACATTTATTAATTTTTGCACAACGCGTGCTGAGATTGCCCAACATTGGACCGATCAACTTCTGCAGTTAGCATACAATTTAACACAGCTCAACACAAGTACAACTATGTTTTTGCAGAAGGCACATACAAGATTAGTACTCACAGTTGATAAAGCAGGCAAAATACCAGTAAAGAAGTATGTAAAATTTTGCTATTATGATTGACATATCTTTTATTGAAGGATTAGAGCTTATTGAATATATTCAAATTGAATTATATTTCAGTATAATTAGAATGTTTACGCAAAATAAGGAAGATCGTAAACGCGTAGAAAAAGCACTTGATATATCAGGTCTGCCATCTGGAAAAGTAAGTTTATTTTATTATTTATATCATTATATCTAAAAACTGCATTATTATTTTTATAATAATAGCTGAATCAAGGTACTATTTTAAACTATATTGTAAATATATCTCTTTCTTTACAGAATGATGCTGTACCTCTTCAGAAATTCCAATTTGAAGATTTTTTTAATTTTTATAAATCTCTTACACAGAGATCAGATGTAGAAAAAGTATTTGAAGGAATTGTGGGCAATACAAAACGTAGATTAATGTCCGTTAAACAGTTTGTAGAGTTTTTAAATTTAACGCAAAGGGATCCGCGATTAAATGAAATACTTTATCCATATGCAAATGAAGCAAGAGCAAAAGACATAATAATACAATATGAACCAAATAAATATAATGCTAATCGAGGACAGTTAAGTTTTGATGGATTTCTAAGATATTTAATGAGTGAGGATAATCCAATTGTTGCTGTGACCAAATTTGAACTTTCAGATGATATGGATCAACCACTTGCTCATTATTTTATAAATTCTAGTCACAATACTTATTTAACAGGTATGTGCAGAGTCTCGGAAAAAAAAATTCCCTTATATATTATGTATATACATCTAGCTTCATTTTATTAAAAGATAAATATGGATTCCGATTTTAGGTCATCAGCTTACAGGGAAAAGTTCAGTAGAAATTTATCGTCAATGTTTACTTGCTGGTTGCCGCTGCGTCGAACTAGACTTTTGGAATGGAAAGTTTGATGAACCAGTTATTGTTCATGGGTAATTTATAATTAAAAAAAAAAAAAAAAGAAAAAAGATAGATTAATAAATGACATTCCTTAATGGAGTTGTAATTTATTTTGACGTAATTTTTTCAGGTATACATTTGTACCTGAAATTCATGCACGAGATGTCATAGAGGCAATTGCTGAGAGTGCCTTTAAAACATCGGAATTTCCCGTAATACTTAGTTTTGAAAATCACTGTAATCCACGGCAGCAAGCTAAAATAGCACAATATTGTAGAGAGTTATTTGGTGAAATGTTATTAGATGCACCTCTGGAGTCTCATAAAGTATTAACATTTTTATATTGAATTTTTTTATATTAATTGTTATTTAAGCGATAACCAATACTCTCAAATTTGATGTTATATTTTTCCAGCTGGAACCTGGACAAGAATTACCTCCTCCAGCTTTACTTAAACGTAAAATTATAATAAAAAATAAGAAGAAACATCATCATCACCACCACAAGAAGCATCATAAAAAGCAACATGCATTACCGTTGGAGGGTGAAGAAACTCCTCAAGAAACCGATGAGAATGGCATAGTAAATCCAGCCGCTGAAGGGGAAAATGGGCCACCGCCGGATATAATACCCGAAAACGAAGTAGTCGACGGGGTCGTTAACAACGGCGAACAACAAATCAGGAATGGAGATGTATCTCATGCACCGATGCTTCAGCAGAGACAGAATAGTAGAGATAGTACGCAAGAAGACGATGGTATATATCAAAGAATAAAGATTCCTTCAAATATTATTGCATCTTGATATAGAGGTGAATTAATTTATTACAATAATTTTATTTTATTTTTTTTAATTGACATATATATAGATGATGAAGACGAGTCAAGTACAGAGGAAGATGAATCTAATGTAGAAGACATCAAATTTAGGATGGGTGATAAAGTTCCTGCACCCGATAAAGTAGCAACTTCAGCGAAAGAAACAGAAGCAGGCGCGGAAATTTCAGCATTAGTCAATTACGTGCAACCTGTTCATTTTAATAGTTTTGAATCAGCTGAAAGTAATTATATTTGTTGGAACGTGATATGCACACACGCGTAGATAGTATTTATTACGAACTCTTTAATATTAATCGCGTTTGTTCTTTTTTGTTTTTTATAGAAAAAAATCGAATGTACGAAATGTCATCGTTTGACGAAAAACAGGCAACGACGCTTCTAAAGGAAAGACCATTGGAATTTGTTAATTACAATAAACATCAATTGTCGAGAGTTTATCCAGCCGGAACACGATTCGATTCGAGTAACTTTATGCCTCAAGTATTTTGGAATGCAGGTTGCCAATTAGTTGCTCTCAATTATCAAACACTTGGTAAGCATACGTATTATCATAATATAAATATATAAGCGAATAAAAATATCAGAGAGTTTTGTATATATTTGATCATTTTACACATTAGATTTGGCGATGCAGCTGAATTTGGGAATTTTTGAATACAATCAACGTTGTGGTTATATATTAAAGCCAGAATTTATGAGACGAAAGGATCGTCGATTGGATCCTTTTGCGGAATCAACGGTCGATGGTATCATAGCAGGGACGGTACATATCCATGTAATTTCAGCTCAATTTCTGACTGATAAAAGGGTAGGAACGTATGTGGAGGTGGATATGTTTGGTCTTCCAGCGGACACAGTGAGAAAGAAATTTCGTACGAAAATTGTTCCTAATAATGGGATTAATCCTGTTTACGACGAGGAACCATTTGTATTTAAAAAGGTAAGAAACTCTTTTTCTCAGTCGACTTATCTAACGTTATTAAATGATTAATATTATTGCAAATATACTTGATTTACATTAGGTAGTATTGCCAGAATTAGCTTCCATCAGAATAGCCGCGTATGAAGAATCTGGCCGATTGATCGGTCATAGAGTATTACCTGTTGTGGGATTGTGTCCAGGATACCGACACGTTGCACTTAGAACAGAATGTGGTCAACCATTACCATTAGCGAGTCTATTTTTACATGTGATTGTCAAAGATTACGTACCAGATGGCCTTAGTGAATTAGCCGAAGCATTGGCCAATCCGATAAAATATCAAAGCGAAGTGGAAAAGAGAGAGAAGCAATTAATGGTTCTTACTGATTGCTTAGACGAACCTTCTGAAGAAATTGAGGTGAGCATTAAAGATTGACAAATGATATTATACTAACACACCCAATATTCACTAACTCTTAAACTAACATTTTATAGGAAAAAGATAAAGTTGGCGAAACACCAACTGCTTCTAAATCGACCGTAAGTTGTTCTTATAACAATGAAATTAGCTAATCAATTCATTGATTTTACTAATATTTATTTTGGCAAATGTTTTCTCTTTCTTTCTTTCTTTCTTTCGTTTGTATTAATTCTATATATATTTATTTTTCTTCAGGAAGAGACTGTTAAGACAAAACGAGTGCAATCAGTAGGTGAATTACCAGCTCCTCAACCAGCGACAAGCAGTACACATGGTAGACCATCGATTATTGGTATAAATACTTCTGAAACACCAGAAGTTGAAGATAATGCACCATCTCCTGTAGTCCAGTTCGTTGATGCATCTGCAAATAAAAGTCCGGTCAATGCTAGTAGTAGTAAGTATATAGCATCAGTAAAAGCATCAGTATGTAAAAAAAGAAAAAAAGCTACAAGGACGCATTCAATTTTTCCTTTTAGCGAGCGAAGAGGTAATAGCTGAATCTTTGGAAAAACTTATGGAAAATAAACTCGTAAAGGAGAAGAAATCGGAGCTTGAGAAAAAGTTGGAATCTTTGAGGAAAAAACATGAGAAGGAAAAAATACGAATACAGTCTCAAAAGGGTTCTCTCGATGGAGAAAAGCATAAGTCTAAGTTTTGTATGAGTCATAAATTGGTGAAACGATTATCAAGTAGAAACATGTTAGTATCTGTTAGTAGAAAGACGCTGATATAGATTTACTTATCTGAAATAATAATGAAATGGATGCTTTTATTTCAAAAATAGCTTTTCAAGCGACGTGGGTTTAAGTACTCTAGCTCTGGCAGAAACTTCCGAATGTTCTGAAATGGAAAATCGTGAAGGCGTTGAAGGTTTATCAAGAGGTTTACCTAGGAGTCAAAGTGAACGATTATTGGCTGTTTGTAAAGCACACATGCTACAGGAACGTGAGTTACAAGAGAAATATCATGAAAGCGTATTTGCCACGGTAGAGAAAGTGATGCGAACATCGCAATCGAATCAATTGAAAACATTGAAAGTTCTACAGGAAAGGGAAACTGCTGATGTTATGCGTAAACTTCAAGCTAGTAGACACGGCGAGGTATATGCTTCATTTATATTTCTTTTTTCGAGTGATTTCATTCTTCTTGAGGAAAAGAAAAGAATAGTTAAAAAAGATTTTCATGTTAAATAAAATTAGTAGATTTGATATATCTCTAAAACATACAGGTCAAGCAATTAGCTAAGGTTCATAAGGACAAGGCCGAATTAGATCGGATGAAGAGAGAGGTCGCTAAGTCGACAGTGGAGAAAGGTGTTAACGAATGTACTAGATTGAAAAAAATTTATGAGAAAAAGAGAGCGGAGTTGGAAAGGCAACACGAAGAGGTCCGACAGAGGTTGGAGGAGGAAAGAGCTAATGTAAGAGTCTCTCGTATACTAAAGTATTTTCTTTATAGTTAATAATGACTTGGTATATAAATTTCTAGATAAAAGCCGCTCTGCAGGCAGAGTATAATAGTCGTTGTAGCAAATATGAAAGTGGAGAGTTACCATTATCACCATCAGGTGGTACCAGTATGCCTGAATCACTCAGTGAGAATACATATTAATTAATGAGGCGAGATGATATTCTACATTACATTGTCTCAGTGAAAATTTGGACAATATACCAAATGGAAATATTGACGATATTGGTACATTGAATAGTTCTTGATGAAACTCTATCTGACGATAGCGGAATAGAAAAGTGGATTTGTAAAACGGCAGATATACTTTTTGAAAAGTGAAAAAAGAAAAGAAACCAAAAAGAGAGAGAGAATATGATTTTAGGCAGCTCGTCAACTGTAAAAATTTCGATGAGCAAGGTCTCTATACTACATACATCGTGTGTACATAAAATGAGATTTTAATGTCTAACGTCTCGATTTTCAAATTCGAATGACGTATAAGATAATTTTATATCTTCTTAGATAAATTTATCTCTTACGTTAATACCATAAAAATATATATATGTATATATATATAGAGTGTCTAAACGAAAAATGTCCACCAGAATGATTATGAAATCTAATGATTTTTTCAAGAAACGCTGAGACAGATTAATTTTGTTCTTGAGAGAGACGGGTCCTTATCACAAATTGTTCCATCTTGGATCAACCTTCTAAAAGGGCTGAAAATATTCACTCTTCGAAAAATCTTAAATAGCAACAAGGATCAAATGATATATCATTTGAAAGATCTTTTAATTCTCTTTATGATTGTGCTATTTTTCAATTTTGAGTCAATAATTTTCGGGAAAATACATTTTTAAATTTCTATTTGAAAACAACTTTTATTTTATGAAATATTGTGTATTTTCCATCTCTATGTAATAATAAAGTCTTTGTTTCCTTATATAGATCATTTTGTATTAAATTTGGCGTATTCTTCGACTATGCATAGAAAAAAATTAAAAAGTGTAAATGATTAGGAAAATGCTGATTTAAAACGTTTTGAAAAAACACTTCTTCCGGTATATTCAGGTCTGTTTGAATAATTTATACGATCAATGAGTAAATCTGATTCTTAAGTAATTCTAAGTACGACTTTCCGCTCAAATTATTTGATAAAAAGAGTGGATCAATAATTTTGTTATACAATATAATAGCCCATGCATTCATAGGATTATACCAGACGTATACTGTAATATGTTCAACGTACTATTCAGCAAAGATTTTATTACTCCATGCAATACGCATTTGAATATTTAATAAATTGAAAGTACTTTTGAAAAGTAATTTCGAAACGCGTAAAATTCGAAATGCATTTTATCGAGGATTGATTGACTCAAAATTAAAAAAAGAAAAAGAAAAGAAAAGAAAACAAGATATAGCACTATCGTAAAGAGAATTAAAATATCTTTCAAATGACGTGCCGCTTGACCCCTGTTATCACTTAAAATTTTTAAGGGGGTTAGCTCAAAATAAATGAATATACGATAAGATCTATCTCTCTTAATAATAAAATTGACTTGTCCCGGTGTTTCTCGAAAAAATCACTTAGATTATATAAAAATTCTGATGGATACTTTCCATTGGGATACTTTGGTATGTACATAATACATATATATGTATATGTATATACACACGCATATATACGTATTATTAATCGAATGAATAAACGCATTTGAAACCGAATCTGAGTTTGGATCGATCGAGGTTTATCGAGCATACGAGCATGCTGCCTTTCGATCTCTTTGTTATCGACAAACATTTCATCGATTCTTTAAACAGAAGAGTAAATAAATTATGTCAGACATTTTAAAACAACCGAGTTAAATCTGCCGTTGTTTATACAGTATTAAAAAGATACTACTCATTGAAAACTAATGGAACATTGATTTCCGTTCTCATTGTTATTAATTATGAGAAAAGTGTGGAAAAAGGATATATATATATGTATATATATGTATATATATATATATGTATATATATATGTATATATATATATGTATGTATTTGAAGAAAGAGAAAGAGAGAGTATATATAATTCTAAATAAGAGAGTAAATCTTCCTAAGTGCTAACACTTAATATTGTTGTTATATGCATAAGGCGTTATTTAATTAAACCAGACTACTTCTAAATCGCGTTCCAAAATGCTATCTATATCGACGTTACGATGATCTATAATCGTAGAAAATGATTCGATCGTCTTCGTCAAACATCGGTAGATCACAGTTAAAAACGAATTCTCTTTGGCCTAGAAGAGAATCGTTGAGACATAGCAAAGATCTGAAAAAGCACATACGTGATCTGATATATATATATATATATATATATATATATATATATATATATATATATATATACATATATTTTGACTGAAAGTACTCCATATTAAAGACATTTTTAGAAATGAAATCTGGTT
This sequence comes from Vespula vulgaris, assembly GCF_905475345.1. Lineage (NCBI taxonomy): Eukaryota > Metazoa > Arthropoda > Insecta > Hymenoptera > Vespidae > Vespula > Vespula vulgaris. The sequence goes on along the minus strand of NC_066600.1, from coordinate 2,520,559 downwards.
CATATTCTGAATATATTGGAAAAAATTATTATTTTCCGTTTGGATCTTTCGCGTTCGATAATGAATTCGTTTTTGATATAATACGTACGTTTTCATATACTAGTAAATATATATATATACACATGTATATATATATATATATATATATATATATCTGACAGATTAATCATATATTTTTTACATTCGTTTGTCAGCTTTTATTTGGTAATAAATCGTGAAGAACATCGCTGTGATCTTACGAGAGGGTTCTTAGATGATTCGTACATTTGCATGAACGTTTTGTTTGGACGCGAAAGAGTTAAAAACAAAAAGAAAACTAATGTAAAAAAAAGAAGAAGAATAGAACAGAAGGAAGAGAAAAAAGAAAACGATAAAAAAAACGAAGAATGATAGATAATCTCAGATTTTCTCTGATCACGTGCGTATATACAGATACTTCTTGTTTTACGAATTTGATTTAACATTATTAAGATTTTTAATGGTAAAAATTGGAATTGTTAGGAACAGAAGATACGTTTGTTATATATTGCATCGATGAGAAGTGTATATTCTCATTATAGAAAAGTATGATTAAGAAGGAGGAGTTCATTTGTAAAGACGAGAATGATCTGTATAAATTTCAAGCTGTGTAGTCTCCGATTGTGTTGACTACACAAGCGGAACCTCTTTCGAGGAAGACAATCAAAAATGTTACTTCGTGTAACATTGTCCTTATTGTTTCTATTGTATATGTTTAACTATGTAAGTTACGCATATATATATATATATATGTATATATACATATATATAATAATAATAATAATAATAATAATAATAATAATAATAATAATAATAATAATAATATATATATGTATATATATATATAATAATAATATAAGATATATCGTAATCGTACGAGAGAAATCTTATTATAATTGTAAATGGACTTAGGGTATATTATCTTGTCCGAGTGATCTATTTAAGAGAATTTATCTTATATGCGTGTGTGCGTGTGCGTGCGTGAGTATGTCTGTACGTATGTATAATCCTGTTGTGTGTCTAACTTTCAATCGATCGCAAATTGTCGAGAGCTGCTACTACTACTATATTAGTGGGATTTATAGAAAAGAAAAAAAAAGACTATGATATTTATGCGATGTAGACGTTTGTTGAATTATTTTAGCGAGGCGCCGTGTTGCTACTGTGTCCTTTAAGTTTCCGAAGGGTTGCATATATATGTATATATATATGTATATATATTTATATGTATATGTATATGTATATATGTATATATGTGTAAATCGTTCCCTTCGATCTGGAGACTGAGCCCAAATGAAGGGCTGTTGATAAACTATGATCTATCGTTGATACTTTGCCGCTGCCGCTTTATTTATTTCAACGAGATATTTTTTTACACTTCGACGTTAAGCTTTTTGCACCACGTCGCGCGTGTGAAAGAGAGAGAAAGAAAAAAAGAAAGAGAAAGAGAAAGAAAGAAAAAAGAAATAAGAAATATACCACCCGACACCCGACGGGTCAATCCTAACGTCAATGTTTTTGTGATCTAGTACGCGATATAATCGATATATATATATATATATATATATATATATATCTATATATATATATATATGTATATATAGAGAGAGAGAAAGATATATACATATATACTTCAAATACGTGATCTCATGGCATTTAACGTTTGCAAATTCCAATATTCTCGTTCGCGTGATGTTATGGGATTATTTCGAGAACGATTTGTCGTCAGATATTAATGTCGATAAATATTTTCAAATAGAGATGGTTTAATAATATCGTTGTTTTACAGGAATCAATAAATTATATTCTTCAGAGCGATACACAATATATATATATATATATATATATATATATATATATATATATATGGAAACAAATAGAATTTATATTTATTCTTTTTATGTTGAAATCTAAAATATTTTCACATGAAATATATATATCGGTATATACGAGGATGAGATATTAACAAAATTCTTTTTGATTTTCATTTGACTATTTCAAGAGATTAAATTTACAATTTTGAAAAGTGAATAAGAAGAATTGCATCGTGCCCATCCAATTACAATATCCATGATGAGATCGTTAATTGATTAAATATAAACTTTGTCTTTTTCCTTTTACATTCATAAGTATAATTTATAAATTTTGAGGATCCACGTTAAAAAATTTTACGTAAAAGAGAATCTTTTTTTTTTTTTTATTAACGACTGCGCTCGCTCAAAATTAATTGAAAAGGAACACGTTTCATTTAAGAATGATAATGAGTACAGATAGATAAGCATTTAAAAAAAAGAAAAGATGATAATACACTTGGTTTCCTCTCTACCTAGCAAATATTAATATTACCAAATTAAGCAGTGAACAAGAGAATGCTCTATTAAATGATGAGAATGTTTCGGGTTCATATAAATGTGTGCCGTATTTAATATAATCCCACGAAAACATGTACGTATACGTATACATTGATGTTCTATACATTAGAAAGAATTATGTGTGACTTTATAGCCTGTTAGGCTTTATTGGAGGATCTCTAGAGAGAGTATAAGATGAGATATTATACTATATTTAGATCGTTTATAATAATTGGGTATAATCAATTGTAAAAGATTTACATTTTGAATATGTTCAAGCACAGATATACCCTTTTTCCAGTGTGATTCTTTGCCATTAATTTCCTTTAATTTTAATTTCTTTTTGTTTAGATTTTCTCAAGTTACTCCTATTGTTTGAAACTCCTGTTACAAATCTTTTTATACGAACTTTCTTTGTTATTGTATTAATTGTCCGTATAAATTAATTATCGTATCTTTGTATACGTCTATCATGTAAGATACTTTATATACAGAACAGCAGGTGTATATTACAAAGTTTCTTTTTATATTATGTAATATGCGTATACACTTGCGTAAAAATTACGTATTTGTTATATTACGTATAGAGATATATGCATATTATATAAATATAAATATATATATATACCACTGTATATATAGTTAAGATAATAATAAATATATATATATATATATGTATATGTATATATATATATATTATCGATGTTGAATATATTACGTGTTGTTGCTGTTGATGTTGTTAATAGTAGAATAGAGAATTACAAGTTAGATCTGGTGTGTCACGGCTATTTTTTAGAAAAATACCTTACTAGTTTGATTTTATCGAATGCAATACACAACAATTTCATTGATATATATATTTATATATACATATATATATACATCAGTTTCTTTAGTGCCAATCAAATTACAACACATCATGATTTATCAATAATTTTTACGTTTATCAATCAAGTCGAACCGTTGACTTTAATGCTGCGATCTTGCCAAACTTATTAAATCATTTATCTCGGCTTTAAGTTGTTGTTAATATACGTAAATACGTAATATGAAAGTACGATTTCTCCGAATGCAAAGATTTTATTGTACAAAGAGAAATTATATATATATATATCGGGTATATACATAATATATATACATATATATATATATGTATATATAATATTTTATATGTGTATGTATATATACATATATATACACATATTGTATAAATTATTGTACAGTATCATTGTACGGCCTACGGAAGATCGTATAAAAATCAGTTGGTTTTATTTATTGTTTTAAACAATCCATCGGTTCATTTTTTCGAGTAAGATAATGGTATGCATTTAAAAAAAAAAAAGTCAAACGTAGACGTGCAATGGATATTTTTTTTATTTCTTTGGATCTTCCATTACGCGTTAAGAAATAGATCTTATATTTCATGCTTCTTTATGATCGATCTTTGATCTCCGTCGAATATATGTATATTTACTATCATATGTAACAACGATTTTCCGTACCTGAATATGTATCAAATATGTTTTCAAAGTTGATCTTAATTTTTTGGAGATGTGTTTTACGTCGATTCACGGTACGCTATAATAGTATGTATTAGTTGTATTAGCTTGGTGATCACAGTGAACGATTACGCGTAGTTTAATCGTAATAATAATTCTTTTTTTCCTTTTTGTTTTTACTTCTTATAATTTTAGTATTTTTTTCTTCTTCTTTTTTCCTTTTTTTGAAAGTGAAGATATTTTTTGCTTTCGAAATTTGTATATTCTTCTTCCGTTTATCCAAAGTATTCTAATTAGATGGATCAGGGATTTTTTTTACAGATTAGTTTGATCGATTTCGTATCGATTATTAGTTAAATGAATACACACACACACACACACACACACACACACACACACACACATATATATATATAGGAGAAATCGTATAACGCTGCGTCAGAATTTTATTTTTATTCAAATATAAAACATTATTAGTATTTTAAATATAAAAATATAATGTAATCTGTTTCTCGTATCTCTATCTCTTTTTATAAATGATTTTTAATATTGATCACGTTATACGATTTATCTTTTAGACATTAAATATTTGCATATAATCAAAATAAGAATGGATTATAATTGAATGAAGCGAATATGTAGTTTTTAGGTAATGATCAATGTTGTCGTATGCACAAGAAGAATATATGTATGGAGACATTTCCATTTCAAATAGAAATTCAAAGAAAACATGTATTTTTATCTATTAATTTATTTAACAAGATCAGTTTCTCTTATATCTTTTTCTACAATGAAAATATATTATATCATCTGTTTTACTTGATCGAATTAAATGGATCTAATGCTTTATATATATTCTTCGGATTTTTATTTGCATTAAAATAGCAAATAGATAGTTCAAAAATGTTGTCTTCCTCAAAAATAGGACTCGTATATCGTGATCGAAACGTTAATATTTAAAAATTGTACCTTTTAATTGTTCCACTTTTGTTATGTCGTTTTCCCTCCATTCATCTTTAATTATTACTATTACTATTACTATTACTATTACTATTACTATTACTATTACTATTACTATTACTACTACTATTATTATTACTATCACTATTACTATTACTATTATTATTACTATCACTATTACTATTACTATTACTATTATTATCATAATTATTTATTTCCTCATATTTCTATCGATGGTTTTATGTGATACACAATTAACAGATACATTTAATATGAATTTTATAATATAGGAGTCCAATACTCATCTCGCATATTTCTTCTATGCATTTCATTTTAATTTTTTTTTTCTTTTTCTCTCCCGATTTTGTACATGTGATTATGTCGATAATAATGATTTTTGTTGTGTTCACGCTTTGTTCTTCTTTTTTTATTTTTTGTTTATTATTTTCCGATCGTATCCTCTTTCCTTAAGTCATATCTCTATATGCATGCTATTTTTTATAGATATTTTCCTCGCTTAATTGATCTTCCATTTTTCTTTTCACATTCCAATCGTTAACTTTTACGAGCTCGAAAAACATTATAATACCGATCTCTGTATTATTATTTCTTTTTCTTTTTCTCTTTTTCTACTGATAAGATATGTAACGTCATATAGATTTTTAAATTATACAAGAAAATTTCTTCATATCGTATATAATATTATCTGTAATTTTATTTCGAGCTAGTTCGTCAATGGGTTAGTGTCGATTCAATTGTGTCGAGTGTGACTCGATAATTATAAAATATATTAATAAATTACTCGGTATATATTAATAATCATTGAATCGTTTTGTTCTACGTTACAATTATGAAACAGAAGTGAAAAATTTAATCGTTAATCGAATAATTGTTCACTACTGGTGTACAGTAGGTGCCCAAGCGAAAGTCAATGGTATTTAAAGAGATAAACAAAGAAAATGAAAATCAATTCAGCATTAGGATTATTAAAACAACAAAGAGATTAGTTTTCATTCAAAAATAATTTCTCCTCTCATTCACTTGTGCCTTGCCCTCGATCATCCTTCATCATTCGGTAGTCCAAACATTTGTTCCCTCTTATCCTCATAAAAAAAAAAAGAAAAAAAAAAACAAACCAACAAACAAACAAAAAAACTAATGTTTAAATAATTAAGAAATTAAACGTTTTCAATGTTCGATGTTCTTTCTACGATTAAGAATATACGAGTTAAGTAACGCACTCGATATACGTATATATAGTATATATACTTATATATATATCGCTTCATTAATTGTAACGTCGTAGAGTGTAATTAAAAGATGTACGTACCTATTATATCTATCGCATATAAGTAATTAAAAGTTAAGGCACATAAGATTAGGTGAATCGTCAGTTTAGGATCTTTTTACGAGCAATACTCGTCTAATCCTGAAAGGATCTCCTATATTTCGAACGAATGATTCCGAATCAATCGCAACTCTTTTATTCTAATCTGAAGTGCGCTATTGTAAACTAACTGGAAATAACAAAAATGAATTTCAAGTGATAAAGATATAGATAATTTCGAATGACCGATAAGATTTTACAATTATCGAGTCAATAATCGAGTCAATGTATCCCGTCTGCAACATTATTAATGAATTATTACTTATACACTTACTTGCTTACTTACTTACTTACTTACTTACTTACTTACTTACTTACTTACTTACTTATATTAATTAAGAATCGTAGGTCGAAGTTATATATGAAAGATTTGTGTTGTGTAAAATCGATGTTTCCTATTTCGCAACTGACACACAAATTTATAGAATACAGATGTTGATAAGAAATGAGTATATTAATAATCATTATTGATAATATGTGTATATTTAATTTACAACTTGTCTCTATTATTGTGTTTCAGAAAAAGAAAATCTATGTATATTGATAAAATACTTTCGCATGCGCGATCGTTCGTAATGCTTCCAACGCGTTAAGGATTCCTTTTAAGTCTTCCTTCTTAATCTCGTTTTATGAAAATTATCTAATTGTCGCGACTCGCAATTAACATATAATATACAATATATATACATATATATATATGTATATATATATGTATATATATATATGTATATATTTCTAATACACGAATATATATGTGCGTGTGTATACGTCGAGTAAAAAATAAGAAGAGATTCTGAGATGAAGCGTTGTAAATTAAAACGATTGTTATATTCGGATTGAAACATGCTTGAAGGAAGAAATGATATTAAATGAAGATTTGTTTACAAAATTATAATAAAAAACTTTTCTGTGCATGTTAAAATCTGAACAATAGTCTGCGTATCGATATATAATATATACGCACACAATACACACACACTTATATATTATATGCATATATATGTATAAATATATATGTATATATATATATATAAAATTGCTATTAATAAACCATAAAATAAGCCGTCAAACTGGATGTATTTTCTAGACAAAAAAAGAAGAACGGAATTTAGAGAAAATGTTGTTACCTGCTTTGGTGAATAAAAAACCACACGATGATCCAAGAGTTATAACGATATTCTATAAATGGCTGTATTGTATTGTAAAATTAAAGGCACAGTATACAATAAACTTTATTGTCGTAGGACATTGAATCGTTCTTTTTCTTTTTCTTTTTTTTTTTTTGCTTCATTAATTTTTTTCATCTTTTCTTTTCGTCTCTTTCCTTTTATCATTTCAATTTCTATCTCTGGTTTTAATTAAAAGGCCTTACGATATAACTCGTTGATATTTGTAACTTCGTTTTTATTATTTAATCTTTTTTTTTCCATTTTCTTTTTTCTTCTTTTCTTTCCATTTTCTTTTATCGAACGACATTAGATACTTTTATTATTTATTCCGTAGTTATCGTAGTATAAGGTTTCTGCATATACGTCACCAAAATATGATATCTATCTAACACGCTATACTCTTTCTGACATTTGTCAGCTTTATTCGGAAATAGAATTTTTCGGCTGATAATTTCTCGGATCAGAATGTCTTCAAATTCTTCTTTTAAATCACCCTCTGGTATTCTCGATATGAAGGGATTCACAGCTAGCGCGTGTTCTGTAATGGCGAAAACATTTATCGAGATTAATTCGAGCATGATATACGAAACTTATTCGCATTTCGTATGATACATTTATTTACTTTTTAAACTTTGAATGTTCTGATAGACGAAGCTCTTTTCCCTTTTGCTGCAGTGGAGAACATTGAATCCGATATCCTCGAGGATGGATCTAAGAGCGCCTCTCGAATCGTTGCTACGATGAAAGTATGGGACGAATTTATGAGCATCCTGAAATATGTATGTATTTTCATATGATATATCAACGTTCTTAAGAAGATAAAGATAAATTATAGAATAGAGGAAATATAACTCACTTATTCGATTTATTCGTTTGAAGCTGAATTTAATAGATTGGATATTAGAAAAGGATGAGGTGTGGGATGAAGGAGAGAGAGGATAGATTAGTTCGTTATAGTTTAGTGATTTATTATTAAAATTTGTAATCGTACAGGTCAGGGATATTCGGTCATAGTTTTAGAATCGATATTTATGCGGTTTCAGACTTAGGAAATATAATTACGAAGAAAAATTCGAACTTTGAAATAAAGATCGATACGATACCTGCATGTACGGTTGATAACGTGGATTCTCGTGTATTCTGACGTAGGCATCGAAGCCATCGTTGTATGCGAGGAACATAATCAATGCTTTGCCACCAGGCCGAAGTAATTTGAAGATATTCTCGAAGGCCAGCCTAAGCACGTGAATGAAAGATTTGATATCGATAGTCTTTTTCGACGACTTTTCTATCGTCCACCTTCAGTTTTAGATCTTAATCGAGATGAAATGAAAAGAGAAGAGGAGAGAAGAAAAGAAAAGAAAAGAAAAGAGAAGAGAATATGAAGGAAGATAAGAGAATACCGCGTATTGTGACACCAATGAAGACAATACATGGAGACAGCATTGTCGTATCGTGCTATTTGTTCCTGGGGTAAATTTGAAGTTTCGATGTCCAGATGAAGAAAAGATAGCCGTGGATTATCGCGATAATTGTTTGTTGCGTGTTCCAACATGGCGTTTGATATATCCGCTCCTGTGAATACGTAGGATGATAAAAACGTGAGGAAAAAGAAAGAAAGAAAGAGAGAGACAAAAAGAGAGAAAAATTAATTTTTCCTTTATTTAAAACGCCGCGATAAATGTCTAATATCGTTAAATTAAATTAAAGTTCGGTCTTACCGATTATCACGGAATCCCGTGGCAATCTTGGTAAGATCAGTTCGACTGTAACTTGTCCTGGACCGCAACCAAGATCGATGCATCGTCCATGCATCTCTCCTAATTCTTTGTCAAATTCCTCTATGATTTCAGAGGTATCGTGATATTGTAATTTGCTTGCATTCAAATACTCGTCGACCTTCTCCATCTTTAACGCGAAACTCGTCGCTCCGAACACTTTTTCCAAATGAAAAATGAAGAAAATTATGCGGTATAGAAGCGCGTTTACGATTTGTGCACGTATGCACGTACATACATATATATGTGTATATATATATATATATACATATAAAGGAAACTGATGTATGACTTCAATACCATGCCCGCGAACCTCCTGACTACTGACTTTTCGACCCGAGTTTCGTATTTATATTCGGTGACTCCCCTACACAAGAGAGCAACTTTCTTGCTCTATCTCTGTCCTCTTCTTTCTTTCTTTCCTCTTCTTCCTTTCCTCTTCTCGTCTTACCCGTTTCATTTCATTTTTTTCCTACTCTCTTACTTCTTTTTTCCTTAAACCACACTCTCCCCTACTCCTATTCGTACCTACCTCAATATCCGAATTCTTTTCTCTCACTTAGGTTATATCTCGACGAGAGAAGAAGTTGAAGAGGGAGGAGAAAGGGGGAAGAAGGCCCATGGGACCATGCAGACCTCGGAAGTTCAATGACCGAGCCTGAAAACTCGACTCTTGGTTCGAACGATCCACCGGGTTGACCCGAAATACTTCTCGAGTCGTAACATCTGAGATATCACGACGATTTTCTGTCGCTTTTGTCTTTTATCTACGATCGGTCGACCTTTTTTGACCTTCCATCGACCTTTTTTGACGAGCGATAGCACCCCTCATGTTGAGAGATGTCCTCTTGTCGGTCATTTTAATTGGCCCTTCTATTTCGTTAGCCTAATTTGATATCTGAACGAGTCAAAGAGATATCATGTTTTAGACTACGATCTCTCTCTCCTTTCTCTTTTTTTTTGTCTTTCTTTTATTCTTTTACTCTCTCTTAATCTCAGATAGTTATCGTAAATTTGTTGTCAAATTCCTTTACCTTAGCTAATCTTGAAATTTCACGATTCGTTGCTAGAACGGACTGTCCTAGATTAGGGTGTCCCGTGGTGAACACCTTGGAACACCACGAGCGTTTCGATGAAGTGAATCGGGTGTATAGTTAGGAGGTTCAGATAATATGAGGCCCAAAGACGAAAGGGGGAAACTGGTCGTGACCACTTTGGTGGGCCTTCTCGGTTTGATCCGATTTTTACCGAACGCTCACGAATTCGTTCTATATAAAACAGCCTTGAGCAGAAATTAAACGATTTGATCATTGGTCCAAGTAATAGAAAATTCATAAATTTATATTATTATTATGAAAAACATATTCTCTTGTTAAAAAAAACTATTAATAAGATGTATATATATATATATCCATAGTTTATATTAAGTGCATCACGCATGTACCTAAAGTACGTTTTCTAATCTTTCCTCGTATCGATTAGATCGATCTATTCGTTAGATTTATCGAGGTATGCGAAAGCGTGTGTAGAGGAACGCGTTCACGTAAAGCACGTTCCATTATATCGATGATAATAGAGGTGAAATCCTATCAAGCAATTCGAACCCTTGAAGCGTTCTTATCTTTCGTTCGCATGTATTTGCCTTTCGGACAGCAGCGTATTTGAATATGCGTCGGCACACTCCATACACGCAGGTATATTATATAGAGGATGCTTTCCTAATCAAACATTCGTATCTCACATATACATACGTATATAAACAAGTAGGGGATGAATTGTTATGTAACTTTTCTTTTTTTCTTTTCTTTTCGTTTTCTTTTTCTTTTTTACAGTGAAACAAATCATGTTTCTTTTTGGAAGTGATATTTAAAAAAGACAGGCTAATTTGTCTAACTTCTAATCTAAAACCAGTTATCTCTATCTAACGTTGTAGAGTATAGAGAGAGAAAGAGAGAGAGAGAGAAAGAGAGAGAAAGAGAGAGAGAGAGAGAGAGAGAGAGGGAGGGAGGGAGGGAGGAAGAGGGAAAATAAATGCATGGAAAGTGTTGACCATGAGGGAAGGATGATATAGGAAGAGGGGTGAAAGTGAAGAGAAATCGATTCGAGAGAGAAAGATAAATAGATAGAAAAAAATCGATAATTATCGATTAAAAATAATAATATATGTATACTACAATGGAGGTAAATATATATAGTAAATGATTAATAAACATTTTCTTTCCCTTTTCTTTCTTTTTTTTTTCTTTTTTTTCCTTCCTTCATCTACTTTCGTCTCGTCTTGTTACTTAAATCCGTGGCCAGCTTTCGAATGTATTGAGTGCCGGTGAGGTGCCGTAATACGAAGGACTTTGATAAATGACTGATGTGGAAAAAATCTGCGTCGATACGTCTTGCTCAAGGAGATGTGTCGTCGGGGGTGGAAAGAGAAAGAGAGAAAGAAAAAGAGAGTGAGAGAGAGAAACAGAAGTGGAACGAAATATGGAAAAAGTGGGGAAACTCTTGGTAAACATTTTTTGATATTAACGTTAACAAATGTCTTGATTTATAATTTTTTAATAATTAATCAGAGAAAATTATTTTCGATCTAATAAGATTTTAAGTTATTACTTCGATAAGGGATTTTGATAATTTCTAAGAAAACACAAAGATCACGTTATCTTTGATTCTTAGATAGCACCGTCGTTGACAAATATCTCGGAAGCTGTATGGTCCAGGCATAGGAATGAGGATCGGTCGATCGTCCTTTCGCGGATGCGTGCTTTATCGGAAAACACTGAGTGAGATATATGGTGAGATTATGCGAGATGGCGTTTCGGAGTCGAACAGGGTGCTATTCTCCGCTCCGTCAATTATGCTAATTTCGATTGCTACGAGATTAATGAAAGAAGGCAGCGTTCTCCGTTGAATCCTGACGGTGGAAACGTGACGTTCTTATCCGTACTCGTTCGACCATGCATAATTCGTTAGACTTGTAATTATTGCACCATATTCGAAAACTTTCATATCTCATCTTTTTTTATCTATGGTTTCGAATAGATATAGGGTCGGACGATAAATTTTTATTTAAATTTCAATAGAAGAAGAAGAAGAGAAGAAAAAAAAAAATAGAAAATGATCCGAGAAAAAAATGATCCAAGTTTTACAAAAAACTTTAGGTTGAATTATTTCTACATTTCGAAGATCATCATTGTCTGTGACTTTTTCTTTTTCTTTTTTCTCTTTGACTGAGAACTATCTTAAAATATTCTAATTCTTTTCATAGAGAACAGTAGTCATAGAGAGATAAGTAACTATTGAGATCTCTTAAGAAATGTATCGCATGTTGAACTATGTATGTATATACGTATGTTCGTTTTTCGTGGTAAAAAGGGAGGAGAGAGAGAGAAAAAGAGAGAGAGAGACAGAGAGGAGAGGGAAGCGAGGGCTGGAGATACTCGGAAGAAGAGTACAGAGGGAAGGAAGAGGAAGAGAGGAGGAGGTCGACTGGCGACAGAGGCGCATCAATAATACATATCGTCTGCCGCCCACACCACACCACCTACCTACTCTTTTGCCCTCTTTCCTTGTCTTCCGTATCTTCGCGGGTTATAACTGGCTCTCTGACGCAAGTGACCTCTCTCTCTCTCTCTTTCTCACTTCCTCTCTCTTTTTCTCTCTATTTCTCTTCGTCCTCTTTCAACACTCGACTTTTGTACGTATTGCATTGTCATTCAAAAAGTTTTGCCCCTATCTTTGCGTAGCTCTTCCTCACAAAAGCAAAAGAGAGAAGATGGAAGAGGCCGGGACAGGTCTCTCGAATTTTTTAATTCGAGAAAATCGATTAGAGATCACCGTAGCTCTCAAAGGAACGATCCTTCGAGCAGCAGAATCCGAAGAGAAAGTTCAGTTTGAGTGGCTGACGGGAAAAGTATTGACTCCTTCTTATTAAGGAGTTACCGACACTGTGAAATCCTCTTCTTGCCCTCTCTGCGAGGACCTTTCTATAAGCGAGGGCCTTTCGGCTCGTGGAAAAAATATGAAAATCCATACAGTCGCTAGGAGAAAATATCCGTCATTTAAAATGGATGGATTTAGGTGGATATAAAAGTGAGGGGTGGAAGAAAGCGGTGGTAGCGTTGCTCTTAGTGTTGGTAGAGAGTGGCACACGTATACGTATAGGCACACACACGTACACACATACACACATATTGTGTAACGGGGGTGGGTTGGGAGGGGTGACTACTGAAAGTCGGTAGACGCGATGGAGGTGGCGACGACGGTGGAGGTGGTGGAGATGCTGCTACTACTGCTGCTGCTGCTACTGCTGCTACTGCTACTGCTACTGCTACTGCTACTGCTGGTGCTGGTGCTGGTGCTGGTGCTGGTGCTGGTGGTGCTGGTGGTGGTGTGGGTGGCTGCTGCTAGTGGTTGCTAGTGGTGCTGGAGATTTAAGGGAGACATTTTAAATGGATGGTTCTCTCTCAGAGAAGCCCGGGGTCTCCGGCATTATCCAATAGCGCGGCTCATCTCGTACCTTCGCGTTTCTCCGCGAGAATTCTCATCGCGAAGATGAAACGTAGAAGAGATGACCGTACCTCGCTCGAGATCGTTCTTGGGATATAATCGAAAGATCTAACGATACTAGTTATATCGAATAATTATTCTAACATTCTCTGCTATATATTGTATTATCTATAATAAATAATTATATCAACATCGTATATTTTTCATAATACGTTATATACCTTAATAACGATCTAACATTTTTTTTCTTTTTATACTAGTTTCGTGACAGGTTTATCAGATCCTTAGAAAATTTCTAATTTTATAAACGTCTGTCAACCTTTGACTCGTGTGGCTCAGATCGAAGCTTACGTGTATTCTTAGGAAGATTATCTTATTTCTAAGCTATGGTAGCTATTCTCGAAGCATTTTTACACTTTGACCCTTTATGAGGAACTTGTTTGAAAATGATGCGTGGGTAGAACGATAGAAAACTTTATCGATAGAACTTTCTAAAGGTAGAATCTCTTGGTAAATAAAATTGACGATGAGAACATTTTTTTGAACGATTAAACCAATGCCGAACTTTTTCTTTACGTTATTTAGATCCATCATGACAAACCTTTCTAATAAAAATTAGCGATTGTTTGCAGATCAAATTCCTCCTTTGATCTTCAGAGAGAAAGAGACAGAGACAGAGAGAGAGAGAGAGAGAGAGAGAGAGAGAGAAGGGGAGAGAGAGCATATATACTTAATAGAAGCAATTGTTTTCATCGTCAAATGTTTCCATCTTTAACTATAAGACAGACTGGTATCGTTCGTACGAAGGTAGTGTTCCATCTCTTTAAGAAGACTCTGTTTTGGGATCGATAGAGAACGCAATCGCATTCAACACCTCTCTGCCATCTTTCCTTCCTCGTCTATTGTTTTTCGCCAAACGATCGAGTCTCGAGAAGAGAGCTTACTCCTCGACTTTACGTCATCGAACTCCTTGACAAAAGGACTCTCTCTCTCTTTCTCTCTCTCTCTCTCTCTCTCTTTTTTCTCGACTTTTCGATCGACGACCATAAGATGCGTAAACCCTACGAAATGGATTTCCAGGGGAATGCAGACCGTTACCTCGAGCTTTATACTCCCGATATAACTTGGGATTAATGGTTATCGTTCGTACGGTGCTCCTTCAGGATCGTGCTCGGCCGCTAATCTAAGGCACGATGACCTCGAGCTTCAGCTCTTTTCGTTCCCTCTTCTACCATCTGAATGGAATTCTTTTTCTACATCTTTCTTATCCTCCAACATTTTATCTCGCCGTTTGAACGTAAGATCGGGAAATACGTCAGTACGATTTTTCTACGGACTACGATATAAATATTTTGAAAAATGAAATTACTTTCATTATAATTACTCGTACACGTAATAAGGATTTCGATGTTTTTTTTTCTTTAAAACCATATAACATCGACATTAATCGTTGAACAGAATTATCTTCGATAGGAGTTGTAATTCTTTCAGTTTGAAAAGTACAATAGTTGGATAAGAACGAAGCATGAAAGAAAAAAAAAATTCCCGAGGAAACTCGTCGGATTCGTCATTGAGTGGAGGAGAGGCAGTCCTTCTATTGACCAATGAGAGAGTTTCCAGCATTCGGATACGACTGTAGTCCTCGAATGGATTCGTTCTGGTGGGAGCGTGAAACGTTACGGGTTCCACTTAAAGAAGAAAGCGAGAGGGAGAAGGATAGAAACGGGAGGCAGTCCTGCGCGATCAGGAGTTTCCCGAATTCGTTTGTAGAACCGGAAGTCCGGGTTGGTATTTGCGCTTTCCATTGGGTTTCCGAGTGTCGTTGGGGCCAATGGCATAGCGAATGCCGACTGTCGTTGGCTTGGTGTGCGGATACCAGAGGGGTTGGTTACGCCCCGTGCGCTATATATGTATATATAAGCGAGAAGAGGAAGAGGAACAGGAGGAGGAGGAGGAGGAGGAGGATAAAGCAGCGAGAGGGGAGTAGAAAGGGAAGGAAAGAGGGAATGGCGAACGACGATATCTTTCTCTCTTTCTCCCTCTGTACGTTCGTCTCACTTTCTATCGGTGTAAGCGTACCTAGAACAACCTAGAACTGTGTCTGTGTCTGAGGTAGAGAGGGAAAGAGGGTGTAGTAACGTTTCCTCCTCGTTCCCTCTATGCGTACGTACGACTTTCGTTTCTGTCTGCTGCTTGCCTGCAGAACGTTCTTCCCGTATCTCTGTAGACGTTTCAAAGTATGTGTTGGTGAGTTACCAGTAGAAAGAGCTCAGAGAGGAGGCGGGTGAGGAGGTCGAGAAGGGGTGGAAGTGAGGGCCGCCTCGCTTCGATCCGAGAAAGAGACGCAGAGAGAAAGAGAGAGAGAGAGAGAGAGAGAGAGAGAGAGAGAGAGACGGGGAAAGAGAGAGAAGGGGAGAGAAAGAGAGAGAGAGAGAGAGAGAGAGACCTGGCTTCGATCCCACAAGGAGGTAGACACTCGGCAGCACTTAAACCCTCCCTCTCCCTCTCCTCCTCTAGCACCTTCGAGCTGCCGCCGTCGTGGCAGCCTCTCACCCTGCCACCCTTCCTTCCGGCGCCTTTTCCAACGGTATATCGCGGCTATTCTTTTCCTATTTCCCCTCCCTCCCTCTCTTGCTCCAACCCAACCCTCCTTCCTCTATTCGTCCCAACCAACCCTCTTTTCTCGTTCTCCTTTTCTCCCGGCCAGAGCCAGCCCGGAATCAGAAGCAGCCTGGGTACTAAGATTTTCTTCTCTTTCCTTCTTCTCCTTCTTTTCCTCCTTCTTCTATGCCACGGACAGATGTTGGTAAGAGAGAAGAGTCTTCGGGTAACGGCCGAATGGATATAAGGCTGAAAAGAACCGAGTCGTTTCGTCTTTACTTCGTACGATGGGAAAGCACGATAGGTATTGCAAATTTTCCCTCTCACTCTCACTCCTCCATCCTGGTTTTTTCCTCTTCTTCTTCTTCTTCTTTTTCTTTTATTTTTTTATTCCTATCTTTTTTCTTTCATTTACGAGAATTTTACGTATACCCCGTGTCGAATAATACCGTGAGTTTCTTTTCTTTCTTTCTTTCTTTTTCCTTTCTTTTTTTCGTTTTCTTTTACTTTTTTTACATAATCGATTCTATCTAAAATTGGTCAGGTCTATGTAACGGGTATAACAAACTCTCTATGCCCGTGTTTATCTGTCGATTTCTTTCTCTTCGACTTTCCATCAAATTCTATTTTAGATGTCAGCATTTCGTGCGTCACAATCGAGGAACTTTAATTAGATATGTAGCTTACGCGATAACGGCAACGGAGTCATTAAATATAGCGAGGATCGATCGAAAGTACCTATGTTACGTACGTAAGTATAACGTTAGAGAAGCGAGCGAACGAATAAATACGAAGCTTTACGAGATGGTCTTCTCTCTTCTTTCTTCTTTCATCGATAACGCGTTACGAGCAATGCCGTCGTTATCGAGCCACTCTATTATTCGTTCGTTACGGTTAATTGACGAGCATATGAGCTTCTTTATACATGTCTATAAGAGTGTACCTAAGTACACGTGCGCCGCTTATTTTTATAAGTCAAGGTTATCGTCGTAGTTGTGTGTGTGTCGAGAGTCTCGGGATCAGCGTAGATAGACGGATAGACGGATAGATGGATAGATAGAAAGAGCGAGTGAGAGAAATAGAGATAGATAGATAGATAGATAGAGCGAGAGAGAAATGCAGATAGATAGATAGAGAGAGAGAGAGAGAGAAAGAGAGAGATAGATAGAGGGTCGAGAACGGTTTAGAGGGGTGACATTTTACTCGCGTACCCATAACCGGAGGGCTGGCACGAGCTGTCGTTAAAAACGAGCTAATTGGTTTCATCAAAGCGTGCGATGCCCGCCGCCGGGCAAAGTGAGAGAGAGAAAGAGAGAGAGAGAGAGAGAGAGAGAGAGAGAGAGAGAGAGAGAGAAAGAGAGAGGGAAAGAGAGAAGGAGAGGGAGAAAAAGAGAGTGAGAGTGAGAGGGATAGAGTGATGTTCGGAGGGACTCGCGTCAAGAGCCGACCAATTTTTGCCATCCGTAACGCACGATGAAGAATTTCTAGCGTTAAATATTTTTTATCCACGCCGATACACATTCTTCTGCGTCTAAAAATTTTCGTGTGAATTTTGCCCTGGTAACAAAAATTTTTTCTTTCTTTTTCTTTTTTGCCTTCTTTTTTTTTTTTTATTTTTTTTTGTTTGTCGAACACGTTCCACTGTGCGTCTGTCTCTCTTTCTCTCTTTTTCTTTTCCTCTTTGCCTCTCTCTTTCTCTCTCTCCCTTTTTCTTCCTCTCTACTTATTTTCTCGTTGCTTGGAAAAACTTATTCTGAATTTCCTGGACATCGACCAGCGTTCTTGCGGCCCGACCGAGTCGACGAGGTCACGGCTAAAAGAGAGAGAAAGATAGAGATAGATAGATAGATAGAGAGAGAGAGAGAGTGAGAGAGAGAGAGAGAGAGAGAGAGAGGCGTAGGTTAAAACCCTTTAGTCTGGACCACAGCACCGACGGGTCTACGCTCGGAGTTTTCTGTTTCACAGCACTTTAACGTAGGACGAGAAATAAATTTTAGCCACGGCCACCTCTTAGCGAAAGGTTCGGCAAAGGAGGGTGAGTACGCAACCCTCTCTTTTTCTTTCCTTCAAGAAATAAAGCCGAGAGGAACTTACTTATCTGGCTCGAGATATATCGAACTAACTGATCCTTACATATTTGCCAATTGATATCACAATGGAATACTAATAATAATAATAATTACAATAATAATACCAATAACAATAATAATTAATAGAATGAAAAATTATTTCAGTCTTATCAACAGAGATATTTAAAAAGTAACATTGTTCGATAATTCTCATCGGTGACTTTGGGAGAAACTTTGAATTGTGAATCGTTGGATGGCGTAGAAAGGTACAGGAGGAGGAGAAGCGAACGGAAAGAAGAAAGGAATAAGGGCGGTAGAAGGGTGAATAGAAAGAGAAAGAGGAATCAGAGAGAACGAGAGAATGAAAAAGAGAGAGAGAAAGAGAGACAGGTAAAGTTAGTAGGAGGAGAGGTTGAAAGAAAGAAGAAGGGGGATCTCTCTTCCTCTCTCTTTCTCTTTCTTTCTCTCTCTCTCTTTCTCTTTCTCTTTCTCACCCAGACGAGAAAGACCTTCCTCCCCTTTCCTTAGTCGGCAATGACAGATACAAATAAACGATCCAGTAGTTCGGTGCGCAAGCGCCTTTCCAAGATCCGTCTTGGAACGACCACCTCCACCGCGAGTTCAGTTCTCTCTCTCTCTCTCTCTTTCTCTTTCTCTCTCTCTCTAGCTCTCTCTTTCTCTCACACATATACACACAGACAGACACACAAATACATAGATACATATACTCGAACAGAGTTTGCCACCCCGTAGGAATCGAGCCAGTGCAGAGCAGACACAGACCAAAAGCGGCTTGGGTGGAGCCTCGTCGTTGACGTCATCAGACGTACAGACAAACGGCACAGATGTAGAAACCAATGCGCGTGGAGAGAGTCCAGGTGGGTTTACGTCTGCGTACAAATAGCCCTCTCTCCCTCTCACTCTTCGCTTTCTCCGTTTCTCGGAGAACCGCCCCTATGCAGAGCTTCGTATTCTTACGAAGCCACGACCTGGGACCTGAGTACAGCTAAGCCAAAGTGAAAGAGAGAAAGAGAAGGAGAGAAAGAGAAAGAGAGAGAGAGAGAGAGAGAGAGAGAGAGAGAGGAAGAGAGATGTTGGGTCCCGCCTGATTTCAGCTCCCGCTGCCATTGTACGCCGTTTCTCCAAGATGTAATCGGGGAACGGAAGTCTCTAGTTCTCTCGGTGGGAGACTCCTACCCCGTCTACTGTATCTCTCTCTCTTTCTCTCTCTCTCAGTCTTACTCTTTCTCTCTCTTTCTCTCTCGGCCGACTTTGCCATCGACCATACTCCAATGTGCAATTGCGCAAGATGGCGAACGACGAAGACGGCGACGGCGACGACGACGACAACGACGACGACGAACTTAGTATCTTAATGTTTATGACTCGTTTCAGACTATAAAATTACTTTTTCGAGTCGCGTCGTCTGATCCGAAATCGAAGTCAGATATTATCAGTTACATGAGACAGAAAGAGAGAGAAGGAGAGAGAAATGAAATTTTCCTATCGTAACAGAAAGAAACGATAGGATGAATTATCCTAAAGATGATTTTAGAATCCTATAAGATCGTAGGAAAGATCCCTAGGTTGATCCAGTCTCTCGTTCTTCAGAATCGTGCGATAACCGGTGGCCACGGAGTAGTTCGGAATAGTAGTCGGTGGGGAAGTTGTATCGGCACCTAGTGGCACGACCACAGGAGGGTGGTGGAGAAGAGAGGATTGGGGTTGCTGGGAGAAGAGAAAGAGGCAACGGAGGATGCGGAGATGGCGGAGGGATGGTCGGTAGGTAACACCGTGGTGATGGTTGCGGAAAGTGAGAGAGAGAGAGGGAGAGAGAGTGAGAGGGAGAGAGAGTGAGAGGGCGAGAGAGAGAGAGAGAGAGAGAGAATAGAGGGAATACAGCAGATAGAGGTAGCTTGGAGTCGAGTGCCCGGGGCTGAATCGACCCGGCTACACATAGCACACCCTAAGCTACTCTCTCTCTCTCTCTCTCTCTCTTCTCTTCTCTTCTCTTCTCTTCTCTTCTCTTCTCTTCTCTTCTCTTCTCTTCTCTCATCCGTGTTTGGCTCTTGCTTTCTCTTCTCTTCCGTTCGCTTCCTCCGTTCCTTACGAGTTGTCGGTCCTCACAGCAGCAGCAGCAGCAGCAGCAGCAGTAGTAGCAGCAGCAGTAGTAGCAGCAGCAGCAGCATCCACGCTTGCCTACCGCCGAAGCCCGACCACCACAGAGCCACCCCTCCTTCTCCACCCCCTCGAACAATCCCAACGGTGTCCGCCTCTCATGTTGCAAGCCACGGCCAGCCGACAACCTCTACCACAGCAATCCTAAATGCAACTAACTTTGAGAGAGAGAGAGAGAGAGAGAGAGAGAGAGAGAGAGAGAGAGAGAGAGATCTTCGAAAGTACCAAAATAATGTCCCTCTCTTTTGAAGGATCTTTCGAAAAAATTAATATAGACCTGTTACCATTGATCTTCCTTACGTGATACCTTTGAGATCTATATTCGTTTTGATATAAAATTAATTGAACATAATCAGGTACGATAGTCCAGTAGAATAGTTCTCCCAAATATTTTCTCAGTATATAAGAAGAAGGTTTGAAAAGAAGTCGAGATAAGTAGGAACGTTATCAGTCGATCTGAAGATTGAGGACCCTCGACGAATCGGTGTTTGGTCGTGCTCGTCGATTAGGCGCGTATCCTAGCCGCGAAATTCGCTTAGATCATCGGATAGGGGTGAAGTCGAGTAGGATTCGAGGATCCCAAAGAGACACAGGAATCGACTGACTGTCTATTTACCCGGTACAAACATAACATCTTACTCACGGCGAACACTCGGCTCTCTTTTCTATCTTTTCAAATGCACCCTTCTTTGAGAGTATACCCTTTTCTCCTTCTTTCTCTCGGTAGGTGGCGACTCGCGCGAATACACGACGCAGAACAAAACGGTCTCATTCCCATCTCAATCTATATTCGCACGTCCAACACACTCGAGATTATGAATGCGTGGGGTTAATGAAACCAGCGAAGGCGTCTGCCTTTGCACCCGCTCGGCGACTCGCCACACGTCACCCCCGCTTCTCTTTTTTCCTCTCTCTTTCTCTCTTTTTTTTTCTTTTTTTCTTTTCTTTTCTTTTCTTCTCTTTTCTTTTTTTTTCTCTTCAACCCCTTTCTTTTCTCTTTCTTCCTTTCTATCTCTCTTTCTTTCTTTTTCCTTCCTACCATCCTTCCCTTTTTTTTTCTTCTCTCTTTCGGCACATCTCCTACCTACCCCGTGCAAACACCCTCCTCCTAGCCGCAAATCCACTACGTACGTCGCTTTATTTTTTAAAACGAACCGAGCGTTACTACCCCTTGCTAGTAAAAGACATTCCGTAACACACCCCTTGCCTTTCCTCTTTCGGCCTTCCCACTTTCTCTCTACAATCCGGCACGAGTCTCGACATTTTTGTGGTTCCTTCATTTTTTCCTCCTCGATGCTTCTTCTTTGACTTTACATAATTCAACATTTTAAAGTTTCTTCTATGTTCAGATTTTTTTTCTCTTTCTTCTCTTCCTTTTCAATCGCATCGTTTAGTTCTTTTTTCTCAATTTTTCTCTTTTCCTCTTTCTTTTCTTGGTTTTTTCTTTTTTTCTTTATCTCCTAATTCAATTATTTTATATTCTATCGTCTGGTGAAGTAGTATTTTTTATTTTTTTTTCTGCGATTAGAAAGATTTAATTATTAAATGGAATATCTTTCATTCGGATTACTATTTAATTAGTATCGATAATGTAATCTCTTGTCGACGTGTCAAAGATAATTAGCATTATGTGTCCTTGTAATAAAATTTGATTGGAATATCAGATACGTTTTGTCCATTAATTTCACTGGATTTTATCGTGCCTATATTTTCGGGAGTAAAACGAGGAGGATATACGATACGATTTCTCGTGCTATATATAAGAGTCTTCTTCCGTTTCATATCGACCGAGCGGTATTTGCTTCGTTTCTCTGCCGTTTTCTCTCTAGATGTCTCCACGTATAAGGTCCGAAATGTTTCCTACTATATTTACAAGATTTTTCCTACATTTTTAAATTCAATATTTATTTTCTGAACGATGTACGTACGTACGTACGTATGAAATTTCTTTTTTGACGATTCAAAATTTAAATCAAAATGATTTAAAGATTAGAGACAAGGTACACGATTATATTTAATTTTAAAGATTATCGATGCAAAATATGCCGGGAATAGAAAAAGGAACATGTGCAGCCATTTTTTGATTTACGCAAAGGAACATGTGCAGCCATTTTTTTGATTTACGCAAACAGTTCGTTCTATGCAATTTCTTTTTTTTATACGGATAAAAGACACTTAAATAAATAAATAAATAAATAAATAAATAAATAAAATAGATAACGCGCAGAATCTAAATACGATAAAGATCATAAAAGAATATATATATATATATATTCTCTAGAAATTAGATCACTCATAAAGGAAACCAGGGGTTATGAAACTTATCGTGCGAAACGTTTGGACAATTTAGGGTGTATAAAATGTACCGGTGTAAATCAAGGGACGGTTGTGTATTTATTCTCCATCGACAGGATCGATTCTTATTTTCTCGAACACTTGAAAAGACCTTTTCCTTTTTTTTCCCCTTCCCCGATCGGAAGAGAAGCCACAACGGAATACAAATATAATGAGCAAGCCGAGTGTTTTGCTTCGATTAGAGAACATCGATTTTTATCGTTGACGCGTCCCCACAACGTATAAAGAGAAAAAGAGAGAGAGAGAGAGAAAGAAAGAAAGAAAAAGAGAAAGACAGAGAGAAAGAGAAAGGGAGAGAGAGAGAGAGACAGAGAAAAAAGAGAGCTGGGCTCGCGGCTATGCAAATATAAGAGGGGGTTCTTCGGGGAAAAAATTACGGGAAAGTGCTAAACGATCGCGACGTGGCGGACTCACGCGTTAGTCCTTGGCAAACGGGCCAGGGCCACCTTATGTCGAGTGCCGGCTGACTTCGAATGGCATAAGAAGAGGGTGCGGGATTTTCAGGTCGGCATGCAAATAAGCCACTCACGGACGATGTCTCGGGGGTTCGATTCGGTTTAAAGTTATTGCCCTGTGTCGAGTGGAATCATCGTCGTTGGCGAATCGTTGCCGGCGGCACGCGTTGGGGAAAAGACGATTTTAAATTTCGTCCTTTCTTTCTTTCTTTCTTTTTATCTTTCTTTTGTTTCTTTTTTTCTTTTGTATTATTTTTTTGATTTGCCGTTTTTTGTTTCTTTATCATCATTGATTCGTGATCGAATAAATTTCTTTCATTTGTTTGTGTTATTAATGCGGATCAAGAATTGCGGATTATAAAAATAAGAGTTATCGAGAATCGAAATCTTTGTTACTTCAAATAATTATAAATGATCTCTAGGGTTTTACTATTTAGGAAGAAAGAAAGAGAGAGAGAGAGAGAGAGAGGAAGAGATAATGTTTGAACGATGATCAATAACCGTCGACATTTTATCCATTTTTTTTCTTTCTCTCTTTTTTTTTCATTTTAACTTCGGCGATCACTCTCAACTCTCTGTCTTACTTTCTCTATCTTTCTCTCCTTTTCTCTTTCTCTCTCTCTGTCTGTCTCCCTCTCTCCCTGCATTCATTAATTCCTCTTAAAAGTCTTCCGATAAGAACTTCCTCAAGTCGAAATGCTTAAAGTTCTTTATTCGAACGACAAAGGAAGTGTCTTTAGAATCATCAATCGAGTCTCCTCTGCAAGTATCTCGTGCAACGTCGGACGCTTTACTGATTAGAGAACACAGACTACGCGACTAAGAGAAACACGAACGCGTTATACAAGCTTTACGTATGCTTTACATCAGAACTATGTGCATGTTATAGAAAATAGAATCTACGAATTACGATTTGGATATCTCCTGCACGAATTAGCAGAGAATTTTCAATATAGTTTCTTAACTCTATTATGTGTGATATTAATTTTTTTTCAAACATATATATATACGTATTCATTAAAGAGAAAAGAAATGAAAGAGAAAGAGAGGGAGAGAGAGAAAGAGACAAGGGCGATTAGGCTATATTTCGCTGAAGAATATTAACAGAGTTCATTATAGCCCTTCAAGAAATATTTTTTAAATGAATATTGATCGTTCATGGAGGTGGCCCTTTTGTATAAAAGAAAATAATCGTATCTCGAAACCGCAAGGAACTTATTTCAAATCGTGAAATCAAACTGTAAGATCTTTTTTTTTTCGTTCGTCTTTTCTCTTTCCTTTCCTCGTACTCCCCCGACACCACGCTAATGAATAAAAATTATAATTACGTTTCTCATCGTCCTTCCACGTTGCCTTCAATGTCCTCGTCGGCCGGGAAAAAAAGAAGTTAATCAATCACGAAAGCGAGGGTCCTTAGAAAGCGAGAGAGAAAGATAGGAAAAGAAACAGAGATAGAGAGAGGGAGAGAGTGATTGCGCCTTAAAAACCGCAACTCTTCTTACGTCTCTCTGTATCTCGGTTATCAAACTTTAGGGGAAGTCATTTAATATTTTTGTAAATTTATATACACACACAAACACATACACATACACAGACGCGTATATACATATATAAAATCTTGATAACTGCGTTATTAATATGTATATATCTATTAATCTATTAATTTAATATAGCTTAGATAAAAAGGAATTATCTTATTTAATTATTTCTTGAAATTATTGCAGCTTTAATTCGGTGAGATGATTAAAAGAATTAGCATGATTAACGTTTTTGAAAATATTTACATCGGACGATATTTGCGGGGGTGGGTATTTGAGGGACGAAGGGTGAAAATAAAGATAGACAGAGGAAAAGGGAGAGAAAGAGGAGACTTCAAGCCAGTCAAGCAGCGTCTAAATGAAGAGACTCAAAGGAATCGACATAATTAAATCGCGATAATGACGCAAAGAATATCGTCCTCGAGTTTCGGTTCGTCCTCCTCATCCTTCATCCCTCTGGTCTACCCTTCGTTCTAACGTACCCTTCCTCGTTGGAGCTTCATCGAAGTTTGCTTCGTTTCTTCGTTCTTTCGTTCGTTCGTTCGTTCCTTAATTTCTTCGTTCATTCGTTCGTTCGTACGTTCGTTGATTATTTCGTCGAGTGCTTTGATACCGAAGAAACCAGGAGCGCCGCAAGTTTCTATAATTATCGTCTAGCGCGCATCTTCTCGCCGCTCCCTTTTTCTTCTTCCTCCGTCGATGCCGTTAAACAAATGAGCCGTGCGTTTACACTTCATTAAGGTATACGCCGATTGAAAAAGCGCGAAAAACAATTTCCGAGAAAATCAACATTATATACCTACTACATACTACAACAAGCGGTTCTTCTTGGAAAATGCTACTCAATTTTTTTTACACTCGAAATAGATCGCCTCTTTCTATTATGTGTCTTTTATAGAGAAAAACGTCTTTACGTTTATTCCATACAATTATTTCTATACTTTATTTCTATTGTCGGACTTAAAGAAGAAGAAGAAGAAGAATAAAAAGAAAGAAAACGAAGTGAAAACGTATTTATACGATTTTCTTTTCACTTTAAATAAAAATAAAACAAAAAATAAAGAAAAAAAGAAAAAGAATCGATAATATTGTTTTGTTTAAAAAAGTCTCACGACTTGTTCTACTTCCAGTAGAGAACCTCTTGTCTTATTTATCACCAACTCGAATATTGCAATCATTTCTGTTCAACCCGAACGATCTTCGTCGATTATTGGAGGTCGCGTCGATTAAGCATCGCTCGAGCAGAAACGAATTTCCATTTGATTTGCCGAAGAAGTTAAGCGCTAAACGTTCGTACCGTGAGCGAGCTTACTCTCTACACGTGGTGGGAGAAAGAGAAAGAGAAAGAGAAAGAGAAAGAGAAAGAGAGACAGACAGATAGATAGATAGATAGATAGATAGATAGATAGAGATGGAGAGAGAGAGAGAGAGAGAGAGAGAGAGAGAGAGAGAGAGAGAGAGAGATAGTAAGTGAGAGAGAATGCAAAACCCCATGCATACAAATGGTATGCTAACAAGATACATTTGTCTATGATGGTGTATGCCTCGTCGACTTTCTATGTGTTTGTGTATGTATCTGTATCTGTGTTCGAGCTAGTGAAACTACCCCCTCTCTCTACTACTTTTACATATGTATATGTATACATACGTACAGTAGAACGATCGCGAAGTCCCTCTTCTTGATTCGCTTTCGATCCTTTCTTCCCCGTAAGCAGATTTATAGATCGATTATAGACTTTGCTTATGATTGGAACCATTTGCATGATATGTATGTAAGTGTGTATGTAATATGTATGTATACAATATTCACTCTCTCTCTCTCTCTCTCTCTCTCTTGCACAATTTCTCTCTTGCTTCTTAGTTTACTACCCTTCGCATCAGCTCTCTCTCTCTCTCTCTCTCTCTCTCTCTCTCTCTCTCTCTCTCTCTTTCGAGTTTTCTCTAACCCATCATGAATCATCCGTGCCAACTGCTCTCTTATGGTTTCACGCGATAAACGTTTGATGCGCAGTGAGCGACGCGTGTAAGCCGCCTGTTTCGATATTTTTCCTCTTTCCCTTCCTTTCTCGTCTGTCGACATGATTTCTTTTAATAAATCGTATAATTTTTATCGATGTTATTTCAAAATAATAATTCGATCCTCGTAACTAGAGGATATTATATTTCATTCGAGAGTCTTACGTTGTAATCGCAATAACGAAAGGATTAAGATTGTGATATAAAAGGGTAAGAAGAGAGAGATAGGAAGAGAGATAGGGTGAGAAAGAGAAGGAACGATATAGGTCAAATGGGCAAACGCAAAATCTTTGCTCTTACTAACCGAATATCGTTCGTGAGGATAGAAATTAATTTTAACTTTAAATAAAGACTCGTCCGATACCTGGTTAACCCTTTGTTGCCTCTTTGTTAGCTAGCACACAGAGCTGAATCATCCGGCGGCAAGGAGCGTTTGTTACTCTTAGTTTCAAAGACTCGCTTCAACTTTTCCCGCGCTTTTGTCTATAGTCAACGAAAGTATTAATATTAAAATAACGATTCTCTATAATTTTATGGAGGAATTATCTTCATTTGCTTTCTTATCCTTTTCTATTTATTTTCTATCTCATTCTTTATAATAGAAATCGATCGATTAATGAACTACTCTGTTTTTGTGAAATAATACATATGTATATTTATATATGTATATATATATATAAAATTAAATATATTCATAAAGATATTCATGCGTAATAATACACAGGTATATTATATATATATATATATATATATATATATATATATATATATATTAATTAGAGATAGATTAAACAAGTTCCTTAATTACTAAACATTTCCAATAAAAAGGGACCAACTGAAAAGTGTTTACGTCTAAACAAATAACCAGCTATAAGAAAAGTTAGTTGCTGAGGGAGGAGGACATCGATCAATTAATCAAGATAATGAATGTTAAGTCTGACCAAGAAGAGAAAGAGAATAAGGAGAAAGATAAGAAGAAAAGAAGAGGAGGAGGAATAGGATGAGAAACTGGAAACAGAAGTAGTAGTAGTAGAAGAAGAAGAAGAAGAAGAAGAAGAAGTAAAAGAAGAAAGAGGAAAAGAGGACTAAGACTATATGGGATATTCGACACCTTGGTTGAACTGATCTCGACAATAGCGAAGATACGCGGACTTGGTGGTAAACTTGGCTCTCGTTGGGGCTTCTGGGCAAGTAGCTTAACTTGAGCTTGTAAAGAAGAGTATCGTAGTATATATATATATATATATATATATATATATATATATATATATAATATATATTATAGATAGATAGAATAGATGATAGATAGATAGATAGATAGAAAGAGGAAGAGACGAAGGTGGTTTGTAGGTGGGAGAGGTGAGAGGAGTCTGCGAACGTGCATGATTAATTAATTAGCCCGGGCTAGTTAGGACGGTGGTAGGTTCTACGCGATGTAGATGTATGTAGGTGTGCCCGGTTGTTACGCCGTGCTAAACCGCAGACGGATCGATCATCGGGAGAGACCATCAATGATGTCTTATCGATGGATCGATCTTCCACTTTGACTCTTTCCTCTTCTCTATTATATCGACAAATTTCTAAACGCAAGGCGTATTAGATCCATACGTAGATAAAGATATTATATAAACAAATATATATATATATATACATCTACATATATGAAATATTTTAATTATTTCAAAACGTTTATATAACTATTAGAAACTAATGTCGAAAAATCGAGATAAGAAATGGATGGATGGTCGTTCGAGGGATTAAAACAAATTCGTGTTCCTTTTATATCCCGGTAGAAAGGAAGCGTATAGTATTATTTTCATTTGGGGACGAAGGTTGACTATGTTCTACGTGGGTTTCTCTACCACTGAGTGTTCCCATAAAATATAGAACGAACAAACATGGCGTAGTTCGAGGAGCCGTACGGAGCAGCGTTATCGTTCTGCGTATAAGTACTTGCAGGAAATACAGAAGAGAGATGGCTGTTAGGTAGAATCCTATCTCGTAGATCCTATCGTACTTCTCTGCAAATATAACTTTGAATGACCACCCTTTGGATATTAACTTTTCCAATGTGGATCGCGTGCCGGTCGTCTCCTGTCTTTTCTTCTCTACCACTACTGTCTTAACCATCTCTCAAATCGCAAAGATCCTGGACGTTTACTTTAGATACTGTAGAGTGTTCTTCTACGAGTGCACTTAGTTTCTTGTCTTTCGAGAGACAAGTTGAGAGAGAGAAAGAGAGGGGGTGGGAGATGCGTATAGTATATAGCTAACAATAGTAATAGTTAGATTTAAATTACTAGAATCACTCTAATCGTTCGTACGTCCAAATTTCTATTTTTGTCGACTCTTGAATATTTCTTAATTTCTTATCGCCTCATCGTTGTTATATTATTATTAGCCATGATTTTTTTCTTCTTCCTTTTCATTTCCTTCTTCTTCTTCTTTTTCATTTTCTTTTTCTTCTGCTTCTTCTTCTTCTGCTTCTTCTTCTTCTTCTTCTATTCCTTGTCTAGTTGAGTTATCAAAGATTAATTTAACAGACACAGGATGACTTGCTGTAAGGAACCAAGGATTATTTCGAAGGTTAGGAAGATCCTTGCCTGAAGCCTTCGAAGTTGAGCGTGTCCGTGCGTTTTCTATCAAAGAAGCGAGCAACTCTCGTTCCTTCCTGTAAGACGCAGAACCGAGAGCAAGTCAGCAGAGGAGAAGGTAGTAGTCCACCTCCTTCCATTCCTGTTAGTGAATTTCTCGCTCTCGCACGATGTACGCGAGGATGATGGTTATGGCTGTCTCGACTGGCTGGCCCGACGCTCGTAGAACTTACCTAAGATAGTCCAAACATTAGATACAAACACGAGAGAAGAGGAGAATTTCAGGGGAAGACCCGGAGGGTCTTACCCTGAAGAGGAGTTTAGGATACGTCAGGCTAGTCCATCGAGGCCACTAGTAGAGAAGCGGACATGTTCTGTCTCTCTCTCTTTCTCACTCTCTCTGCGTCACACATTAACATAATGCTAATTATCTTGCCAGCTCATTAGCGCTAGCAAACTGTCCGAGGAAACTCGGCCTTACGAGATAAGAAGCACCCTATGTCCATGTATATGTGTATATGGCTAAGTATATGTACGAAGTGTTCGAATAGAACGCGTGCGGAGCTTCTTCCTCGCACGTGCCAACCCGTTCCTATACTTGCACAGACCCAAGTGTGAGAGTGCAGACCTTGTATCCACCGTCCTTCTCCTATAAACGATATTAAAGTCCCTCAACCAAGCGGCCATCTTCTTCTCTGGACGTCCTGACGTGGGTCCGTGCACGTTCTTGCCTTCGACTTCGTTGAACTTCCGGGGCTAGTGACTGTTCACCCGTTAACGACTCCCCTTTCTTCCTTCTCCAACAGCAACAACGTCCTTTTAACGTCATCCCCTCCTTTCCTCCGACCTTCTCCTCCTGTTCCTTACTACATCGTCTAAATTCGTATTAATTAACGACTATTCTCCGATCGATCTTTACTTTGCTTTATGCTTCGTTAACGTCTAAAGATTTTATTTCACTGTTTGTTTCATATTGTACAATTCCTTGTGAATATACTTATCTCTCTCTCAATCATTTTTTTTTTTCTTTTTTATTATTACGTTTTTCTTTTCTCTTCCTTTTTGTTTTTGTAATAATCGTAAAACAGTAGCTCGGTTGATTCACCTCCAAACTGTTCTCCCTTTTTCTATGTGCGTTAGAGCAGGCACGCGTAGCAATCTACGCGGAGCGGAGGGTAGGAGGAGGATGGATGGGGAGGGAGGGGGAGGGGTAGAAGAAAGGCAAACCCCCGTAGAAAAAAAAAATCATGGCCTTACGCGTTAAATCGCGTATGCATATAAAGCGGTATTATTTTGTGGCCTGACGCACCACCGAGTGTATCTAAACGGCCTATGTACAAAATATATGTACATCATATATATATATATATACACACACATATATATATATTCATACATATATACACGAGGACAAATAAAGAGAAAGAAAAGTCACTTTATTAGAAGGATTAATTTTATGGAGATCGCGCGAGTAAACTTAGTTATATAGTTTTTCTTCTAAATCAAATAATCAAATAACGATTAGTTAAATAACTGGTTTATTAAAAAAAAAAAAAGAGAAGAAAGAAGGAAAGAAAGAAAGAAAGAAAAAAAAATAAAATTAAGGAAGAAATAAATTCAATAAATCTCTAGATCGAACGATCATCAGATTAACAATCATATCTCGATGTTAATTCAACTTCATGGATTCAACAGGAGAAAGAAGGTGAAATATTTCGTCGTACGTCTTCGAACCGAAGAACCCATCCTTCATGGTCTTTGTAAGTTCCGTTGAGTAAAAAGGTGAAAAGACGATGAATCTTCCTTTTCCTACTTAAGCGTTGCAGGAATATGGCCGTCGAAGTAAGTAGAAGAGAGTCGTTAATAAATCGAAAGAGACGAGTCCTTTCGCGGAGCATCCTCGTTCTTTTCTATATCCTTCTTTTTCTTTCATATTATCTCTCTCTCTTTCTCTCTCTCTTTCTCTTTTTTCTTTCTTTACTCTTTCTCTACGAGCTATACTTACTTTCCCGAGTAACAGTCTTGGTGTATATGTGCCATTCCTAGAAAGCTCGGGGAAGGAGCTTTTCTCTGTGGAAGCTCGACGTCGGCCATCTTGTCTCTCTGCACTTGAATTGTTTCGACCTTAATTGGAACGACGAGGCAGCAGCCCCTTTCATATCTTTCCTCTTCTTCTTCTTCTTCTTCATCTTCTTCTTTTTCTTGCACGAGTCGAGTGACATATTTACACATAGATTTGTCAGCCCGGTGATTCTTAGATAAGGGGTATAATCTATCGATATATTTTTATATTATCACGAATAATTATTTATCATCCTAACTTACGAGAGATCGGATTACGTCTCCATCGTTTTTACATATATATCTATAATACAAAATACGCTCAGAACGTTTTTTTATAACACGCACAAAAAAGAGATTTCGTTTAGGCAGGAGAAACGTATGTTGTTCTAATCATCATCTATGATAAATTCAAATGAATCCGATTACATCTCTGATAGAATCATGAAATGTTACTGGAATCATTGGTATCGTAGTAGACGACGACGACGTCGACGTCGACGATGATGACGACGATGACGACGATGACGACGACAATAACAACGACGACGACGACAACGACGACGACGACGACGACGACGACGACGACGACGACGACGACGACGACGACGACGACGACGAGTGGTGTAGTCAGCCGAGTGACATCAAAGAGAGTCCAGAGCTTCCGTATAATTAGTGTCAGTCATATTTGCATATTGATTGAAGCGAACGCGTCGGCGAGGCACTCGACTCACTGCCCTCTTTTCACTCATGACGAGAGCCTCTGCTCGCCCAAAAGTTCTTAACTTTCTATGTATCTATCTCTATCTCTGTCTATATCTATCTATGCGTACGTGTAAACGTGTATATATTTTTCTCTGTGGATCATTGAAAATGATAAAAATTTACACGTGGTTCTTCACTACGTTTTACGTGCCGTTGCCATTAACAAAGATGGTACGATCTGATCTAACTGAATAGAAACTGTTTAACAGTTTCTATTAGATACCGATTAGGTCCTCGAGTATGTTTCGAAAATTTAATATAATTCATTCTAATGCAATATTTTTTTGTTTCGTTGTGTAAGATTACCAAGCGACAGTTGTTATTTCTCGGAGATCGCAGCCGGGTAATTACAATCAATTACATTATACATACCTTAGGAGCTTAATGATCCTAGACATTGATTATTCTATCTTAAGAAATGTTCCTTTTTGTTTTTTTTTTCTTCTAATTAATAGAACTCTTTTCTTTGGACGATTACAATAAAATGACACACTTCTATAATATATTTCCTTGGTACGCGATAATCCATCTTTATCGTAATAATCTTATCGTATTTTCTCGAGAGATTTGGAGACGAGGGAAGGGTAAAAAAATTCATGGTTCTTCCGGTTAGTGACAGGAACGGTACGGTCGAGTTGTGATGGTTCGAGTTGCGGAGAAGTGGATCGGAAAAATCGTTCCATCTCGCGGAATCGCGTTCGTGTTGCGATTCTTTAACAATGTGTAACGTGTATATGTGTGAGAAGCGCCGTTTGCCACCACCGCTGCCTGTAGCACCCTTCCATTCCCTGCGTGCCAGGGCAACGGCTAACATATGAACGGTTGGTGACTCCACGCTTTTGCGCCGTCGATTCAAATTCAAGCCGCACGGACGAAATCGGTGCGGATTTAAAAAAGCGCGCCTGACGAAGGCGGAGCAGGCGGGCGAGTGGGCAGAGAGGCAGGACGAAGGGCAGGGAGAATGAGGGTGAGGACGAGGGGCTGAGGCGGGGTGCTACGTAATAGCGATAGAAGGAATGAGCCGTGCGAGTTAGCCGAAGGGAGGAGTAACAATAGACTGCAAGTCACCGGGTAAACGACTCAGAATCGTTCAAACGCGAACCCTCTCGTGCTGCCCGTGTTATTTTTCCTACTCTCTTTTATCTCTGTCTTTTTTTTCTTCCTCTTTCTTCCGATATTTCTTTTTTCTTTTCTTCTTTTTTCTTTTCTCTCTCACTCTCTTTCTTTCTCTTTAAACACGCTCAATATATGGGTAGGTGTAATCTTTTCTCTTTTTTTGTTTCTCTCTCGAATTTAATATCCGAAAGAAAATAATCGTTGAATATCTAAATAAAATGTTAAAAAGAGGTGATAAAGATAATGATGATAATAACAATAATAATAATAATACTAATAATAATAATAATAATAATAATAATAATAATGAAGTATGTTGAATTTTACACGCCAAAGGCGATCAATTTTCATCAACCCTCTTAGCGAAACGTATTGTAATCGTTCGACTGTGAATCGAGCGGACGTACACATTGAATTTCATGTTTTCTGCGTTGAGAAAAAAGGGGGAAGAGGGAGATGGATAGAAGGAAGAAACGAAGCCGTCAAAGTCGAGGAAGAAGAAGAAGAACAAGAAGAAGAAGAAGAAGAGGACGAGGAGGAAGAGAAGAATGAGGAGAAAGAGGAGTGTCTGAATATTTCCTGCACATACATATACGGTAAAGGAGCATCAACGGCGTAGGATAGATTTAGCAAAATGCCGGCGTCTTGACTAAGAGATCCCGCGGGATGTACGAGGTTCGATGTCCATGAAGGATAGCGTTGGGTCAAGGGCTATCGCGGAGTTCCTCATCCTCTTTCTACCTTTCTCCTCCCTTCAGGATAGATCGAGCCCTCGGGACCCTCTCGTCCGTCACCGAGATCCTCTAGGCATACTCTCTTTCTCTCTATCTATCTCTCTTTCTTTCTTTCTCTTTATACGCAGAACGAGAGCAGGAGAGAATGAGATAGGACGAGAGAGAGAGAGAGAGAGAGAGAGAGAGAGAGAGAGAGAGAGAGAGAGCGTGTAGACTATATTTTTTATTGATTTCCATTACGTCTGCACCGTTTTATTTTCCTTTTGTTTATTTCATGCTCACGTAAATCCGAAGGGACCTTTAAATCGCTAGTTACAATCATAACACGAATAATTAATAATATCTAGCTCTTTAATTAATGAATTACCATTACTAGAACCATTATCGTTATGACACGAAATGATCGATAAATCAAATGGATCAAATGGTAACTCGTCGATGACGGTACCTTTTTAATTAGAATTATTTACAATTCGTATCTACTTTGAGAGAGTTCAATTTCGATAGTTTCATTCGCGAATGCTGAGCTGTCAAGTGCGTCAATCGTTTGAAGAGAGGGAGAGAGAGGGAGAGAAATTTAGAGAGAGATAGATAGATAAATAGATAGATAGATAGATAGATAGATAGATGATAGATAGAGAGAAAGAGAGAGGAAGAGAGAGAGAGAGAGGTAGAGAGAAAGAGGGAGAGAGAGAGAGAGAGAGAGAGAGAGAGAGTGGACAGCGTCGAGCGAAGCGTACCACCCAATTACACTGCAGTTCAAACACATGCAAATCCGGAGAATAAGCTTTATTTGTTGTGCAAATTAGCCGCATATTGGCGCACCGAACGAACGGATTTTGTTACCGCGCGTGTGAGAGAGAGAGAGAGAGAGAGAGAGAGAGAGAGAGAGGGAGAAAGGGAGAGAGAGAGAACGGGACGAGAGGGTGGCAAGTATCCTGGGTCAATTGCTTATTTTGAGGTGGACCGGAGCACCCACCGTCCTGTAAATATCGCTCTCTACCTCGAAACATCCAACCCCTCTTTCCCTCTCGCGCTGATCGCGATATCCGTGACGCAAAACCGAGGAAAAATACGGAGGACGTTAACGCCGACAAATTTTTGCTCCCGGATAACTCCATTTTCCAAGGGGAAAAATCGATTTAAAACCTTTGGCCGGGATGTTTTATCGAAGTGATCCTATCAGAGTCTCTGATGAGTAGATACGCTTTTCTCGAATAATAACAAAAATAATAATTTGACGATCAACTGCAAAGAATGATATATTTGTTTAAACGAACATAACGTAATAATAATCTAAGCATGCTTAATAAGTAAGTACTTAGTTACATAATACATACCTAAATATATTACAATTACTTAGGAAAAGTAAGTAAGTAAGTTACGCGGTGTCCAGTTAGACGAGCACCGAAAGAGGAAAAAAAAGAAAGATAGATCGATGTTTAGTCGCTCGTGATCGGCTAGATAAAAAACAAAAGAAAAAGAAAAAAAAAGAGACAGAGAGGGAGGGGGAAAGAGAGAGGGAGAGAGAGAGAGAGAGACGGACAGAGACGGACAGAGACAGAGAGAGGGAGAGAGAGAAAGAGAGAGAGAGAGAGATAAGAGGAAGGGGTATTCCCAAAAAATTCATATTTTTGACACATGGCTCGTTTTCTACTTTCGGTTCCGGAGGTGGCACCGATCGACCGACCGACCGACCGACCAACCGACCGACCGCTCGACCGGCCGACTCTCTGAAGTCCGTCGGCCCGAGGTGGACATCAAAGAGAGGACAAACAAAGCTGTGGTGGGGGGTTGGGGGTGGGGTAGGAGGAAGGCCCGTACGATGCGATGCAATTCGGACATGGGACACAAAGTGATGACGTCACCAACCGGCCAGAAGCCCTGTCCTCGTCGACGGCCATTGTGTGTTCAGTCAGTGGTTTACAAGTTCATTGCACACTAACACTTTATAGGTATACACGAGTCTAGCTATGGCCGTTGGCTCTCTCTCTCTCTCTCTCTCTGTCTCTGTCTCTGTCTCTCTCTCTCTTTACTTTCGTCTGTTAGTTCGGAAGACGTCGAGTCGATAAAGATTAAATCCATTTGTCTCTGTTGTTATATTGTACGACGAAATATCAAACGGAACGTATTAACGATAGAACAAACGATACATTTCTTTTTTCTTCTTTCTGTTTTTTCTTTTCCTCCTGATTTCTCATCCAAAACGATCAAATAATATTCATAGAATTATTAGAAAAAATGTTCAAAGAAAGCATCCACTAACCAT
Source organism: Vespula vulgaris (assembly GCF_905475345.1). NCBI lineage: Eukaryota > Metazoa > Arthropoda > Insecta > Hymenoptera > Vespidae > Vespula > Vespula vulgaris. The sequence continues at coordinate 2,484,143 of NC_066600.1, read as the reverse complement.
CTTACAAAGGTTTCTTTCGGTCACAAACGCAGCTGCCAGCTTCGACTCCTATCCGACCATCGATCTATCTGATGAATGCGTGCAGGTGAATCGCCATTTTGAAAGGGTTCGTTTCTCCCGCTCGCCATTTTCTCATTCTTCTTTTTTCTCGTTTTCTCTTTTTCCTTTCTTCTTCTTCTTCTTCTTTTTCTCCTCCTTTTTTTCTTTTTTCCTTTTTTCTTTCTCTACTTTTCTTTTTTTTTCCTTTTTTACGCACGAATATCGGTCTCGGTCACGAATGGAGAGCTCTTATAACGCACACCATTTAACCCCTCAACACGAAAGCTGCCATTTCGATGACAGATATCAACCCTCGCTGTTCTTTTCCTACTTTCCTTTAATATCGTCTAGAATTTCGAAGTATCGTGATAATAATCCGCATATTTTATACATTATGTAGTTACATGTATATATACATATATTTTTTTTCTTTTTCCTTTTCTTCCCTCTATTTATTAATAATTTTTAAAAAGATGTTAGAAAAAAATTATTGAACACTGTCAGAAGATTCTTTTGTTGGAAATCGGACACACTTTGACTAACCCTTCTGATCCGTAAATCTTACTGGATGCTTTTAACGAGAAGTTTCAAGCTCGAATACTCTTTCAAGTCGAGACACACAGTAAAGAGGGACGGAAAAGGCGAAAGAGAAAAGTGGAAGGAGTCGAGTGAGTTATCGAATGCGAAAACAAAGAGGTTTCGCGACGCGAAATCGCGAAGGGCTCTACCCGTAGCTACGTTGTAGTTATATAACTCCTTCCTTCTTCGGGAAGGCTCCGTACGGAACAATTACATTTTAATTAATATTTCGTAAGAGGCCGAAAAGCCCGACCCGTCGAATTTATGATCGTTTTATCCATTATTAGGAGGGCGGAGGCGAGCGAATCTCGCGAAAACCCATAACTTCGTCTTTACGGCTCTCTTCTCCTCTGTCTCTTCCCTTTTCTCTCTTCGGCTTCTGTTCTCATCCCTTCTACTTTCTTCTTTCTTCTTCTTCTTCTTCTTCTACTTCTTCTTTTCTCGATCGTTTCGATGGATTCGACATTATCGAAACTTCGTGACAATTTTATGAACTCGAATGAAGAAGATAATGAAAAAATATTTAATCAATTAATACCGATTAAAATAAAATCATCGTATTTATCGTCCGTGCGAGTTTAAAAACTGTTTATGTTCAATTAAAAAAAAAAAAGTAGAGAAAGAAAAAGAATGATACAACAAATAATAACGATCGATAGGTATTAAATGATACTTAACAAAAATCATCGGGGGAAAATGTTGATGAATCTTGATAACCGATGGCAGCTGGATCGATACTACGACTATGAGCTGCGTTAAACGTTTCGGAGTTATATCACGATATCATATTTCGATATACTGTAAATACGTTATACGATCGATAAATAACGCAGAGTGGAGACTCGCGAACGGCCGTAGCGAGAGCTCGCTGCGAGCAACAAACTTATTATCGGTCCTGGTAAAGTGGATTGACCGTTCGCAAGGGATCCTTTAAATTCGTCGACGCTTCGTATCTATCTATATGCTGTCTAATAATTATACGAGTCGCTCGTTAAAACGTCGATTGTTAATATATATTTCTTCTATTAAATCAAACGATTCTATTAAATCGATACTTTTTTACTTGTTATATTTTTTATCAATAATACTTTCGAACATAAATTTTCCATACATTTTCGAAGTTTACCTCGAAGATCTGTTCTTTTGAAACGAAGTAAAGAGTAAGAATAAATTCGAAGAAGTTCGTGTCGATCTTCGGAATCGGATTTTTATACAAAAAAAAAAAAAAGGGAAGAAAGAAAAAACGAGGAAAAATATCAAACATTTAACAGTGCTGTATTTTCGAGAACGAGTGCCCCGGGCAGTAAGCGTGTAGTACCCGCATACCTGCTCTCTATACTCTCGAGTTGGCATAGTTCGGGTGAGACGCGCATTTTTTTCCTTACCCCTAAGCTACCTATACCACTCAAGAGCTCGAGGGCCGTTTGGCTGGTAACGCGAGAAGGATGGAGGAAAGCGTATAGTGTTGTGCAACGAACGAGAGAGAGAGAGAGAGAGTGAGAGAGAGATGGGTCGGGGAGAGAGGGGAGAATGAGGAGCAGGATGCCTTGCAGGACTCAAAGACATTCTCGTCTTCCGTACCGTGAACTTTCCTACGAACAGCAGCAGGACGACGATGGAATCCCTGACCACATCTCTGATATCCTAAGGGCATGTTTACTCGACTTAACATCCCACACATTTCCTATTAACATAAAGCTTTTCAATCTTCCTTTTCGAAAATGACGTGTTTGTTTAATAGCTGTCGTTAATACCCGTCCGTAATTTTTAATTTTTAAATAATCTTCAACCTGAACGGAATTAATCAACCTAATCGTAAAAATTAATTTCATTAGAATGGTTCATTTAAGATACATCGTAAACCGTTCACGTGTTTTCTTCTTCTATCATATTTGAATTTCCTTTTTGTGACAGTTAATGAGAGAGAAAGAGAGAGAGAAAGAGGGTTGCAACGTTTCTCTTATCCATGGCACTCGAGCTACTCTCTTCCTCTTTGTTTCTCAAGTTCTTCCTTTGTGACGACGTGAGAAGAAAGGGGTTGGGGAGGCAGGGGGTGGTTGGGGGAAGGATTTTCGAAATACGATCCGCTACCTTCGTAGTATCGACTGCCAGGAGAGTTTGTTGCAAGGCTTTAAGGGTCGATCGGGGTCGAAATGGGATGAGTTAGCGGCGGCAACGGCAGATTGACTAAGTTTTCGTGCCCGTACACACTTCGACAGCTTGAAATCTACTAGCCGATATCTACGAAGGCCGTCGTTTCTCAAGTAGCTACACAAAACTATTTGAGAGATTACAAAAACAAAAGAAAAAAAATCTGAAGGAAAAGGAAAGAGGAAGAAAAAAGAAATAAATAAAAGAAAATGATCCAAGAGAAAAATAAAATGGAAGTAAAAAAAAGAAAAGGGGTGAAAGAAAGTGAAGCAAAAAATAAATGAAGAAATAAATATATAAATGAATGAATAAATAAATAAATAAATAAATAAATAAATAAAAACGAACGAAATGATAAAACGATTTTTATCTTTACGATGAGACACAATATATGATCTATCTATTGCGATTACAATTCTGTTTATCGTTTTATCATAAAAATTCTTTTCATCCTTACGACGTCAGACTTTTCATAGCTTCTTCTTTGTAAAGAAAGATAAAGAAGAGAAAAAGAGAGATGGATAGATATACAGAGAAAGAAAGAGAGAGAGAGAGAGAGAGAGAGAGAGAGAGAGAGAGAGAGAGAGAGAGACTGGGTTGCGATTTCAAGCGAAATCGGCGCTGTTACCACCGAGAGAAGGGAACGATATTGTTGACAGGCGTCTCACGAAGTCATCTGGGTTTTGGTACGGCCGATGACACGCGCTTTTTCCCCTGTGGTGATAAATGGCACGTAGGTACCTATCCCCCTGCTTTCGTTCAAATCGACTCTCGACAAGGGGTGCTCAGAATGTGGAGAAAAAGAGAGAGAGAGAGAGAGAAAGAGACAGCAAAAGATAGAGTAAGATTTATTTAAATCTATCTGCAATTGTATTGAAGAAATCATAGGGTGGAAGGTAGATCGGGATTATAATGAACGAATGAGCAAATAATTATAAGAGATAGATATTACATGGCGATAAAAAAGGACGACGAAAAGTTGCCCCGAGGCAGCGAAGAAGAGTCGGAGAAAGTAGGTGGACAAAGCGAGAGATAATCGAAAATGAAAGATAGATAGACTGAGAGAAAGAGATGGAAAGAGATAGATGGATAGATAGATAGATAGAAAGAGAGAGAAAGAGAGAGAGAAAGAACGAAAGAGAAAGAGAGGGAGAGAGAGAGAGAGAGGGATGAATTTATTCATGGACGCAACGCCGAGTATAAATGCAAAATTGGCAATACATACGAAATCTCCGGGGTTCAAGTAAAAAGGGGTGAATATATTAGCCCCGGAATTAAGCTCTTTGAACTCCGCCTTGCATTGGAATAATTGAGCTCGATGCAGCTCGGAACGACGACGATTGCTTTCGCCACGCGGCTGGATGTTAAAATATTTCGTCTTTCGTACTCTTTAAGTGGCACAACTCAAGGACATATACGAGGGGTTAAGGGTTAGGGAAGAACTAGACTTAGGAAGAGAGAAATTGGAGACCGTGAAAAAGGATAATAAGTATTGTGCTAATGATACGAGAAAGACAAGGAGAATTGTATTGCTGATGATCTCATTGCGAATGGACGTTTGTCGGTAAAGGCGAGAAGGAAAAGAGGTGGGGGATAGTTGTGTGGTTAGTAAGATACGTACATACATACATACGTATTATTGCCGAGTGCAATTTCGTTGGGAAACTTTATGCACCGACATGCCGCAGACAACTCGAAAGAAGAAATTTATTCTAGTACATGCGGTCGACTTCGGTGGAATGAAAGATACTTTGTTTTTATTCGTTGACGTTGACGAGACGACATGTGTTCGCATATATCAAGAGAATCTCAACGAATTCGTATTGACTTAACGTTTTGCTGATATGTTTCTCTTGTAAAAGGGACGATCGTATGCATTCGATTTAACACGCGTTTAATAAGAAATACGATAAAGAAATTAAAAGGAGAATATTTTTTCTGTTTCCTCCCTCCCTCTCGCCCTTCTCTCGCGATGATTTCGTTAAAGAATATTTCTCTCTTTTTTTTCTCTTTATTCTCTCTCTCTCTTTTTTGGGAGAAAAAAAAAAGAGAAAAATAAACTATCATAAATCGTATCGCTAAGCTCGATAAAATCTCGAGGGCGTTCAGGATGGACTGTCTGTAGGAGCCGAAGGGTCACTCGGAAATTAGTGGTACTGAGAGCCCTCCATCTTTGACGTAGTACGCGGATGCGAAAGGGTTCGCCAATCAGATACCTCGGTACGCGCCTGTATTTCGAGTGGCTCGACGATGATTAATGGCTCGTTCCACGGTTTTTTGTTAATTAGTTGATTGGGAACGCCTAGTATGATATGCAGATTTTCCCTCGAGATACGTTACCGCGCGACTTTAATTTCGATCGCTACCTTTCAATCGCGATTTTGCCACGATTTTAGATCGATTCTTCGATTCTTTTATGTTCTTGCATTTCTCTTCTTCTAATCGACATGTACATTATTATTATATATACTTATATGTGTGTATGTATGCGCACGTGTTATGTGTAATTTGATCAGAAATACAGACCAATACATATGTCCATTTTGCAATTGGATTCGCTAGCTGTCAATTGTCGGTGATTGATTTTTATCACGTGTTACCGTGAGACGTGTCGACCCCAACTTTAGGGTTCATATCTTATTCGTCTTCTTCTTCTTCTCTCTCTCTCTCTTTTTTCTTTTTTTTTCTCTTTTTTAATATCTACACGGATCCCTTCGATTCTATTGTTTGATCACTCGCGGCTATTCGAGAAAGGGAACGTCCACGTTTCCATCATTTTTTTCTTTAATTTTTTTTCGCGTCCGTTGTCCTCGTCATTTATTATCCCGTTGGACAATGTAAGTAGTTATATATATTTCGAGATACAAGACAGAGATGACAAGGGATCGATCGATGCGAACACACGAGGAGAAAGCACACGTGAAAATTTTTCTCTATTTACCTCCCCCTCTCGACTCACCCACGATCTTATAAAATTGTTTAAAATAATCATCGAAGTATTTAGAAAAGAATACTTTTTGTTCGATCGGGAATTCATCCTTTTTTTTTTTTTCTCTTTCGTGCGATGATCCGACCAATCCGACAGTCCGATCCATCGGCCGATTTTGTCGAGCTTCTAAAGAAAAATCAGGACTAGCCTCAGGGTAAAGTCCCCTTTCAAATTCGTAGACCTCTCTCTCCTCTCTCTCTCTCTCTCTCTCTCTCTCACTCTCGCTCTTTCTCTCTTCTCGTTGTGGTCCTGGGACCACTTACCTACCTCGCGAGTCAAAGTCGAGCCGAGACCAATTTTTGCCAATTACCAAGATTATCTAATACGCCTGCCGGCTAATGATTTCTCATTACGAGGTATAAATCTTTCGTTTCGCATAGCGCAACGACGACGTGGATGGCCCGCGAGGATCGAATAATAAATAAATATATGTATACGTTCTATACGATTCTTTTTATTTTTCTTTTCTTTTTTCCCGTCGTTGGATATATTTAGAAAGTAAAGAGAAAAAAAAAGAAGAAAAAGAAGAAAGGAAAAAAGATTTAAACGAAAAGAGAGAAAAAAGAGAGGAAAGAAAAAAAAAGGGAAAAAGAAAAGTTAAAAGAGACCGGTGTTAAAATGTTCTCGCGATGAAATTTCGTGGTGAATCGGAGGAAGAACAAGCTTAGATCGATGATCCAGATTCCAGGTTATTAAGTACTCAAGTTAGCTATTATCACGAGACTACTGTGCGTATTATATGTATAGGAGAGAGCCGACCGACGGAAGAACATTGTTACTAACTATATAACGAAAAAGTATTTTTCACGAGTCCCGGTCTATCCTTTTAATTTAATTCGACAATTTTTACGTTCGGTCTTCGGCACAAAAGAGATGAGACGGGGGTGGAGAAGGGTTAGACTCTTTAGATCGGGGCCTGGCTGCATCAACAAACTACCCATAATTACAAAGTTCCATAGAAAATTGCGTCCATTCGAATCCCTTAAATGGACGCGTGGTCCATTGTCTACACGCGGTTCAGCGCGCACTTTTAAAGAAAGAAAGAAAGAAAGAAAGAAAGAAAGAAAGAAAGAAAGAAAGAAAGAAAGAAAGAAAGAAAGAGAGAGATAGACAGACAGATAGAAAGAGAAAAAAATAGAGAGAGAGAGAGAGAGAGAAAGAGAGAGAGAGAGAGAGAGAGAAAGAGCGAAAATCGTGGCGCAGCGCGAGCTTTGATTTATGAGTTTTCGGTTTCGTAGTAAAAAATACGAATTAGTTTTCGGGATGATGATCGCTCGGCGAAGATAATGGGTCCGATTAAGAATCCGTGCTCGAGAGGCGAAACGAAGAGAAAAGGCGGCTAAGGGGGAGGGAGGGTAGATCGTGGCGATGATGGTGGTGGTGGTGATGGTGGTGGTGGTGGTGGTGGTGGTGGTGGTGATGGTGATGGTTGTGGTATGGATGGTAAAAAAAGAAACAAGAGATAGGCGCGTTTATTCGTAGGTGGGAGAAAGAAAGAAAGGAAGAAAGAAAGAATGAAAGGAAAGAAAGAAAGAAAGAGATACTGTGGCCCGAGGGCGAGGAGGGTTGATTCCCTTTCGTCTTTGTTTTTCAAAACTCGCCTTCCTCTACTCGAGACACCCTTTCACGTTGAATCGTTTGGCCTCCACGATACCGTTGAAGAGAGTGAGCAAGATATATACCTAGATACATACATACATACATATAGAAAGGATATAGGTATAGGTTTTGGGTAGGTAGAGATAGTTACATACGTGTATATCGGATAAGCCAGTTTTCGAGGCGTCAGGTTCGCCTTCGAAAGTAAATTCGCGATCGATCGTTGCACGGTCTATATTCGGATACCCACAGCTACTAAGCTATGGGTTAGGTACCTAAGTTTCTTTGCTTTCTAAACAAATTTTTTATCGATATATATATATATATATACACACACACACACATACAGACACACATATATATACGTACATGTATCTATTTATAGATACATTTTACTTGTTATCCATATTTAACAATTGAGACGTCCGATAATTTCATAAGATATTTTTATTTCCGGGCACCCCGCGCCAACGTTATATACTTAAGTTAATCCAACTTATAGCCGTGCGATAATGATAACTTTAACAAGGATAATGACTATGATAACGACTCACGGCGATTTACTTCCACGTCAATTACTTTCAACGCTCCTTATTCGCGCTTATCTCTGCTTGGTTATTGAAAGAACACCAGGAGCTTTCTCTCACGCGTATCTACATTAAGATATTTTATTTAATATTCCTAGCTTTTGTCAATCATTCGATACGGTTTTATACGAAATAGAAACGTCAAATTTCTTTGATAATAGCCGAGGATTATCGTCACGACGCCATTTTATCATGGTACCACACGGAACGGAGTCGGCCATTTTGAATTCATTTCCACCAATCAAGCCCGTCACTTTTTTTCTCTTATTCTTTTCTTCTCTCTCTCTCTCTCTTTCTCTCTTTCTTTCTCTTTGCTTTCTTATACTTCTTTTCAACGTTCTTCTTTCTTCTCTCAGGACTATAGTAGTCTCTCTTTCTCTCTCTCTCTCTCTCTCTCTCTGATGTACAATACATATAAACGATGAACATGCACGCGTTCACAGCTACTGCCGATGGTGAAAAAGAAAGAAAGGAAGAGAAAGAAAGAGAGAGGGTGGCATCGAAATGGTGGGGGAAACGTGGCACCTATACACTAGCAACCAGCACACGCTGTCCATCGTAATGCCGTAACATTTATTTTGCCCTTTCCCGCGCCACATCCAACGTTGGAATATTTTCAACGAGCTCCCGCGCGCGCAAACGTATAATTTGGCCGTACTTAAAAAGTGTAACTTAACACTACCACTATTAACCGTGGAACGATCTTCACACGTATGGGTATATACGTACGTACATACGTATCTACGTTAAGTACGTCCAACGTATAGCACGATCTTGTTGTATAAGAGACTACTACTATCGATTCAAAATGGCAACCGTATAAATCGTTCAACTTACTTACTTGACTTGGCTTGACTTGACTTGACTTGACTTGGCTCGGCTCGGCTTGGCTCGGCTTAGCTTAGCTTGGCTTGGCTCGGCCTGTCTCGACGCCGAGCAAAGATTAGATTTAAAATTCGAAGAAAAAGAAACGATCGTGATATGTATAAATATCTGTAAGAATATTTTCGACATTTTTAATGGGAGTGCGCGAAAAGAAGTGAAAATTTATTGCCATTAAAATGTGATATACATATAGAGGTATATTTTAGGTATTAACGTATCGAGGATGCAACTAACTGTTAATAAATTTTGGAAATCTTTCGAGCTGGAAGATAAACTGTCACAGTTAGAAACAGAGGACAAGGGGTGGTGATACAGAGGAAAGGGTTGATCCGTGAGGCAGAAGAGAAGTAGGAGAAGAGAGGACAGGGCGAGACGAAGGCGATGTTACGAACCGACACTGTTAGGAGTGGGACGTAGAGAACGTTGCAGAGAGCAAGTGCATGGAGGAGGCAATAATCAAGTTATAACTTGAGAGATTAGGTCCGGATTCGATTACCGGCGAGGTATCAAACCGTTAAACAGTCTCCGTGCTAATCAAAACCGAACCTCATTACCAACGAACCCGGACTCGGAACTCATCTAGCGCTACCTATTCCCTCTCCTCTCTTTCCACTCTCTCTTTCTGTCTCTCTCTCTCTCTCTCTCTCTCTCTCTCTCCTTATCTTTCTCTTTTCCTAAATCATTCTTACGACAATAATATCGTACGAGAATAAGATAGTAAGAAGAAGTTTGATATCGGATCAGAGATATCAGCGATTGAAAATATTCGAAAAGCGAAGAATTATTAAAAATAATTTTTCCTCGTGATAATTTCATTATATAATTTAAGAAGGATGAAAGTGATCCTCGATCAAATCTTTCGATCATTTCCCCGCGTTATCCTTTCATCATCGATCGACGTTGTTATCGCCTAGGCGATTATCGAATCGAGAGTTACCTTTTGTCGTCGTTGAACGAGCGGTACTAGTACAGACCCACACCTACACGCATGAAGAGAAGAGCAACCTCGCGCTAAATTTTCCCGCGTAGTCGTGGCTCGTATACGATATACGCTTTAATCTTATCAACGTATTTCCGCAGATTACACGTCCGATGGGAATACGTTTCTTCGCACCACGGGCGCCGGTAGCGATGAGAGCGAGTGAGTGTGTAAGAGAGCGATAGAGAGACAGAGAGAAAGAGAGAGAGAGAGAGAGAGAGAGAGAGAGAGAGAGAGAGAGAGAGAGAGAGAGAGCTGAGCGACACGTCGGCCTGTGTCTCGACAAGGGACAGGGTCCGGTTATTCGGTGGCGGGACGATTTTCTAATTATTAGCCCGTCCTCCGTGGCCCGGGGGCTTGTTGCTGACTACGAGCTTGCTGGCTCCCTTATATGTATGCGTTCTATACATGGAAATCTGTCCAACGCAATCGTCTATGTGTACCTACGTATGTGTATGTAATGCATGCCCGATCCTATCCACGGAAAGTCCTTCCGCCATCGCGGCCGTTGCACTAACCACTGCGCTGCGTGCGCGTATCTAACGCGTCGAACGCTCTTCACCAGGAACGAGATGGACGACAGAGTGGTACCTGCGCCTGTGCTTGACTGAGAAAGATAGATAGACAGATAGATAGATAGAGAGAGCGAGAGAGAAAGAGAGAGAGTGCGAGAGTGGGAGAATGTATGCGAGAGAGAGAGAGAGAGAGGATAGGTGGGTGGTCGTTTACTATCTCTCTTTCTCTCATCAGGCAATCGCACGATTCGCTCACCTTTTCACCCACGTCCTACACTACTCCTATACCTATGTATCTACATACGTATACGTTGGGTGCATGGTATCGTATGGCGTGGCAACAACGTCATTGCATTCCCTAAACAACCGGGCTTACATGGAACGATCCTGCATGAACGATCGAACATATTAACAATCATGATTTATCTTTGGTTACTCTTCAATATCATTTCTCCTTTGCTACTTCGTATCTGGAAAGGGACATTCGCTGATTTATTATATCTAATATTTTGTTTCATTTGATTAAAGATTATTTGTTATATAAATAGACTTAGAATTTCAGAGTGCATTGACTTTTTAAGACAAGTTTGCTACTGGGAAAAAAACGATTTCTAATATCTTTCTCTCTCTCTTTCTCTCTCTCTCTCTCTCTTTCTTTCTGGCAACGACGAGTTATCTCGCCTCGCGATAAGTGCTTTAACTACTCGTATCTTCTCTAATAGTTTTCAAAGGAGTCGGGAAAGTCTTCTCGTGGTTGACTCTTTCTCTCTTTCTCTCTCTCTCTCTCTCTCTCTCTCTCTCTTTCTTCTGCGCACACGCGGTTTTACCTGGCGATGCTCGATCCTATCTCTACGAGTACGAGTATCCGAGATACAGCGTCCAGATATCGCTAGCCTCGTGTTTACACGCTTGCCCGATGAACAGTTAGTTTTCCTAGGGAGTGCATTGAATTTTTTACCGAAGGATCACACAAAAGAAAAGTAAAAGATCGAGATAACTCAACTATTATTTTTCTAATTTTCTTTAAAAATCTTTAGCATTATTTTTATATCAAACGCGATAACGATATCGGTGAAGATGATGATGATGATGATGATGATGATAAACGTGGACGTTCTCGACGACTCTAAGAAAAATAGATTTCATTCAGAAATTATTATTCTCTTATTAATTCGTTACAAATTCATTGATTTAATTTTCTTTTTTTTGTTCTCTTTTTATTTTCTTTCTTCTTTAATTACAATTCACGGAAACGATAAGACCATCGCAAGATCGCAATCTATGATGAAAATGGAAGCGTTGGTGTTATACCAATCGGCCCTACGCTAACGTTCATGCGGAAATTAAGTGCGAGAACTCGCACGGGTAAGACGATCGGATGGCATGTCGGGGTGTAATGCGATTACGAACGAAATCAGAGCTAGTAGTTTGCCAATTAAGAGGAAGCTAGCCAAATCGCGTGTTGTTCGTTTTACCATTTCCGATAAAAGTTGTAATCACTTTTTTATGAGATTTATTCGAGACGATACGACGAACGGAAGTTTGATAAAAATATTTGAGAAGAAGGATAAAAAGATGAAGGAAAAAAAAAGAAAAAAAAATTATCTACAAGTATTATATTTGTATTCCTTAACTTCTTTATCTCTCAATAATCGGGCTCGATGAGATTTTGAAAAATTGGATTCGTATAAGGTTTTCTACGTTCGCTTGAAGGGCCTATCGACACCATACAAAATTAGATCGGACATATGGCAACCGGTAAGGTGGTGAAACCCCATTACGTAGCTCTTCCACCTCCTCTGAAATAACCGAAAGCCTTTGGCACCTGCCACTATGGCCTCGTGTACAACGTACTCGTCTTGTTCTTATTTTTATTATTATTCTTCGTCTTCGTCTTCGTCTTCGTCTTCTTCCTCGTCTTCGTTTTCCACCTTCATTCTTCGAAATCGCGAGGGAAGGAATTTATGGCCGACTTTAAAATTATATCTCACAGGGAGTTGCCGATTTACTATATTATCGCGGCTTCGTATTTTATATCTAGCCAAACGCGTCCATCTTGTGGCCACGTTTCATTGGCATTCATCGTTGATTGGAATCTTTATGTCGGATCGTTCTCGTAAATTTATGAGATCGTTTCTAGATAGGTACAAGATCGCTAGGTATTTAATCGACGTCGTACATCACGTTAGGAACGTCCTTTTAAAAATAGTAAAAAGAAAATGAAAAATATGAAAAACAAACGAGAAAAAGAGCGATTCTACCGACATTGAGAAAATCATTCGTAGGTGTGCAAAGTTTTCTTGTGATGGTTTTATTAACGATCATCAATCTATTGCGAAATCGATCTTATTCTATATAGATCTCTTTTTATTTACTTATATATACACGTATACGTGTATGTGTGTCTGTCTGTCTGTGTATGTATTCACGATTAACGCGTTTAATTACGTTCGTATATTATAAAATCATTCTTGACGTATCGCAGTGACTACCAGCTTTTATTCGTCATTTTGTTTCTCGTCGTTTCTCGATTATCCTAATTGTACGTTATGCTTGATCGCTCTTTAATAATAAAAAGGGAATTTATACGATAGTTACGATACGATACTGAACGAGGAGAAAGGAGGAATTTGGTTAAAATCGATCTTTAGGAAATGTACAATTAGGTCTTAATTAGTTGATAAATCATTGAAATGTCGCGTATATATCTTTTTTGTTTCTATTAGTTGACAAGCCTACGTGAACTTTATCAGTAATTTTAGTGGAAAGACTGTCATTAGGAGAGGCACGATAACAACGTTACAAACGGGATAATCGTTGATTCTTCGCCATTAATTAATTAGTCTTTAGTCTGAAAGGCCTGGCCACTTGGTAAGCCAGTATACCAATGTGGGTGGTGGTTGAAGGAAAACGGGAGGACAACGCCGATGACACGACGATGACGATCGCTTTCTACGTGGTTTGCCTATACGTTAAGTAAGCAACGTAACGTGGTAGAAATTAGTTCCCAGAAGGGATCGTTTTCGCGTGTCCACCCCTCATCAGAGACCGATGCGTGCTGCGACCTTATATTTTCAACACACGGCCTCTCTTCGAAACTCTCTCTCTCTCTGTGCACGTTACATCCAACTTACATTTATCCATAACATCGTGATCCTCTGGAAATAGAGAAAATAAAAATATCAGATTATAATATAGAATATTAATATTCTTCCTTTTAATAATAATTATGATATCCCATAATAATAAGCCATCGTCAAATTTTAATAATAATTATATTTATATCCTCTCTAATTAAATCTAAGGGGTTATAAGATAAGATAACGCTGTATATATTGCCTATATCTTATATATGTGATAAAAAAGGAAATTTCGGAAAATTTCAAAATCGATCGTGATATCGTAGGAGCGTTTAATTCTCTACGACAGCAGATCTCGATAATGACGACAGCGATCGGAATGGCTCGCTATGGATCGTTGCTCATATAGTGGTAGTAATAGTAATAGTACTACTACTACTAGTAGTAGTAATAGTAGTAGTAGTAGTAGTAGTAGTAGTAGTAGTAGTAATAGTAGTAGTAGTAGGTCGATAGATGAGTTTGGATCGGGCACGGTGGTCATCGTGGAAGAGCTAGAGGAGGAAGAGGAGGAGGAGGAGGAGGAGGTGGAGGAGGAGCGACAGAGCGTTGTTGGCGTTGTCTATGTCGTCGTTGTTGTCGTTTCTCCATCGAGAGAGGAATCCTCTTGGTTTGGCGAGGGGTGGTACGTCAAAAGGGCCACGTATGTCGGTGATGGTGGTGCCGTAACGCGAATCGGTGATATGGCGACGAAGGTAAGGTTTGGAGTGGGGGATGAGAAGTGTTACAGTGGTGGTGATGGTGATGGTCGTGGTGGCGGTGGTGATGGTGGGGGATGGTTGCTGCAACGCTGTGCAACGCGTGCACAACGCATAACGTCAACAACAATAGATTATGCCCTAACGTTGAGCGAGTCCTCTCTCTCTCTCTCTCTCTCTCTCTTTCTCTCTCTCTCTGTGTCTCTTTCTCTCTCTCTCTCTCTTGCAAGCTCTCAGTTAGGTATGTGTGTATTGCCGCGAGTATACGGCCTTCGAGCCCAAACATAAACGCCTGCTACTACTCCTCTACCTCTTCTGGTGAGGCCGTTCGAACGATCAAGTCCAATGAGATTCCATTGTCCGAAGTAATTAATATTGATTGCCACCTGGTTTTCAATTCTATCGTTTGATTATAATGAGTAGCAAAGAGTCGACCGATCGACCGACTGACCGGTCGCGAAAAAATGTTTACTTATCTCCGATTAATAAATTAGCCAATTGATTAGAAAGAAACTGCTTATTCGTTCTATGTGATAAAAAAGGGGTTGATCAAATTTCAAATTGGAACGCAGAAAGAAAGAACGGGCCAGATGAGAAGAGAAGAGACGAGAAGAGACGGGAAGAGAAGAGAACAGAAGAGAAGGCGAACATTCTCATGTAGGTACATGCAGGAAACGAGGTGTACAAATGAAGTAGGAAGTGGAATACGGTAGTTTACGTTATATTACATCCTCGCGAAAGGTGAAGAGAGGAACGGAGTGCCAGCCTCGAATGTCAGCAACTATGGAAACCGAATTCCATTCGGCGTCACTCAATATTCCATCGGAATAGAGACCTTCGGCAGGGCGACGGAGTCTTTTGTTTCACGATGCGGGCGGTACAGGTGGTACTGCCATCGAACGCTGATATATGTATATATGTGTATACATATAGCTTGGTACAACCGACAAAGAGGTCCACGATGACGATGGTGCGTAATATCACGAGGATGAGAGAAGAGAGAGAGAGAGAGAGAGAGAAAGAGAGAGATTGAGGACTACGACGAGTAGGACGAGACGAACGGTCTCGTCGAAGGATCGTCGCCCTATAAGGGTAGTATCGTGTGTCCTATTGTCCGATCGATAAATCATCGAGTTCGAGACCGGACGCGACGACCACCGCGTCTTTTCTTCTCTCTCTCTCTCTATCTTTCTCTCTCTCTCCTTTTGTTCTATGTTTTGTTCTTTCTCTTTCGATCGGTGGATCGACGATGTCGATCCTCGAGCGATTGCCTTTGCCGATGATGAATCGTCTGTACCTTCGACAACGTCCCACTTCTTTCTTTCTATCTTTTTCTCTCTCTCTCTTTCTTATTCTCTCAAAGGAAAAAAGAAAAAAAATACACAGGTAAAAAATCATCCTTCCGAATTATCGATCGACTTTTTTTCTTTCATCCTTTTCTACTTGTGTCTTTCGGCAAATTTGAACATTACTTTTTTCATGGATCGATCTCTAAATAAGTTTACATAAGATTCTTTTAGCACGTGCCCATCATATCTATCTATCTATCTATCTATCGTGGTCTCTCGTATACCGCATAAGATTATTATTTGCGTAATTCAATCGTTTTCAATCTAACAGTTGGACTCGACCACCATCGCTATTACCACTAATCGTCGTCTTCGTCGTCATCGTCACCATCACCTGTTCTCTTTCCCTTTTCTCAAACACGAAGATTACGAGTGAACTAAGGCGGAAACGCAAACGCGTGCTGCAAATGCGGTTAACGTAAGCCGATATCGAACGTCTTTAGGATCTTCTTTCGTGCTCGCTAAAGCCGAGAGTGGAGAACGGCGATCGGTAGATCGGCAAGGATCGCGACTCTACGCACGTCGGAGTAACTCAATAGCGGTCGTGCGTTGGTTCGTCGATCGCGTAAGTAACCAACGAGCTAGCCAGTCGATGATCGGCAGACCGGCAGCGTTTGCTTATTTGTCTGCTTGCCTGCCTTCTTCGATGGTTCCTTGGATTCTTTGGTTGGTTGCTTGCTTGGTTCCTTGCTGTTCCCTTACCGACTGACCGACCGCCCGGCCGGCTCGAATTAACTGGACTTTGGAATTTGGATCGGTTTACTTTAAACACCGGTGCTCGCTAATAATCTTCCTTCCTTGCTAACGTTAAGGGTGGTAAGAATTTTGCACGGAGAACACGAGAAGGTAACTGATGTAAAAGAAAAGAACAAAGAAAAAAAGGGAAAGAAAAAATCCTGCGATTCTCTAATCACTTCTTTCGTTTCCTCGTTAAGAAAGAAAGGGAAAAAAGAAAATCCCTACTCCGATAATAAATCTCGAGTCCAATTCTTTTTTGTACAACGATCTTGAGAAACTTGAAATGTCATTTACATTGTCACGTGACTTGCGTGAATTAAAAAGAAGAGGAAAGAAAGAGGAATAACAAAAAAAAAAAAAAAAAAAAAAAAGAAAATAAAAGAAAAAGAATTTTTCTCGTCCATTAAATCTCTCTTTTCTTCGTCGTCGTCGTCGTCGTCGTCATCGTCGTCGCCGTCGTTGTCGTCGTCGTCGTCGTCGACGAGGAGAACTTACGCGGGGTAAGTTCCGGGGTAAAAAGAAATTACCACGATTAATTAATTCGCCAAGTGGCCGTTGGACGGTCGCAAAAGAGAGAGAGATAAGCAATTGGAGGACGGCTCGCATGACGGAGGCGGCAACCGTCCCATAACTCGGCACTCTGTGCGCTCGGTAGTCGCGTTCGCGCGATATCGCACACGCGGTGGCTGCGATGCCACCACGTTGCTTCGAAGTCGAGTCGCACGCGTTTAGCATATAGAGTGCAACAATTAACTCGGCTTCCTAGGGCAAAATATACATACACACACACACACATATATATATATATGTACGTGCGTATATATAAATGTATATAAATATATATAAATGCGAATGCATATAGTACATAAAGGGTGACCCAATTTCTTTCTACGAACGTATGTACGCTGATAAAGTTCCCCATTATATAATTTTATCAAAATTTTCATCTCCGAGAAGGGACTTCAAGCGAGACCCGTTATTTTATTCATTCGTTCATTCATTTATTTATTTAATTTCTTTTTTCCTTTATCTTAACTCTTATTCAATTAATAATTATAAGGAACATCGACGGTAAGCTTTGATAATGAACGGAGAAGTACTCCAACGATTTCAATATATTTTCAACTACGATTATTACGAAATGATATTGACTTTGTTGGTATATTAAGAGTCACCCAGTATATATATGAACCTCTGCCAACGTTCCCACTTAATTCGCCTTTACTTTTATTGTCGTTCTCGTCGTCTTAATAATCAGCATCGCGGGCAGATTAATGCGGCTGGTAATTACCAAGTTTCGGAGTCCCCTCTTCTTCTTCTTCCTCTTCTTCTTCAATGTCCAAGGAACGTGGTGTGCTTCCTCTCTTTCTCTCTCCCTCTTTCTTTCCCTCTCTCTGTCTCACCCTCTTTCTTCTCCTCTCTCTCTCTCTCTCTTTCTCTGTCTCTTTCTCTCCCTTTCTCTTAGGTTGTTGTTGTCGCTGAACTTCCAGATGTCAGACGAAGTGCCTCCTCGCTCGTCTTCTTCTTCGTCCTCGTCGTCTTCGTCGTCTTCGTCGACTTCGTCGACTTCGTCGTCGTCGTGATTCCTCTTTCTCTGTCTTCCTTTTTCGGTTCGTTCTTCTTGTGGCCCCGAGCTATACCTTCTCGCTAAGCTCGATACCTGCCAGTCTCGTTTCGGTTTCTCTCCTTTTTAAACGAGAAACGTTTGCCAGGCGGCGTTAACCGCTCTCCTCCTCGATGATCGTCTCAGGGCAACGTCGTTAACCTGTGAGCACACGCGTACCTATACCTTCTCTTTCGCGATGCATCCTCCATACCACTATCTTCTCTTCTACTTATTTATTATACTCTGTGAAAGGTCAACTTAAATCTAAACTGCGGATCTACATAGCTCGAAAAATTCAGAAATGCATACTCTTGATATCACTCTAAATATATTATTATATTATTAATAATATATATATATATATGTGTGTGTGTGTATGTGTTTACGTATATAATATTTATCGTTTCGCCTTGAAAGATTTTACTAATATTATTAACTTAAAAATAGAATATATATATATATATTTTAATAAGAGAGCTCTATATCGAAAAAGTCCCTTTAACTCGTGTCGTCGACTTTGTCGTTTTTTATATCATGATACCATGATGTATCATAAATATAAGTTGCCAAGCATAATCATAGAGTTATGATTTACGTTATCAGTATTATCGTGTCTCGAAACGTAATCTCCCACGACTTGTCTCGGGTATAATATTTGCGCTATCGCAAATCCTCTGTATTCACTCTCACCATGCTTTAATCACTGCTTTCGTATCTGTCATTTATCGTCAAAAATTAACTCTCGCTTTTTCCTCAACGCTCGTTGAATCGTTTAACATCGTAGTTCTCCTTTAGTTCTTAAATAATTGTTCGTATATATATATACACATATATATAAAAAATAATTATTCCTGTATATACACATAAAATACATTCTTTTTTACGTACCTACTCTATATCTATTTTACAAAATGATTTAATTATAATTAGATCGAGTCTTTAGGCTTTTTCATTTCCTTTTTTTTCCTTTCTTTTCTTTTCTCTCTTTTTTTTTTATTCATTGTACTATTAATGATCGAACGAAGATGAAAGTTCTTCGCGATTTTCATGGTGAACGATGCGCCTTTTCGCTCGTGTGTTAGTTCTCTTCGATCTTGGCATTATTTTTCAAAATGAATCTCACCCTCTTTCTCTCTCTCTCTCTCTCTTTCTCTCTATCCATCTTTCTCTTTTCCTTCCAAGACAGAGCTCAGGTATACAGTTTGAAATGACTCGACGAGTCGGCAGGCCGGTAGGAGAGGCGACGAAAATGACGTTTCGTCCGTATCGAAGGAGCACAAAGGTATCGATAATGGAAGTGAAGGAAACAATGGCCCACCTTTCGAACGAAATATCAATTAAAATTGGGACGACTAAAATAAGAGCGACGGGAGACGCATTGTCCTGCCCTTTGTGCCGTTCGTTCGGGCGATTGAAGAAAGAAAGAAAGAAAGAAAGAAAGAAAGAAAGAAAGGAAGTAAGAAAGAAAGAAAGGAAGGTAGGAAGGAAGAAGGAAAGAAAGAAGAAAAATATGATAAAAAAAAGAAGAAAAGGATGAAGAAGCAAAAGACGAAGAAATAAAGAAATAAAGAAAGAAACAAAGAAAGATAGAAAGAAAGATAGACAGAAAGATAGATAGAAAGAAAGAAAGAAAGAAAGAGAAGGAAGCCTTGGCTACCGTCTTACGTCTCGTTCCGTGACTCACCCAGGCATGTAAATTAATTCTACTCTTTCACGGAGCGTTTTACGGCGCGGCTTTCATCTAGAGATTTTTTTTCGGTGAGCTAAAGAACGAAAGGGAGAGTATGTCCATTCTTTTGTGTATGTGTGTATGTATGTTGCGTGTGTGTGTATGTTAGACGTTCTATAGGATGAGAAATATAGAGAAAGAGAAAGAGAGAGGAAGAGAGAGAGAGAGAGAGAGAGAGAGAGAGAGCGTAACGAAGGAAGCATCGTGTCTCGAGAGGTCAACGAGACGATAAGTAAGCGAAGCTGGAGGTGGCAACCCCTTTCGTAAGGGGTTGGAGGAGTACTGGCTTGGGTGGTAGAGGGCAAAAGGCATTCTCCAAGACGAGTAACGACATTAGTCGCAACTAACTGGATAAAGTGCAAAGTAGATACCTACGAGAGGCCCCGTGTCCCGTAAGCCGAGTATTGTACTACAGGAAATACCGTTAACGGAGAGCCACGTTGACGATACTCCACGAGTTGCCACGAGAAGAAGAAGAAGAAGACGAAGAAGAAGACGAAGAAGAAGAAGAAGAAGAAGAAGAGGAAGAAGAAGAAGAAGAAAAAAAAGAACAAGAAGGAAGAGAAGAAAGCTTGAGGTTTTCCTTTTTTCTTTTGAGCGATAGTTAAAAGAAAAAAAAAAGGAAAAGAAAAAAAATCTATACACCTAAGTACGTACGTACGTACATACGTATGTATGTGTGCATGGTGTATATACTAGTAGTACGAGACTTGCCCTTTTCACTCGGCAGGAGAAGGTCTAATGGGTCGACGGGTCTTAAGGGCGATTTAAAAGGTTCTTAATGACATCCACTGGCCAACGAGGACGAGAGCTCGCCGCTTCTCGCCTAGCCAGCCATCGGGATGGGTTAAGGGAGTAGGGTGGAGGAGAGGGAGGGGTCTCTTCTTCTCTACTTCGAGGCTCTAATTTCATCCGAGTGGAAACCGAAGAAACAAGTGAATTAAGCTAGCCTACGTTTTACAGCGTGGGTGGGTACGTCTTATCTCTATGGAAAATAAGATCTTGGCCACTGTTCTTCAGAAAACGTAACCACCCTTTTACACCTCATACTTTGTACGCATACTTACAACTAAGCTCACTATAAAAGTAATTAGATATCATTTTTGTTTGTTCATTTTTTGACGAATTGCTCGACATCCGTTAATGTGATATTTGTAGATGGACGAAAATGAAAGATGATCGCGTTCAGGGAAAATAAAGAGGTGAATTAAGAGGAGAAGGAGAAGAAGAAGAAGAAGAAGAAGAAGAAGGAGAAGGAGAAGAAAGAGGTGAAGGAGGAGGAGGAACAAGAGGAAGAGGAGGAAGATAAAGAAGTTTGAGGTGAAGGAAGCAAAGAGTAAAGCAGGTAGGATAATCTACATAGGCCGAGTCACCGGGCGAACCTTACGCCCGACAAAGAGCATTCTCTCTCTCTCTTTTTCTTTCTATCCTTCTCTCTGTCTTTCTTTCATTTTTCTCTCATTTGAATATCTTCATTAATATCCCTGCAGCAGGAGAAGCAACAGAGAAAGAGCAGTGGCTTTTCGTTGCTCCTCCTTCCTCCTCCTCCTCCTCCTCCTCCTCTTCTTCTTCTTCTTCTCCTTTTCTCCTCCTTCTCTTACGTTTTCATCCTCATCCTCATCCTCATCCGCCACGATACATGCATTACTCGACTTCTTGCCACCATTTAATCGATCTCGCTCCGTAAATTACGAGGGCATCGACGATTTGTCGCTTCGTCTCGCATCTGCCTCGATAGAGATCCATACGATCCTTCTTGTAATGAGCTGTCCGTGTCGAAACGATCTACTCTAGTCAATGATTTTAATCGATAACTATTCGATCGATTTGGAAGTTACTATCAAAAATATCTTTCTTGATCTTCAGTCTAAATCTTTTTTTCTTTTTTCTTTTTTCTATATATCTTTCTACGAAAGATTAAGGAACACAGACAGATAGGATCAAATGATTTTTATTTAAATGTTTTTTCACGCTGATGTTAGATCATCGATTTTAAAATTCTTTGTTCGATCCCCTTAAGTCTTCGCGGGTCAAACTGGCCACGATCGGTCGATCTATCAAGTCTCGAACGATACGAGTAATTATTCGACTCTTAATTACTCTTACGCGTTGTAACGACTTGGGAGATTTCCGTACGAGCTCTAACGCGAGTAACAGAGAGAAAGAGAGAGAGAGAGAGAGAGAGAGAAAGAGAGTGAGAGAGAAAAAGAGAGATAGAGAGATGAAAGAACGCTGTGCATCTCTTGCGAGAAGGAGTGCTTCGAAACGATTCGTCTTGTTCCTTGGAAAGATATATATATACAGAGAGAGAGAGAGAGAGAGAGAGAGAGAGAGAGAGAGAGAGAGAGAGAGAGAGAGAGAGAGAGAGAGATTCCTCTTATTTTTATCTTCGTTTCAATTCATTTTAACTTGGATATATAAAAAAAATTTGTCCAATAAATTAATCAATAATTTTCATCGACATGTACATAGTTACCTATAACAAACACTTGACTTGATAAATATACATACATATATAATCTTTCATTCTTTCTCTTTTGTTTGTTTTTTTAACAAAGAATTTCAAGGGAGAGTAATTTGGACCACCCATCACCGAAGAAACTAATCACAAGGGCATTTTGTTTTGCCGCTTTTTGCGCTCTGAAGATCCTCTCTCTCTCTCTCTCTCTCTCTTTCTTTCTCTCTTGACCTCCGCCATCATTGGTATCTACGTCTTCTTCTAGAGATATTACATGCATATACACATACATGTACCAAATCACGAAGGTATACGTGTATCGATAGCTTTGGATCGGCCAAGAGCGATGAAGTTAAAAGGAACGAACTAAAGGAACGAAAGATAAAGATGAGAAAGAATAAAGAAAGGGTGGAAGAAAGGAAGGAAGGAAGGAAGGAAGGAAGAAAAGAAGAAAGATAGAAAGAAAGAAAGAAAGAAAGAAAGAAAGAAAGAAAGGAAAGAGAGAAAGAAAGAGAGAGAGAGAGAGAGAGAAAGAGAAGAGAGAGAGGGAGTACCCGAAGGCTTGTGAGAGAAGCAGTCGGTCTGCAGACTGTTGGCCACGTAATAATCGCCCAACACTATTAAACTAAACCGGGAATAATATTATATTGAGCTATAGGATATGGGGGAAGGGATGGAGAAGGGGAGGGGGAGAAAGGTGCTGGCCGACGGGGTGGAATAGCGGACCGAGTGAGGTGAAAGAGGGAAGAGGGAAGAGGGAACTGGAGAGAGAGAGGCCATGGTGGTACCACAGGGCTTCTCAGAACTAAGTAGATTCGAATTTCGATACGGATGATCGGGCTGAATACAAATTACTCATATATGCCCCTCGTCCCTGGTAATCACACGGTGGCTGCTCCACCACGGTCCAAAGAAAAATGCTTCGCCGAGCGGCGAGTCTCTCCTTTTGTTATTTTCCTTTTTTGCACGATATTCTCTCCTCTCCTCTCCTCTCCTCTCCTCGCCATTTCTTTCCTCTCCTCTCCTCTCCTCCCCGGCCGCCTCCACCGCATCGAACTCGATCTCCTTTCTCCTCTCTTATCCATTTTTTCCCCCTCCCCTCCCCTTCTATCTTTTTCTTCCTTCATCCGTCCTGACTCTATCCTCTCGTCGTTGCGTCTTCTTTCAAATGTGTGCATTCCTCCAAAAAAAGGAGAAAAGAAAAGGGAGAAACGAAAAGAGAAAAAAAGACACAACGACGACGACGGCGATGAAAACACAACTGATTTTGTAATATCTCTCCTATTTAATCTTCCTCTTTTCTATATTTTTTATTTGTCCTTTTTTTTCTTCTTGTTTCATCTCTTTATCGATTTCGTAATCACGTAATCATGAGATATCGTTCGTGAGTGTCGGGAAATACTTTACTATTCGACTTGGTAGAAAGTAGGTTCTCGATATAAAACGATATATGAGGTATATTACGATATATACTATCGTTATTAACTTAACGAGTTTTATCAATTTTTTCATACAAATGTACAGGTCGGTCGGTTGGACGGACGGTCGATCGGTCGGTCGAGCGGTTGGTCGGTCGGTCGTTCGATCGGTCGTTCGGACAATCTCGCGAAGTAACGAAAAGATGGCCAGGACCAGGGCGTAGTCGTTCGCGCTTTAATTCTCGCTGAAGGGCCGTAGGGGCCCTTTCGGGGGGTATGGGTAGTCGTGGCTGGCTAAACTCAAGTCCTGCCCCCAAAACCACCAGGAATCCAATCATAATTATTATTCGAGGCGAATCGATCGTGGCTCTCGATAGGATTGGCTCTTCGAGAGTAAAAGAAAGAGACAATAAGAGATAGATAGGGAAAGATAGAGAGAAAAAGAGAGATAGAGAGAGAGAGAGAGAGAGAGAGAGAGAGAGAGAAAGAGACAGAAAGAGAGAGAAGATGAAGAGAAAGAGAAGTAGAGAAAGAGAGAAGAAAATAGTCTATAAAGTTGGGTCTTAGAAGGATCTGCCAAGTGAACACGTGAACATACGCTAACGGCTTTGTACGGAGTGGTAGCCGCGCAACACTCGAAGCATAAATAATTAATAGTAGCCAGAGAGCCGCGAAGTGAGTCGACGGCTGTTTTGTGGTTCCGAGGCTCCGCCCAGCCCGACTACGGGGCTCCTCCCTGCAATGTGGAACTCGCCAGGAGAAAGAGAGAGAGAGAGAAAGAAAGAGAGAAAGACCATCAAACGGAACAGCCAAGAAGAAGAAGAAGAAGAAGAAGAAGACTAGCGAGAGCTTATGGGGCAGCTTTGACTTATACCGTATTCTTATTCTTCCTTTTCTTTTTTATTTTTGTTTTTTACCGATTGAAAGATCAAGTATCATCTTAATCGCTAACGTCTGTTATTGGTGGTGTCTTCTTCCCTCACTCTCATCATCGACACTTTCTCTTGTTCGTCTGATTAACGAAAGGAAAAGAAAAGAAAGAGAAAGAGACGATAAAAATAAAAAGAAAGGAACAATTTGAATTTAATAGGAAAATAGATAATAAATGTTCGATGATGAGAGGGAAGAGAGTCTACGACATTATCTAAATTTTTCGCATGATTTTAAACGATATCTACGATAACGCATGCCTCCAGCTGGTCCATCTTCGTACGATCTTGCTACGTCAGTAGATTCCGGCCCACCCTGGTGTCCTGTCGTAATTCGAGCAGGATTTCGTCGTATCTATGGGACATCTTTAGGAGTCTGAACGATCCGTGGTGACGTCTATGTAAAAGTATATCGAGCACGGATCAACGCCTCCTCGGCTGGTCCGATAATCGCAGCATCACTGGAATAATGCTGAAAAGAGAAAGAGAGAAAGAGAAAGAGAAAGAGAAGAGAGAGAGAGAGAGAGAGAGAGAGAAAAGAAGACGGAAGTTTCACGAGAGGGGAGAAACTGACTTTGAGAGTTTGAGGGTGGCGAGGTTGCTGTGGTGGCACCCTTATGTCAAATCTCTCTCTCTCTCTCTTCTTTCTTTCTCTCTTTCTCTCTTTCTCTCTTTCTCTCTTTCTTACTCTCTCTCTCTTACTCTTTTTCTCGGTCCATGAAACTGGTCGACGAGGGCTGAGCTGGCGATAAGGAGTCGTAAAAAATAATGACCGGAAAATTAATCGAACTCGACACGCTTGGTGCCGTCGCTTCGCGTAAGAATATTGTAACTTTCTCAAACGTATCGTATGTATCTATACCTATCTGCCGGTGGTACGAATGAAATTTTTCTTCAAATTCCTCCTCGTCATTTTCTTTCTCTTCTTTCTCTCTCTCTCTCTCTCTCTCTCTCTCTCTCTCTCTCTTTTTATTTTTTCTCTTCTTTTTTTTATCATTATACGAATTAACATTATCACCTTGAGTGAAGCTCGTTCTACGCTTAATATATTTGTCCTCTTGCTTGTTAATATCGAATTTGATTAAAATACGAATTTGTTAAAAAAAGAAAAATGAAAACGTATATACGACAAAATTCGGATTAATGTAATATTATAATAACGACAGATATTGACAATAATTCGTATCCACGTATGTACGTGCTATCACCAAGAATATATATATATATATATATATATATATATATATATATATATATATATATATATAAAGAAACAAGAAAATGAAAATAAAAGAAGAAGAAGAACAAGAAGAAGAAGAAGAAGAAGAAGAAGAAGAAGAGGAAAAGACGAAGAAAAGAAAAATAGTAAAACAAGAAGATAGAAAAGAAGCACGAAGCGTTCGTTTAAAACGTGTGATAGAGTTTCGTCGACGATCACACAGAACAGCACAGCACGCGAGAGACAACAACAAGTGCTCTTTAGAAACCGGCAAAGGTCGGAGCTAGGTGTCTTGGGCAAGGGTCGATCGGTGGGGAGAGAAACAGAGAGAGAGAGAGAGAGAGAGAAAGAGAGAAAAAGAGAGAGAGAGAGAGAGAAGTAGAGAAAGAAAGAGAGAACGGCACCTCTCTAGGAGCATTATTTCCTTCTCTCCCTGGTGCTCGCTCGAGCGCGAGAGAAGGTATTATCATTATCGGACGACGCGACGGAGGGACGCAACTCTGGAAGAAAGGGTTGAGTTTACACAAGAGTTACCGACGGTTCGACGCGAGCCGAAGTGCTTACTGAATCACTTAAATGATTAAGGAAAAGGATTGTTTGGATAGCGCTTCGAATCCCGGGCCATTTCATTCTTCAACGTTACGTCCTTTACTTATTCGTGAATCTTCTCTCTCTCTCTCTCTCTCTTTTTCTTTCTCTTTCTCTTTCTCTCTCATATTCTCTCATTCTGTCGTTCTCTTGCTCTCGCTTTTTCGTCGTGGCATCTTAAGGTAATCCGTTTTGTCAACGAGTTCCAACCCTCTATCGCTCATTACCTTACCTCTTTCTTACCTCTTTTTATTATTCGTCTGCATCTACTTTGAAAGATCTTTTTTATATAATTATCTCTTATCGATAGTAGAGGAAGATGCATAAGTAGATCTTTTTGTCGATCGTATTGGTATTTATTACGTATTTAATATAAATAAAGTGGAATATATATATATATACACATTTACTGTAATAAGACTGAATTTTCTTATTTCCTTTATAATTAATAAAATAGCAAACGTTTATTATTATTATTATTATTATCATATGTAAATTTTTTTAACTAAACGAACAACATTCAAGTAATCGCGATAAACGTGTTAAGAAAAGAAAATAGAGAGATAGAAAGAGAGAAAGAAAGACAGAGAAAGGATGATGTTACGCGTACAAGTCAGTGGTTATAGTCTTCGAGAGTCAGGCCTCCGAAACGACGGACATTAAAGCTATTAAGACAGCGAAGCTTCAGCGTGAAGAGATGACAGTGATAAACTCGGCCCTCTGACACGAAGAGGTATTTTTCCCGAAGAGAAATCTAAGAGTAAAGTAGTGGATACCTACATACACACACGTACATACGTATATAGACGTCTTTTCTTCTTTCTCTTGATTCTTTTTTTTTTCTTAAATCTTGTTAAAAGGTGATAAGTATGCCCTCTGAAAATAATTCCAACTAATTACATGTAAAGATTACGATCGTTCTACTAATTACTTCGACAATAAACTCTGTTATTCTCAAAACATTTTTCTCTATAATCAAAATCAATGACGAAGAGAAGCATGATGCTCTCTGTAAGTATTCTAGGTGGTCGCTCGTAATTGAATAACACCCCTTGGAATAATTGTAACGTTTATATAATGTACCTCCATAAATGATTTGGTAGACTTTAAAGAGTATATTTAACGCCATTTCAATTTGAAAACCACTGGCTCAGAGCGATACGGAAACTGAGAACAAGGTGTATCGTTACAATTTATTATAATATAATTATGGTATACTGAGAAGGATATGTCGATGGACCGAACGGATAGAACCTTCCTTTTTTCTCTCTCTCTCTCTTTCTCTCTGTCTCTCTCTGTCTCTCTCTCTCTCTTTGTCTCTCTCTTTCTCTTTGAAGGGAAATAGCTGAGCAAATACGAAGTCACGAAGTCGTTCGGGATCATCTGATCGGCCGAGGACGGGTTCACCAATTCCTTCTTCTCAAAGTCACGCGTTCCCTTCGTCGAGTGAACGCGTTCGAAAGCTGGACCCCCTTCTTCTCTCTCGCATGCCTGCATCGACAAAGGCGCTCGTGACAAAACACGACGGCGTATGGCGAGCCACGATGCCCCACGATCGTTACTCCAATTAACGATCGTTTTACTTCGACGATGAGCACGTCGTATGTGTTTGTGTCCCGTTTCTACATATACACGTATGTGCATGTCTTTCTCTGTGTGTGTGTGTATCCGTCCGTGTCTATCTAGCCTCAAGAGGATGAATTTTATTCGTTCCGGTCCAATGTCTCTTTAATACGATTAAATTCATCCCTCTTTTTTTCTTTAAATATCTTATCTCGAAAATAATTTAGCTGATCTAATGAAACGTTGAAATATGTAAAATCGCAATTATAATGTCGAAATATTTGGTTGATCGTATCTGATTCAAAAACGACATGTTTAGTCTGTTTAGAGAGAGAGAGAGAGAGAGAGAGAGAGAGAGAGAGAGAGAGAGAGAGAGAGAGATCAGTATAGTAGGCGCTAACGACGTCAGTGGGAAAGATCCATCCGAGATAAACTCAGCAGGTAACTAGCCTCCCTGCTGAATGATCCTTCTACCTTGTCTATCCACAACGCTTTGATTACTATGCCAGGAAATTGGGATTGTCGGATTTATGTTTACCAGACTCTCAACGCGCCGAACGCCGTGTAGATTTAATGGTAGACAAGCTGTGCCACGGATGAGAACGTTTTCCCTTATTCTTCCCTTCGTTTTTTACAGTGAAATCTCTCGCGAATCAATCCGTTTATTCTACCGTGCGTGAAATGCCCTTTGTATAATAGTTTGTTTCTGATTTTTGATAAGCATTCTGGTTTCATTTCTCTTTTCTTCTCTCTCTCTTTTTTTTTTACGCTTTGTCTTGTTGCATTACACCAAAAATTGTTATTAATAGACGTTAGAAGTAGTTTAAACCGTGTGTTAGATATTAATCGAGGATCGTCAGTCGAAATTAGAATCAGAATTTTATATATATATAGATTGAAAGATGATTAATATTATTTATATCGTAATTACATAATTGTGATATAAAAAACTAAGGAAAAAGAAAAATTTGTCTTCAATCCAAATCGATAAATATTCACGATTAGAAAATAATTATCGAAGCGTGAAAAGTTCGGCCATATCGAATTGTTTCTTCAGATATCTTGGATATGATATAACCATCACGTTATTTAAGTATACGTTTCGAATACATAGGTAGATACATACACACGTTGGGGTGAACGTCGTGCGCGCGTTGTATCTTATTACCAGGTGAATCCTTTCAGCGGATAGATCCAGAGGAAACGATAGTGATTCCAGCTTGTTAGAACCTCCTTTAATTGCCTTTGGCTTTTCATCGTTCTTGCGTATACACGCTACGATATCGTCTTAACGCGCCACTGATATTTTTTATTTCTATATATGCATATACATATACACCATAGAAAATATTTCGTTTGATTAACAATTAACAATTACAATTGAAACATTTTCCCTAATCTATAGAAACATTGAAAATTCTATTTTTCTTCATACATATACATATCGTCGATCAATTTTTTTCTATGACACCGATTACAAAACGCTTAAATAAATAATATATATATATATATACATATACATATACTTAACAATAGTATCCGATTAGCATAAGTGTAAAATTACTTGCTTTAAGACTCTTAAATACAGAGGTACCGCTACGTTGACATTATATATTATTTATATTTTCGATCGCGACGGACGATTCGATCCTTCTCCATACGTTCTCTCGCTCGTTCGCTTTCGAACGTTTTGCGACGTGTCATTTAATTTCCGCAATAACGCGTTTGTTTCCGATGAAAAACACAAAGTGGGTAGTAGGAGGGAAGCCGATGAGAGAAGAGACCATCCAGTGTGTATACCGAGGCAAGAGGGAAAATAAACGTGCGTGTAGGTATACATACATATATATATATATATGAGAGAGAGAGAGAGAGAGAAATAGATAGATAGAGAGAGAAAATGTGTAGAGAGGATGTGAAAGAGAGAGAGAGAGAGAGAAAGAGAGAGCCAGTAACAACGCAAGTTGGCTCGCGATTCGGCGGGCATTGTTTCCCTGGTACGCGGGTCCAGTCGCAGCTAAATGCCGTGAAATTGTCATCCTACAGTCACAAAGGGAATTCGCTCTCGCAGCCGGTGAAATATAAACGCGTTTTTCCTCGGACAAACCAAGCTTTTCCAGCACGATTGTTATTTGGGCCGAATTATTGTTTACCTTCGCAGAAACACAGTATGTACTCGTTTCTATACCTCTACACACAATATGTATGTATGTATATATATATATATATATATATATATATATATATATATATATATATCTTTCTCTCTCTCTCCCCCTCGTGATAGCGTTGTTTAAATGTATTTTTTTATTCTTTCTTGCTTTCCGTCGTTTTTTTTTTTTTTATTATTTCGTTTTTGGTCCATTTCCTTTTTACAGCAATACAGATTACATCTCGTGTGTATATATATATATGTGTGTGCATGTGTGTGTGTATTGGTATATATGCTTTACTCTCAACGTTGCGCTATCCATTCTCGTAGTATGGAATAAGCGTTGTAAATGGTCGACACAACAACTATGATTTAAACGATATCGTCGATGAGAATCTACGGCATACCGTGCACTCGGTATATGAGTGCGAATAATTATTTAAAAAATAATTGCTTTGCATTGATGAAAAATGGACAATTCTATGAAAGTTGTCGTGTCTTTTTATCTCGATACTCGAATAAATACTTAATACGATCTATTCAAGAGAACGATGTGTACGATCGTTCTGTGTCAAGAGTTAACACGACGTAGAGTCAGATTTTATTGTAATCGTTAAAACTATGTGTATTTTAAATGACGTGTTAATAATTTGACAAAAATTGTATTATCGTTGAAGAGAACGATTCGTTGCGTGTGTACGCGTGCTCACGCGCGCATGATTATATTTCTATGTAATTATTGAAAAAAAAAAGAAAGGATGAATAATTATCGATAATTAATCAGTATGAAATTAGAACGTCGATAAGAATAGATGTATTGAAACGAACAATAATAGTAATATTTTTGATATACCGATGATCTTCTTTGTATTAAAATAGTATCTTATTTCTAAACGTACAATCGAACTCATGGATATCTAAATAATTATTAAAAAGGAAGCGGCCATTGAGGATTATCGACATCTAATAAGGATGAAAATAGAACGACGAATAAGTATAGGCTGAGATATTTAGACGATAGCAAATGAAAATAATAGTAATATTTTCCTTGTAAGACGATAATTAATTTTCTTATAAGTAAATTAACGTTCACACGAGTATAAATATGTTAATTGTAGGAATATTGCTTTCCGTTAATGACGTTGTACAATTAAAAGTTAAAAATAAATAAATTAACCCAAGTAGGAATATATATATATTCTGATATGTTACAAAAATATACAATCTATTTCTGTATTAACATCGACAACGTCATAGACGTAGAAAAACACATTGTAATATTATAATTACAGTACAGTATTTTTAACAGAGAGCTTACCTTCGTAATTAATTCCCTTGAAGTATTATACCGTCCGATCGATGTCCACCAAATCATAAAGAATCGACGTTAACGTTGCTTTAATGCTGACACACTTACTCTCGACGAGATCCGATAACCGACTGCCTAAGAGGTTACACGTATTTGTTTAGACTCAAAGTCACGGTCGTGTTTACATTTACGGCACATTATCTTCTTATATTCGAGATATTTACATATTTCGAGATTCATAGGGAGAAAAACTTAATGTTATTATTATCGTCAGATTCGAGGAAATTCATGTATCCGTGTGTGTATACATATATATAACATAATAAATATAACGATTTAAACGATATCCACGTTACATTGTCCTTTCTTTTTCTAAAATTAAATGCTTAGGGTATAGAATCTTCATATATATCGACGAATCGATGATTAATATTATATTGAAATTGAAAATTATAGATTGTATTGTATTGTATGTATATATACAACTTGTTAATTAATTACTACATATCTAAATTAACGTAAGATGATCTACGATATATACGCTCTATTTGATATATATACCGTACATATTATATTTATCATATATATATATATATATATGTATGTATATATATATAAACATAAAGAACCCATTCTATTAGAAATTTGTAATAAAACGTTCGGATTGTATTAATCTGATGAGTAACTTATAAAGATAATAATGTTATGGAAAATCGTAGAAAATAGAATTTATCGAACTAGTGGCATTCGTAGCAATGCACGCGAACCTTTCAATCTCGATTCGCGTTGAGAATGGACGATCGATTAGGGAATTTCGAAGCCCGAGACGTCGTGTCCCTGGGGTCCGCTTAGGGTCCGCCCCCGTTTCCCCCAACTCGGAAATTCAACCGTGCGTGATCCGATCGAGTCTATCCTTCCATCCCTCTCTCTTTCTCTTTCTCTTTCTATCTCTTTCTCCCTCCCCTATCTCTCTCTATCTTCGTTGACGTAATATTGGAAAATAATGCACCACCATATATCTCGACATACACCTAGTTGTACGTACATGTGTCTGCACTTATATATATATATGTACACACACATTTAAAAATCCTATGACCAGAACGCACGCAGGCGAAATTA
Organism: Vespula vulgaris; assembly: GCF_905475345.1. Classification (NCBI taxonomy): domain Eukaryota; kingdom Metazoa; phylum Arthropoda; class Insecta; order Hymenoptera; family Vespidae; genus Vespula; species Vespula vulgaris. The sequence goes on along the minus strand of NC_066600.1, from coordinate 2,451,805 downwards.
TTAACTTTGCTTATACCGAACGAATCTTATTGAAATCATTTTCTTTAGAATTTTAAGATTCTTTAAGAATGAATTTGAAAATTGTTGAGCTACTATCTCTTCAGGGATTGAAATTTTAAAAGAAATAATATCAATTAAAAATTCACATCGTTAATTTTAATTGATAAAGAAATTGTCGTATGAAATAACGCTTGTAAGTACGATGTATTAAGAAACAGTTTAGAAATATTGAAAAATGTGTAGAAGGGTAATAGAGAGATCAATGACAGAGTTAAGGATTGAGAGAGAAAGAGAGAGAAAAAAAGAGAGAGAGAGAGAGACAAGATGATCGAGACGCGTGTCCATCGTAGTAAAATTCATAGTTAGCCAATTCTATTGTCTGATCTAGGATCCACTTAAACCGAAGTAATTGATAGATCCCTTCGAAGCTCAACGGTACCTATGGTGGTGGGCCCGAAGGTATATACGACAGGCTAGAGGTTGAGGATAGAGGCTTCGCACGACCCCTTTTACTATCTCGCTGACGTGTTATTAGTTAATTCTTACAATTACTCCTCGTGTCCCTGTGGTTATTCTATTACCGTTTATAACTCTCGTAGATCACCTCAAAAATGGAGTCACTTTTCTTCTTTTCTTCTAAGGCTCGCGAACTAACGAAAGTATACGGCCAAACTTCCTCTTTCTATCCTTTTCCTATCTATACATGTGTATCTGGGTGTTTGTATGTGTGTAAGATTAACCTTACCTAAAAGATCGATGATCCTTTTCTTTGATATGTGTGTGTGTGTATGTATGTCTATATTAATAATACGTACGTAAAGATTATATTCGATATAATATTATACTTACGACATGATGATAAATATAATCGTGAGAAGCTAATGCTCGATATTTTTTTTCTTTTTCTATCTCTCTCTTTTTTCCTTTTCAAAAGAAATGGAATCGTTTTACTCACGACGGATACATGATCACGTAGTTCGTTATCTAAACGATTTAATCGTGTATAAGGCTATTCCAAAGTTACCACGGAAAATAAAGTTGAAAGGGGTAGAGAGGAAAGAGATAGAGAGAGAGAGAAAGAGAGAGAGGGAGAGAGAGAGGGGGTGGGGAATGAGAGTTAACTTTTCTAAAGACTCTTCGATAATAATTCTATATGGTTAACTATGTCGAAGAATAACGTAGAATAACTGCAATAAAATTATATCGATAGTTACAGCGATATCATGGTTAATAATTATTGATGCAACCTCTAATACGTTCTCATACGCAATGTCTTGTATCTAACAGGTACACGTGGGCGTATTAAATACGACCAACTACTGTCTTCATATATATATATATATATATATATATATATATATATATATATATATATATATATATATCTACTTCTTGGCTTGTTTTTTTTTCTTTTTCTTTTTTTTCCTCTTATCTTTTACTGTCGATCGATAGATTGATAACAAAATTGTCGGCAATGCGAGTTTTAACGATAGTCTTTTAACGATAGGCTCGAATGTTTAATCGAAATGAAAAATTTTTATGAGTTACAAAAAAAAGAAACGAGTAGAAAAAAAGGAAAAAAAATGAGAAGGAAAGAAAGAAAGAAAGAAAGAAAGAAAGAGTGCCGTCTAGCGTATCGAAATTAAAACAACTATTTTACATATACCTTCATTACTTCTTTTCTACTTTGAATAATACACGCTTAGGACTGGAATTACTTTGGAAAATATAATTGAGCAGCCAGAGTGGAAACGTAAATCGAGTGCGCTTGCGTAAATGTACCGTGATGATTTAATCTGGTTTCTACAAAGGATCCCATCGTAAGATCTCTCTCTCTCTCTCTCTCTCTCTCACTCTCTCACTCTCTTTCTCTTTGTCTCTATCTATCCACACTCTCTTTCTCTTTCTCTCTCTCTCTCTTTCTCTTTGTCTCTATCTATACACTCTCTCTCTTTCTCTCTCTTCCTTTCTGCGACGCCTTAATTGTAGCGTAATGATCGTTGCAAGATAACGGTGCGAGCGAAGCGAGTTTTCAATTACCGGAAGATCGAACGGAAGAGTAAGAGCTTTTCTCGCAAGGAGCATGATCGAGACGATCATTGGAATATTCTTTGATACGATAAGATCTAAGACAAGTGGGATTAGAAACTGGTTTAAGTATGTATTTTGATTAATTACAAGATGACATCATTCTATTCGACCTCGATTGACATGTACAATTTATATGTATAATGTAAAGATATATATATTTTTTTATGTAATTATTCTTAAGATCACGATAATGATAATAGTAAAATAATAATAATAATAATAATAATAATAATAATAATAAACTTTACTTTAGTCCTTCTTAAGAAAGAATTTTTAAATGTAATAAATTTCAAGCATAATGGAAGAGTAAGAGCTTTTCTTGCAAGTAGCATGATCGTCGAGACGATCATTGGAATATTTTACGATACTATAAGCTCTTACACAAGTGGGATTAGAAACTGGTTTAACTATGTATTCTGATTAATTACGAGATGACATCATTCGTTCTACCTTGATTGACAAGTACAATTTATATATATATATACATGCGTGTGTATTCTTTTTATGTAATAATTCTTAACATGCTGATAATAATAATAGTAAAATCATTACTATTATTATTATTGCTATCATCATTATGATGATGATTATCATTATCATTATTATTATTATTATTATTATTATTATTATTATTATTATTGTGGTTATAATTATTTAGTTTAAATATTAGCTTAGTCGTTTTGAAGGAAGACTTTTTAAATCTAACAAATTTAAAACATAATGGATCGGATCGATGGAATCGATCAGTTTTTCCGTGGATGGCGCCCGTCGAAGGCCTCGGACAAGCTGGGCGCCTCTTCTTGCACCTCCTTTTTCATTATACTACGAGACGGCGGTTCGTGTTTCGCGGAGAGTTACACGCAAGAATGCGGCACGATCTGGCGTTACACCTTAGCCCATAACGATCGACCGGATGTGGTTCGCCGGATTTAATCGGGCCAGACGGAAAAATCTCTTCCGTGAGAAACTTGCTTCCCAAAGTACCTTTCTTATCTCTTTATATATTCTTTCTCCCCTTCCTCCTTTCTATTTCGATATCATCAGAATATCTACCACTTAAATAATTTCTAATCGATATTAAATCATTCCGTTCGATCAAATTCATACGCAGAGTAGATTTATTCATTAATAACATCATTAATTGTGCTGTAATAACATCCAATTAAATATCAGACGATTTTTGGGTAGGAAAAGGATCGAAAATCGTTTAAAAGATTGCCTCGTTATCTCCGAAAATCTTTTTTATTATTATCTTCCTCTTTATTATATCGGAGAGACGAAAAGAAAGAGATAGAAAATGTAATAGAAGGGAATGATAATAAAAAAAAAAAGAAAAAGAAGAGAAAAAAGAAATAATGAAAAAATAAAGAAATAGAAAAAGAGAAGAAAAAGAGGATTGCCAAATGAAATCTGGCAAAGGAAGAAGGTCTAGAAGGTGCTCCTTGCTTGAAAATCTTCAACGCATAATTACACCCTTGTGAATCGAGTAAGTGAGCGAGATAGAGTAGTCGACGTTTTGCAAGAGACAGAGAGAGAGGTCGAATATATCTCGTAGTTTGATTTACAGCTCTCGGCGTCGTCCATCGGGTCCGTTTTGATTGCGCTTCCCTCTAATGGAGGGTAAACGGCAGGACGTTCATGAATTTGTATTAGAGAATCGGTTCCAAGAGCCTGTTCCTAGCCGGCCATTCGATCCTTCGAGCTATCCTCTTACGTCCAACGTGGACGTCCACGTTGAGCTTCGTCGAAACTTTGCAGGACGTCCACGAGCTGGGCAAACTAAGTAGTTTGCCTTGGTAACGTTTCGATCGAGACGTTCGTAGGAGCTTCTCATGGTTCCTCTCAACTGGCTCTTCCACGTGAAATATTTCTTGGATATCACCTATCCTTTAACTTAGATCGTTTTAATAATCAAATTCGTTAAGATCAACTTCTTCGGCTCGAATTGAAATTTTCGTTTTCTTCATTAAAGATCTTTGATAATTTAATTAATTTCTGCTAGATATCTTACGTCATTTTTGTATCCTTTAAACTAAATGCTAAGTAGTTTTAAGTAGGTCAGTAACGTATCGATCAAGACATTCGTTCGAACTTTTTATTTGGGTATTATTTATTTTTTAACTTAGATCGTTTTAGTAATAATCAAATTTCCATAGATCGACTGTCCAATTCGAGAAATTATTTTTGAAAAATAATCATATGAATTTTCCCAACAAAGATCTTTGAGTTTCACTTAAATTCTATCGTACGGAATCGTACGTCACTTTTTTATTGTTAATAAAAAAAATGTAAAAAAAAAAGTTATTCGCGTTCTTCGTGACATAAATGGAAAATTCGAGATTGAGAGTAACAAGTTCGTTGGGAAGTAAACTCGAAGAAGGATTAATTTTCTAGACCGAACTACGACCCATTGGAAACACGTAAGACGTTCCCTCTGAGAATACAGTATTCGTTAATCTGTTTAAATAACGAAACATCTCTCTAGGGAAGTAATGCGAAGGGGAGGAAGGAAACTAGCAATGAAAAGAGGAGATTGTATCTTACTCTGTTCTGCTTATGAGAATAAACGAAAATCAACGTGTGACTATGATCATTAATAACAATTTACAAAATTACGTGATTATCTTGACACCGTAGTAACTCAAACGAGCTTGATTTCTTCCACGATTAAAAATTTTATTCATGCCTCTCTTTTTTTCGACTTTAAAAATTCTTTTTTTCTTTATCCGTTTTTTTCCTCTTTTTTTTCCCTTCAAAATTCTTATCAATTTTCTTTTCGATAAGGCGAATTTGATGAACTTTTTGAAAGTAGTAAGTATAGGTATCTATGTACGTCTAGACAGAGTTTTACGTGGGCAACAGAGTCAAAGCGGAACAACGAACTCTTTCTTTCTCTTTCTTATTCTCGTCCAGCGAAAGGGTGCGGTTCTCTTCTGATACAGGTACCTACATACATACAAACATACACACACATACACACACACATAGTATACGTTCGTACATACGTGACGCGAACGAGTCTTGCGCTAGAACGTCTGCTAAACTAACCTGCTTGGAATGCGGCACGAGGGCGGGATGGCAATGCAAATTTATTCAAAACTCGAAAAAGCCCTCGGCTCGATTCAGTTTCCCCTTCTCTCTTTCCCCTCTCCCTCTCGCTCCTTCCTCCTTCTCTTCCTCTCTCTCTCTCTCTCTCTCGTCTTCCCTTTCTTCTTCTCTTTCTCTCTTAAACTTTACCTACGCTTCCCTTTTTCTTTCTTTCCCCCTTTTCCCTCTATCCCTTCCCACTGTATAAATACATACGTATACCTACATAGATATACACACACGCATAGATACAACCACTGCTTTCTCTTTCACCCTTCGTATTTCTTCTTTCCCACTACTTTTCTCATACGTCGATATACGAGACTTTTGAAAAATCCTAGTAGAAACGAGAACGACGAGGGTAAGATCCTATGAAAAAAAAAATCAGTTTAAAAATCCTTTACGCAAACACAAATATTTCAGTTTTTAATAAACTTTCATTTAGAAAAATGTAAACGTAAGATTTTCATCCGACTTACCAGAAGATTACATACATAGACATATACATATACATACACATATGTATATATGCAAATTATATATGGATAATATCCTATGTTAAGAGAAAAGACATATTTATAGATTTAATTGTTTTAATTCTTTATTAGATGTATTCAGATTTTTATTTATCAGTGTTAAAAGAAAGAAATTAAAAATGCTAGGGAAAAAGTACATAGGGAAACGTCGTCGAAAGAAGATGCAAATGAGATTGCCGACGAACGAGACATCGTCGGTGACATCTTCGAACAACCCCGTTTTCATCTCTTTTCTTTCCTCTCTTTCCTCTCAAGTCTATAGCCCTCCGAAAGTCGAGTAACGAATCATAAAGATAACAGGATCCTCGTACCTCTCAACTTTTATTCCGGGGACATATTGCCCGACAATCATTCCGGCATTTGCATAATTATCGAATAAAAAGGATAAAGATAGACAGATAGACAGATAGAGAGAGGGAGATAGAGAGAGAGAGAGAGAGACAGAGAAAAAGAAAGAGAGGGTAGCAACCCCGAAACATTTCGAATGGTATTTCGTTGGCAGTGCGGCTAATTTTGCTGTTCTTCACTTTTCTTTTTTTTTCTTTTCTTTTTTTGCCCTTCTATCATCTCTTTCTTTTCTTTCACAAGAGTCCCTTCTTTTTCTTCTCTCTCTCTCTCTTTTTTTCTCTATCTGATTCCATCTCCTTCTCTGTCTCTATCTCTGTGGCAAGGAAGCTCCCTCCTTTATATCTCTTTCTCCCTTATTTCTCATCTCGCGCCTACGTAGCTCTTAAACTCTCTTGCAAGAGTCACGGAGTAGGACCCTCCTTCGTTGCGGCCGATTAGCTTAATGTTGTTGCCCATCCGGCTGGCCGGATAATTAGAATCGTGAAAGGCTATGTTCTCTCTTTCTCTCTTTCTCTGTTTGTTTCCTTTTTATTTGAACTTATTCCTTTTTTATTTGTATATTCTCCGTTTCTTTGTTATTTCTTTCTTTTTTACTATTCTTATATCTTATATATATGTATGTATGTACGCATATATTCTTTTTTCTGTAATTTACTATACTTGATTATAAGTCTTTGACGTAACTTTACGCGAAAAAGGAAAGAACATAATAAATAAATTGGGTAGGTGAAAAATAGACACAGTTTCAAGCTCCTACACACGTACACACGTACATGGTACGTTCACTGGTTCGTTACTATTTTGCGGTAAGTCTACACGCCGACGACTTGGCCGTGTTCCCGCGGGATCTTTTAAAGCTTTTTACCGTACACTTATTTTTCGTCTCTGCCCTTTCGTCAAGATGTCAGCGCCGCTAACGAGGAGAGTTTAAGCGGAGCAAAACAAGACATTTTTATCGAGAAGCGGCAAGGAACGTGGTGGAAGCGGTCCGCGTTACTATACCACACGAATTATGCTAAACACTTTTACGGAAGTCCCGACGGGATGGCAAAGAAGAGAGAAAAAGAGAGAGAGAGGGAGAACAAATGGGACATCTTACGAGCAAAAAACGCTAGCTTGATTTTCCCTAGGGTGGGAAGGAGGGATAGAGAGAGACAGAGAGAGAGAGAGAGAGAGAGAGAGAGAGAGAGAGAGAGAGAAAAAAAGAACAAAGAAAAAGAAAAAACGACAACTTATAAAATTATTCGCTTCTCCGATATAAAATAATGATATTAAAATTACGAAAGGAATGAATTCGTCCTTGAGAAATCATTTGCTATAGTTACAAAAAGATATCATCATCGTCATTATTATTATTATTATTATATTATATCGTATTATTTGCGTATATCTATACCTATATATATATACATATATATTAATACCTATACCTACGGCATAAAAATAAGAAATTAAATAGGTAAGGGTGAAAGACGAAAGAGAAGAAAAAAGGAATAAGGGAAAACGTCTAATTAGAGAGTTGCGAGCCGTGAGCCGCAATTAAGACGTCGATGCTTTCGACGGTCTTGCCGTGTGACTGATTTAATTAAGGGACCTTGCTCGACGCCTCGCTAACTTCACGAATATCGTTATTTTACTATTAAAAAAAAAAAAAAAAACGAAAACAAAAAGAAACAAAAAATATATATATATGTATATACATATATATATTTCTTGTTGAAAAGGGTGGAGCTTGTCTCGACCAATGAGCTGAGATCGCGTGCCTCCAGTCGTTACGAACCTGTAAATTGATAAGAATGCATCGTCGCACGCTGCTCTTGCAGCCCCTCTTTCTCTCTCTCTCTCTCTCTCTCTCTCTCCTTCTTTCTCTTTCGCACACATACACTCACAAACACAAGGAGTTGCTGCTTTTAAAGCTCTCCACTTTGAGTCCGAAGATATCGGACACGGAAAGCCGTCGTGCTTCGTTACGCCGTGCTTCGTGCTTTTCAAATCTCTTTAGGCTCGCGCCCTGTTTGCGTGCTGTCGATCCACGCGGGTAAGAGCCCTTTGATTATTTCTTACGTGCGATTAGGCGAACAGAATCGTATATCGTCGATTATATATAATGCCCGCGAGAGAAATTCGAGCTTGAATAATATGTAAGTACGTAAAAATAGACTTGCTCGGTTTATTTTTATTTTACTTATGTTTCAATATGATCAGTAATTTCTTTCTTTGTCCTTTTTCTTTTTTTCTTTTTTATATTAGGGAAACCTTAGTTTTTGATTATGTAATCTTTTTAAACGAATAAAATGAAAGAGCTTTGTATACCTACTATCTTCCTTCTTTTTTTTTACTAATCTTTAGACAGATTAGATCGTAGATAATTGTGTATTTTAAAATACACTTTGTTGAATTTTTTAACGAAATGATATAAGTCGAATAAAAGGATAGTAAAAATAAAGGGGAAAAAAAAGAAAAAGAAAAAGGTTGCGATTATTAATATAATAAAGAGGATACGTACGTGTTCGAATGATTTTCTCGTTCGCAAGGATTTTTTCTTCTGCTTTTTTTTTTTTTCTTTTTTCGATAATTTTCATGCTTTGCTCACTCGCATGATCGCTTCTTACTTTCCTTGCAACTTTTATCCACGCGACACGTATTCTAATAATAGCTGATATCTTTTTTTAAACTCCGTGGGATGACGTGCGACGACGTGGGACTCGGAAGGAGGGTCACTGTGTAGAATAACAACTATTTATTTATAGGTAATAATGCTGAATTACAATGAATACACTTCTTGCCTCGATACTAGATTGTATAAGTTCCGCTCGCGAAAAATCGCTGGATTTGCTGATCCCGTCGTCGTGATTGGCAAAGTAGCGATAGTTTTAATTCCATTCTCTTCCATCCCCCCTATTTCTCTCTCTCTCTCTCTCTCTCTCTCTCTATCCGAAATAATCTATTCGCATTTTCTAATCCGTTTTTTTCTTTTTTATTATTATTATTATTTTTTTTTAATCATTTCTTACTTATTTCCTTGTAAAAAATTCATTACGATTTTAGCGTCGATCGTGGATCGAAACAATTTCGATTACATTTAAATTCATTCTCTTAGCTTAGAAAAATGTTAGATTAAGTAAATTATTTATGATCGCTGTAGTTTGAAAAACTCTTTAATGAATTATTTAGATAATAGTTAATGAATACGAAAAGAGATATTTACAGATTTAAAAATGCTTGCGAAATTTATCTTGCACTTTCTCTCTCTCTCTCTCTCTCTCTCTTTCTCAAATTTTATTATATCCTTTATTAAGATTTTGATTTTCGAAAATCACAGGAGAATATTTTCCACGATCGAGAATAACTTCGTTCGAATGATTTTCTTACCACAACAAAATTGTCGTTTCTTTTCTATTATCTCGTCACTTTACCTCCTTAACTTTCTCCTCCTCCTTCTACTTGCCAATCAATCGTCTTAATGACGATGGCAAAGTACGGATCAGCTAATCGGTGGTTCTCTACGTGTAGCATCGTCTTAACGGGGCTTTAGCCAATTACGATCTAGACACTATGATTATGTGAACTTTACAACACAAGAATCTTACGGCAAAAGACTTTGTACATGGATCTTAAATATGTTGGGATTCGTCCTTCTCCGACGAAATATTTCTTCGTGCGTTTTCTATTTTTTCTTTCTTTCTTTCTTTCTTTTCTTCCTCTTCCTTTTTTTTATTTTCTTAAATCTTTTTTTTACCTGTTAAAATTCATCTCTTTAACCCCTTCCCTCCCCCTTCCCCCAGCGACCCACCCCGAATCCCACCCTAACCAATCCCTTATCGGTTAATTTCGTGTGTCACTCGTCCTTTTTTTCGTTTGAACGCGCGCAACTTTTGCTCATTTAATTTACGTTTACGTTATTTATTTTCATCTCTCTAAAAACGCACGAGAAATATTTCACCGTGTAATGTTCTTTTCAAATTCTTTTTTTTTTCTTCATCTTCATTTTCATCGTCACCATCAACTTCTTTTTCTTCTTCTTCTTCCTTTTCTTCTTCGTCTTTTTTTTTTTTCTTCTTCTTCTTCGTTTTCTTCTTCTTCTATCTCTTCTTTTTCTTCTTCTTTTTCTTCTTCTTCTTCGGACGACCGATGCGAAACGCGGGACACACGCAATATGGATTAGACTTACTTGCTTTCGGTATTAACTAAGTTATTTATATATAAATAATGCGTTATGATTTTTTTTTTTAAGATGCCAGGAGAATCGATTCTCTGCTTGTCTCTCTCTCTCTCTCTCTCTCTCTCTTTCTCTCTCTTTCTTTCTTTGTTATATACTCTCTCGCATATACACGCGCATGCACGCACACACATACTCATTTTTATCCTCGCAATACGATCCTTTCGAGATTTCGTTTTACGTTCGGTCCATTTTTTTCCAGCAGCTTCTCTCTCTCTCTCTTTCTTTCTCCCTCTCTTACCGTATTTAACTTATCGTTACTTTTCTCTCACGTTAATTTTCTCTAGGTGCTCTCACTTTCACACATGCACACATACATATTCTCTCTCTCTCCCTCTTTCTCTCTCTTTTTCTGTCTGTCTGTCTCTCTTGTTATAATACATTACTCGAGTCGTGGCTCGTCATATTTTTCTATACAGCCCTCCCCCTCTCTTCCTTTCTCCTTCGGTCGTGACTAAAAGAAGAAGAAAGAATAAAGAAAGAAAGAAAAAAAGAAACAAAAAAGGAAAGAAAAAAGAAGAAAAATGGAGAAGAAGGTCAGATCAAAAATTCTTTATCGACTAAAGATCTTATCGATAAGATGATAAGAGAAAAAAGAAAGAAATAATAAGAAACACGGACGAAGCGACACGACTCGACAAAATTTCTCTCTCTCTCTCTCTCTCCCTTCTACTCTCTGTCTCAATCTCTCTCTCTCTCTCTCTCTCTCTGAATCTGTTTTTTTTTTCAGCAAACTGACCAGCTTTGCTATCACTGACGCCTGCGAAATAATAATAATAATAATAATAATAATAATAATAATAATAATAATAATAATAATAATAATAATAATAATAATAATAGTAATAATAATTATAATAATTATAATTATAATTATAATAATTATAATAATATATATATATAATACAAATATATATATATAATTATAATATTAGTAATCGTTAATAATACTCGAAAATTGGCGCGTTTTCGTGTTGCGCACGCAGAAGCGCACGAGACACGTCGCCGTGTCTCTCTGCACCTTAAAACAATTAGCTAATTAAACCCCTCGTTCGATAATTAGGAGATGGGTACCTCTCTAGGAAGGCATGCACTCACGCACGCACTCTCATGCAGTCTTTAGAAATACGTCTTCTTCTCCTTTTCTCTCTCCCTCTCTCTCTTTCTATCTATCTAAGATATTTTGTTGCTCGATTCGATTATCTCTCTCTCTCTCTCTTTTTCTTTCTCTCTCTCTTTCACACTCTTACGTTCTCTCATCTATCTATCTCTCGTTTCTATCTAACTTCTCTTCTTGATTATTAACTCGAGCATTCGTATGTGATCGGTAATTACGTGTACAATATATTCTCTCTCTCTCTTTCTCTTTCTCTCTTCTTCATTCAAAACGAACAACGCGAATCTACGAGCTCCGAGTAGCTTAGCGTTTATTCAATGAAGAAATTCGCGAAAGCGTTTCGTGTGTTTTTTAATTAGTTTTATACGCGTTATACGACGCATCGTTGATATGTGCTCGATCGACTCGTATCTTCCTCTAACTCTCTTTCTACCTTTCTTTCGTTTAGAAATGTGAGATTTGAACGACACTACCACGAGGACGGCTCGCGATTTTGAAAAATGTCTTTTTCATTCTTGCTTTTTCTTTTTATTTCTTCCTTCTTTTATTTATTCTTTTCTTAAAATCCGCGATCGTTCTCACGTTTGTGTTCAATCGTTCGTCATCACTTTCCTATACACACACACACGCACGCACGCACACACACATATATATATTCATATATATATATATATATAGATATATATATTTGCATATATATATATGTATATATATAAATAGATATATATATATATATATCGTCGTTATTAATTATTATTATTATTATCACCAGCGTCTCGCGTTTACGTTTAAAAAGTTTGAGAGAGTTCTCTCCGCACTTTTCTTGTCGTCTTTTATTTTACTTTTATTATTAATTTTTATTTTTATTTTTATTTTTATTTTATTTTACTTTACTTTACTTTACTTTACTTTACTTTACTTTATTTTATTTTTCTGTTGCAAACACACTCACTGCGCAAATCACTGAGAGAGTCTTTCCAATTTTTCTTGTCTCATTTCTTCTTCTTCTTCTTCTTCGTCTTCTTCTTTTTCTTCTTCTTCTTTATCTTCTTCGTCCATGGTCTGGTTTCATCGTTTTCCATTCTTTTTCATTCCAACTCATTGGTAAGCGGAACAATCTTCTTCCCCCTTGTCCCTGTGTCCTCTTTCAGATATCCTTTCTTTTATCTTCGTCCTCGACCTGATCTCAATCGTTTCGATTGATACGCTCTACGCCTCGTCCAGTTTCTTCCTGCATCTTCTAAGTCGCACTCGTAAACAGTACTGAGTTTTTGTAATAGCCTGTCCGCGATTCTGAAACAGACGAATTCAAAGTGCATTTTTCGATGTGAAACAAATTGTAAAACGATTCTTTTCGAATTTTTACATTAAATTCTGTAATATCCTTTAATTACTATCGAGATAGATTTAACAAATAATCGAGAATAATTTCCTATTTGATAGACTAATTATTGATTATATCTGGACAAAAAATTATTGGCGGTATATCGCTACTCTAAGTTAGTAATTTTTTTTATGGTACTTACACTAGATATAAGTACAGCTATATATATATATATATATATATATATATATATACCTATACTAGAGAAAGATAAACGAACCGCATTCGAAATTTCTGTTATCGCAATGCCAAAATAATTACGAATTCATCCGGCCGAATGAGAGATGATCCACGAAGCGTTTGTTCCAAGAGAGAAAGATAACGTACGGACTTTGATCGAGTGGCTCGACGATTTCTACGAAGGAGTCTAAAGATTTTTCGAAAAGGGGGTGGTGACTTGGAGAAGGAAGGTTGCTAAGGTCATTCGATGATCGTTCGTTCACAAGAAGAGCCGCTCACTAATTATCGTTTGCCTTTCGAAACGTAGAATGTGAATAGAATATGCGTGCTTGTATGAGAGAGAGAGAGAGAGAGAGAGAGAGAGAGAGAGAGAGAGAGAGAGAGAGAGAGAGAGAGAATGAAAGAAGAAAAGAAACAGACGAACGATGGAAATAAAAAAAAAGTAATAAAAGAAAAACAATTAAAAAAAAGAAATAAAGAAAGAAGCAAAAAAAAAAAGAAAACAAGAAGAAGGAAAAAAGAGAGGAAAAAAAATATCAAAAGAAGTCCTGCGTGATGGTGGGGAGAGAGGGGGAGGAGAATCGCTACGTAAATATGAGACCGGTCGAGTCATCGGCCCTTCGAAAACCCTTTGAGATCGAGCCGCCACTCGACTTTTTATCGGACTGTCGCTTATGATTGAAAATGAGTGTGGCGCTAACAGACCGAGTCGCTTCCTCTCCATTCTTAATCCTACCGGCCAAATGGCTATCTCCTCTTTGTCATGGACGGAGGAGTCTCGCACGGATAACGCTAATTATTGTTTAACGATATATTATACGTTTCTTTTCTTTCGATTATCATTATTATTACCCGTTTAGTGCAATTATTTCGACGATATTAATATTATATTAATATTTCGTATAATGTTTCTCTCCATTTGTTAATCTTTTTTCACTTCCTCTTTCTTCCGTTCTTCTCTTTCTCTTTTCTGTTCTTTTTGTAGAAGAAATAAATAAGTAAATAAATAAATAAATAAGTGAAGAATTAAATAAGTACGTGTAATTGTATTAAACAAGTAAATAAGAATTCTCGAATAATTAAGTGCGTTAATTAAGATACAACAAATCCGTCCTTCACAAAACCTTTTACAAATTCATTCTGGTTATCGTCGAATCATGATCCGTCGGCTTGGGTTTGAAATCAAAGGTTGAAAAAGTAACTTCTTCCGGAGCGGAAAGAATTTCAATTTTACGAAGATTCGTGGGACCAATTAAAGGCGTGTTCCTTAAAAAGGGCTGATGTTGAAAATCGGATCTGGAAGGATCTGGAGAAGAAGAAGAAGACGACGAGGAAGAAGAAGAAGAAGAAGAAGAAGAAGAAGAAGAAGAAGAAGAAGAAGAAGAAGAAGAAGAAGAAGTAGAAGTAGAAGAAGAAGGACCAAAAGGAAAAACGATTATTTACGTGCTACGTCATGAGACATGTGCGCACGCGCGCACACACAACTTCGAAGAAAGCACATTCGAGAATATATAATCCATATATACATACATATATATATATATATATATATATATATATATATATATATATATATATAGCTATATGTATAGTTTTTGTCAGATCACTTAACTTACTTTGAACAAGTTTCGACGAGGCGAGGCCAAGTTTCGAATTTGCCAGCGTATGCCGCTGACGCCGCAGCAAGAAATCGAGTCGTGGAGAGACTTCTCTCTCTCTCTCTCTCTCTCTTTCTCTTTCTCCCTCTCACATTCTACCCTTCTTCTAGTTTCTAATTAAAGATCGAAACTTTATTCCGGATGACAAGAAACTCCTTCTTGTTTCGCGCACCGACGAGCCGAGACTAGGAACGATATAATAAACTTCTTTTTCTTATTTCATTTTCTTTCTCGTAAAAACCCGAACGCGCGTTATTGTTCAATAATAATTCTCGTTTTCATTGTCATAATGGATATATAATACAACGGTGGATTAAGAAGCGTCTGCCTCCTCTTCAGGGATTTCTTTTTTGTTCTTTTTTTTTGGTTCTTTTTTTCTTTTCTTTTTTTTTTTAGATACTCGATCAACGAACGAGATATTAAAATAATACAACCAATCGTTCAGTAATATGACAAGTTTTGTCGTCGTTTTTTTTTGCCTCGTTTTTTTATTGTCCAATTGTTAATTATTAATTTTTGATATAGCGAATGATATGAATAAAAGAGGATCAACCATCGTCATTACTTTTAAGAAAGCAAAATCACTTGGACTTTTGAATTTAATTAATACTATCCGAATGTCTTGTAACTTTGCTTTAACGCACCTTGAAGAGGAGACTTAACTTGGTCCCTCTCGGCCACCTGATGCTGCCGCGATTTTCTCTCCAGCTCGAGTTCCTGCACCAGCGATTCTGCGACAAGAAAAGATATAAAATTGAAACAGGCCGTCGGTTTTTCAAAACGACGTTGCGATATTTGCGATAGAAAAAGTATCGATGTATCGAGGATGAACTATCGTCTTTTTTGTTTTTCTTTTTCTTTTTTTTTTCTTTTTCTAAGCGTACGCGTTCAATAACTACTCCCGATATTATGCCCATGTCTAAAAATCATTTTCAAGGGCTCGACTTTTTTTCTTTTCTCTTTAAGTTTCTTTCTTCGTACGCGTTCATGCGCGTGCGCGTGAGTATGTTTTCTATCCCCACGTGTATGATGATAACGCGTGTTAAAAAAAAGAAAGAAGAGAGATAAAAAATAGGAAAAAAAGAGAGTGGTAAAAGAGAGAGAAAAAAGAGAGATAAAAAGAATCGTCGATGCTCTGATACGTGTATAATCCGATTTGCCTTGTCTTGCCAGGCCGTTTCTACTTTAAAAAGAAACACGCTGCGTTTTTGGGTTATCCACGAGCGAATAATATACATTATATCTCAGTTGCTCTTTTGGGGGGGTTCGTTCTTGTCGAGGCATGAAACGGAAACATCGTGCGAACGTTCACCAAGGACGAAGCGGAAGAGTAATTAGTGGAAAAGCAACGAGACGCTTGCCGGTGAGAAAAGGGGACCGAGGAATATATAACGTAGTAAGGCGGCCATGAAAGGGGGAGCGAGGATTTGTTCAATGAATTCCGCTTGGATTAGGGTGAAAACTGGAAAATGTCTCTTTAATGATATCGCGCCGAATTAACCGCCGACCGAGCTTTGCAAAACTGACTGGCCTTTTATTTTCTCGACCTTAGTTGACCTAACGGAACGTAGAGAATTTTTTCGTAAAGACCTTTTTCGTAGAGAGACCTTCTGTTGAATTTTTTTTTTGGTTTGTTTCCTTTTTTCTTTTTGTTTTTTTTTTGTCTTTTGTGTTTGTCACATATTTGACGATAATATCGAAAACTTGATCAACGATCATTTTCTTATAATTAATTAGAAAGTATTCGAAGATATGCAAGATAGTAAATAGATAGGAGAGAGATAAAGAGATGGAGAGATAGATAGAGACAGAGAAGAAAGGAACGAGGGATAAGATCAAATCTCTAAGCGTGAAATGGCGTCTCCTTAGGCAAAGAGCAATGGTAAAATCCAATTGCTAGGCCATTAAGCCTCGCTTAACTGGTACACCCTAGGTGCGAGAAGACCGATTCTCTCTCTCTCTCTCTCTCTCTCTCTCTCTCTCTCTCTCTAGCGTTCGTATAGGAGACGTGCGAAGGTGGGACTAGAAACGACGGGACCGAGATTCCATTATGCTTTGTGCAACAATAGCTGAGGGCTGTTTCGTACTACGTGGGTGTGAATTCGTGCGTTCGTCAGGGACGTTGTTATATTCCATGGGACACCATGGATGTTTGCGTTTCACTGAGAGCCAAATTACCTACCTCTCGCGCCCTTATCCGCGCGCGGGGCGTTTTCGTCCCTTTGATATCCAAATGACAATTTAACTGCTCAAGATATAGCCTCTATACGAAGGGTGAGAACGTACAAAAGTAAAGGAGAGGAAGAATATACGATTTAGAGATTACGTATTTAAAGAAATTGTGAATATATAGAAATACATTATGTATTGTTAATTAATAAATATTTTTTACGATAACAATACCAACGATATGTATAAGTTAATATACGCGGATACACGTTAATATATAAATATATATGTATATATATATAGATATATAAAGATGAGACTAAAGAAAGAATGTTGATCCTAACAATGAACTAATCCTTTCAAACTTTCCAACCAACAAACGTTCACGGTAATTTCGTCTGTCGTGTCTTTCATTGTCGAACGTTTAAGAAACCGAAAAGGACTGCGTAACTTTCCCTGAACACGTATACGTATCCTTTTCGAACGTCAGCCCTATGAAAGGGTTACTTGAAAAGGGATCGAGTGAAAAAGCACGAAGTGAGATAGAAAGAAAAGGGGAGAGAAAGAAAGAAAGAAAGAAAGAAAGAAAGAAAGAAAGAAAGAAAGAAAGAAAGAAAGAAAGAGAGAAAGATAGATAGATAGATAGATAGATCCGCGAACTCATCGATTGATCGCGTATTCTTTAGGACAGCGTGACGTATCACCGAAGTTGATAAAAAAGGAGGAAAAAAAAAGGAAGAAAAAATAAAAAGCGCGTAGCCATCTCGTTTAACGTTTGAGTTTCGTCGGCGTATACCAACGCACACATTGACCCTTTGTGACATATATGTACGTATGTATGCACCTATATATGTACATACACACACACACACACATATATATAAACCTTGACAAATCGTATGGACAATGAAAACAATTTCAGGCCAGAGGCCGGTTCCCTCGAATCTAAACGCTTTCGGTATTGTGGCTGCGTCGATTTTTTGGGGTTGGCGTTCCGGAGGATGAGGAGGTGTGGATCCGTTAAAAAGGAGAGAGAGAAAGAGAGAGAGAGAGAGAGAGAGAGAAGGAGGGAAAAAGAGAGAGAGACAGAGAGAAAGAGAGAAAGAGAGCTATATGACTCTGCGTTTATCCTCACGTAATTAACTTCGACACAATGCATTCGGAGAAGGCCGACTTTGCTTGGTCGAGAACGAAAAGGACGAAGGAGGAGAAGAAGGAACAAGAGGAGGTGGAAGAAGAGGAGGAGGAGGAGGAAAAGGAGGAGGAGGAGAAGGACAGAAGAAAAATAAAAGAACGATCGCGGAGATGAAAGAAAAAGAGAAAAGGTACTGTCTCTCTCTCTCTCTCTCTCTCTTACGGCTCCCTTTCGCAAGTAGCCCTTCTTTTTTCTTCTTCTTATTCTTATTCTCCTTCTTCTCCTTCTTCTTCTTCTTCTTCTTCTTCTTTTTCTTCTTTATCTTCTAAAGTCTGGAAAAATTCTGCCATTGTATCTCGTCGTATCGTGTCGCCATTGTCCAACGTCGTCCGACTACTTTTTACTTGGATTCTGTGTCCCTCCCTCCCCTCCCGCCAAGCTTTTGAGTACGGTATCGAACGCTAACGTTTTGTCGAAATGCCTTGAAATTGGAATCGTCATGGTTCAAGGGAACGCTTCAAACGATCTTTGCTAAAGATATGCCAATGATAACTTATTGGAATTTTTTGTTTTTTATATCCGGCTATATCCAACTATACGATGAAATTTGTCAATTCGAAAAGTTTCGATTGTTCTATCGAATTTTTTTCTATGTATATATATATATATAATCTATAATTTATTCGTTTATCTCTTTTTTATCTCTATCTCCGTATCCTTCATTTCTTTCTCTCTTCTTCGAAAGCGTTCGCTTTCTCAGAGTGAATGTTCCATTGAAGATCGTACTCAAGTGCACTCGAGAATTTTGGTCGGCGCGCGAAACGACGAAATTTAAGCAACTTAAGTAGTCGAGACGAGAAGAAGATACGGATACTCGAGGACTGAAGAGGAAAAGAAGAGAAGAGAAGGATGATTCTAACTAGAGAGAGAGAGAGAGAGAGAGAGTTCCCTCTCACTTTTTGCTCGAAGCGCACGCGAGGAGTAAGAGAGAAGAAAAAGAGAAAAGAAAGAAAAAAAAGAAGAGAAAGATGAAGAAGAAGAAGAAGAAGAAAAAGAAGAAGAAGAAGAAAAGTGGAAGTATCGAGAGGAAGGGTGCACGCGCGTGTTAGACTTGGAGGGTTGATTTCGTATAGCCCCGCGTTCTTAATTCTCTGATCTTTATGTAAAACGGAACGATAGTGTGCGACGTTGGTGAACGATATAGAGATAAAGAGAGAAGGAGAGAGAGAGAGAGGGAGAGAGATATAGAGAAAGAGAACGAGAGAACGAGAGGACTCCGCCTTGTGCTCGAGATGCAAGCCGAGCGTGAAATTGTATGAATCAGGGAACGCAAGAAATGTAAAAAAAAGAAAGAAAAAAAACTTGAAAGATAAAAATAATGATAAATGCTTACTACGCGTGTGTGCGTGCTTTATCATTTTTCAATGAACAATGATGCAAACGAAAAAAGTTGTTTCTATCTTTTTTTTTCTTTTATTTTTTTGTTTGTAATGTCTGCGAAAGGGTTAATATGAATTGCAACGAGTAAAGGGAATGTGGGAGTGAAGGAGAGAGGTAGAGATAAAGTATGAGAAAAAGAGAGAGAGAGGGAGAGAGAAAAAGAAAGAGAAGGGCTTTGCAAGTTCTTCATCCCTCTTTTTTCGAATCGAGAGTCTTATAATTTCAAATTTCCGCGGGCGTCGGAGAACGAGCACTCATCTCTCTTCGACCCCAAAACCTTTTGCGCTTTTTAAACTCCCGTCGTTCTTACTCTCTCTCTCTCTCTATCTCTCTCTCGCTCTCCCTCTCTTTCTTTCTCATGCGAGTGCGACGCGAGCCTCTTTAGAGGGTGGGAATTTCGTTTCATCCTTCGACGATAACGAGATACTCTTTTCCGTGAGTCGAATTGAGCTCAAGCAAGCGAGAACGACGAGGCTTTTTCGAGCATCGTGTCTCTCGAAGATTACGAAGTCTTCTCTTTCTCTCTCTCTCTCACTCTACTTATGTATTTACCTATTTTTATCTTTCTCTCTTTTTCATGTGTATCATTCTTCAACGTATCTCAAATTTTCCTTGGTTCTTTCTTACAATTTAAATCTCTCATTGGTTCTGTTTGTAACTCACGTGGAAAGATTCGCATCTTTAATCAATTTAATTCCTTTTCTCTCTTTCTCTCTATCTTCCTTTCATAATTTTTGAAAGATGAAGAAAAAGAAGAAAAAAATAAAAGGAAAGAAAAGAATGCAAATACGAGAAAAAAAGGAATTCTTATCATAAAACGTTGTATACCCTAGCAATTTCGAGTTTGGTCGATTACTGTTTCGCGTTTCTCTTTTTCTCTTTTTCTTCCTTTTCTCTTCTTTGTATTATACATCGAATCGTCCTTCGCCCGAACTTCGTCATTTACTGGAATAATAAAATGCGAGCATTTTTCCGTTCGAGCGTCTACGAGATCGAGCCAACGAGATTGGCTCCGTACATTGGAAAAGGAGAGGTGGGAGGAAGAAGAGGAGGAGGAAGAGGAGGAGGAGGAGGAGGTGGAGGAGAAGGAGGAAGTGTAATTCGACGGTGAAAATTGCGTGAGCACCGTTAAGAGAAAGAGACTGTGAGTGAGTGAATGACTGTATCAGTGTGTATGCTGTGTGTATGTGTATGTAAGGGAGAAAGAGAGAGAGAAAGAGAGAAAGAGAAAAAGAGAAAAAAGAAAGTGAGATGGCTCGACAAAATCGGAGCTCGTAATCGTCATGCGGGGATGGCAACCCCTAATATTTTGGACGGCACCTACGCACGACCCCGCGAAAAACTACCACGGCGTATAAATAGAAGCAGCACCCTTCCTTCTCACTCATTCATTCAGTCTCTCATTCTCTCTTTCTCTTTCTTTTTCACTCTTTTTCTCTCTTCCTCCCGATTTCTCCTGTCGTAGTTCGTTCGCCGGAAAACCACGTCGTGTCTTGTGGATATATTCGAACAACGAGGGATGCTTTCAACATTCTCTCTTTCACTCTATCTTTTTCTCTTTCTCTCTCTCTCTCTCTCTTTTTCTCTCGTTCACCCTCTACTTCCTCTGCTTTGCCTTTCTTCGACCTTTATATTGTTCATATATATATATATGTATACATACATACATACATACATACATACATACATACATACATACACCTGTCACGCTTTATCACTCTCGCGAGGTTATTGTCTTTCGTGCGAGTACGTTGTATGTGATTTCGTTTTCTACGATGCTCTTATCTCTTCTAATCTTGTTTTTTTTTCCCTTTTTTCTTCATTTTTTTTTCTTGAAGCAAATGAACGTTTTTTTTCTTTTTCTTCAGGGGATGGGTGTTAGAGGGAGGATGGAAGGTGATATTTAAAAATATTTTAAAGGAAGGATAATACAATGTTCCAAATATTAAGATATATACATATATATATATATATATATATATGTATATATGTATGTATGTATGTATCATTTAAAATATTAAAATTAACGAGACGTGTTTATGGAATACGATTCGCAATGGGTATTATATTACGAGCCTCTTCGGAGTTTCGAGTAGAAGGAGGAAAGATTATGGTTGCCATGAAATTATTGCATATAGTCTGAATATTAAAGTGTACTGGAGTGCTTCGTCGTGGAGATGTTGTGAAGGAATGATACGTGTGCGAGCGAGAGGGAGAATAGAGGGAGGGAATACAGATGAGGAGGATGAGGAGGAAAAGGAGGTGGAGGCGAACGGGAGCGAACGGGTGGGAGCGGTTTAAGGGAGGCCAAGGAAACGCGAGTGGAAGAAGAAGGAGGAGAATGCCGAGGAGGTGGTGGTGCTGGTGATGGTGGTGGTGGAGGAGAAGGTGGAGGAGAAAGTGGAGGAGGAAGAGGAGGAGGGAACATACAGGTAACGCCACAGAGAGCCACGGTGGCCGCCGGGGAAATTACGGCTCCTTCCTTACTTACGAGAGATGTGCATAAACTCTGCATTACGCTCAGTGGCGCTCACTTTAACGTTTTAAACTATGGAAAATCTAAATGTGTGTGTATATATATATATATATGTGTGTAATTTTTACGTAAATAAATCTATTCGCCTTGTATTAATGAAAACGATCGAACGATTAGATTCGATTTTCGACATTGCAATCGTCGTAGATTCCAATCAAATTAATCCATTAATCCGTTAATTACAAAGTACGTTCCTTATTATTATAGATTATAATAATTAACGTTGGAAATCGATAGGAGAGAGCGAAGAGATTTTTTTCTCATAAATCTCCATTTTTTTTTTTAGCACAGCTATTACTACGATCGTACGAAACAATTGAAAATTTCCGGTGGACGAGAGAGTCGGATAGAAGAGTTCTTCCAGAGAGATATGAGGATCACTGCTGGTATAGAATGCATGGACTCGAAGACACGACGGCTCTGAGGTCCCTTCGGGTGGTGTAAGTACCCACCTCTCAGACGACGACAACGACGACAACGACGACGACGTTACGCTTTCTCTCTCCCTTTATCTCTCTCTCTCTCTCTCTCTCTCTCTCTCTCTCTCTCTCTCTCTATTCTTCTCTATCTATCTTTCTCTCTCTGTTTGGTCCCTCCCACCCCTATTCTACCCCGCCTAAATCTCCGTTGTTTATTGCAAATGGATTCCGCATCATGATGCCCGGGTGGATGCTGCCGAGACTCGATTCAAATACCTCGTGTTTCCTCGTCAGACCTAACTCTCTCTCTCTCTCTCTCTCTCATCATACATATAGAGACTTCTATCTATCTATCTCTCTCTCTCTCTCTCCTCGTTGTACGTCGGGGTTGTTATTGCCTCCGGCGTGATTGCTCTCGCTCGAGATCTTTCGAATAATTTACTTTGGCCGATACCACACGACACACACTTTTCTCGACCTCCTCTTCCCCCTCCTTCCCCCCTTCTTTCCCCATTCTACCACATCCCACCCCCTATTTCCCTCCCATCCTTCTCCTGCATTCACGATTTTTCTCTTTTCCTTCGTACACCTATCTATCCCTCTGTTACTGTAGTAGTACCTACGTGTATATCCTGGAAACGAGGATCGAGGCCACTCGTCCGGAAGATCAGAAAAATTGAGTGGATTCTAATACGAGAACGCGATTATCCGAATTAGCGGTCTGCTACGGATCCTTGCCCTCTTTCTCCCATTCTTCTCTTGGTCCCTATACTTTTCAGGGGAAAGAGTTCTCGCAACTGGTCGATTCCTATCATCACGAATAAACGATCATGATGTAAATTATTTATATGGGATATTTTAATGCGACGTTTTTCTTTTCTTTTTTCTTTGAATTTCCTTTTCTTTTTTTTTCTTTCATTTTTTACGAAGAAATTAATTCTATCTAAACGATTTGACAGACGAATGATTTTTTTGGAGTTACATGAATATATATATATAGCTTCCTAATGGAAAATTCTAATATTTCTAAATAGGTATATAAAATATTCGATTGAGGTGGCAGAAATATGTGCCTATTTATTTAAACGATCCTATTTGGGTAACGTTAAGATTTAGCGAAACTATCGAAAAAAATATGGTACCAAAAGATGTCTACGATTTATCACGAAGAAACTGACCTTGGTAATTTTGCCAAAAGGCCGAAGCCTGACTACCGATGAGGTCCAGGCCGTATCCCCATGCTGGCTTCTCCGGCGTAGACGGTTGTTGCGACGGACGTGGAACCTGAGCTTCTCTGTACTGTTGCGCCGCTGTTTGTTGTTGCTGAAGGGGTTGTTGTTGGGATTGTTGTTGGGATGGTTGTTGCTGAGATTGCGAGTGTACTGGACTGGCTTCCGGTGGTTCTGTGCTTGTACGAGCTTCCGTCGTCACGTTTTCTGTATTTTCAATAAAACAAAAATAAAAAAAAATACAATACACTTTAACACATCAAACGGATGATTTATCATCGTCGATCGACTAAGAATCTTTCATTCTTCTCTTTTTTTTTTTTTTACAAATGGAGACGCGTTTAAATTAAAACATTATGACAACGGAGAACGTCTTCAACGAGTAAAGAAGGTGGTAATCGTTTTGGAAAATAAACTCTCTCTCTCTCTCTCTCTCTCCCTCTTTCTCTTTCTCGGTGTAGAATGCGGAGTCTCGTTCCGTTTGATTTGAAATTAGTATCGCTACTCTCTGGATCTGACAGAATTAATCAACAGTACCGAAGACGAGGACGACGTTTACGACAACTACGTCGACGATTACGACGACGACGACGACGACGACGACGACGACGACGACGACGACGACGACGACGATGACGACGAGAACGGCGACGAGAAGGAGAACGTGCCAAGGAGAGAAGTAGAGAAGGAACCACTTGGCAGGAGGCAGGCAAACAGGCAAGTGAGCAGGAAATGTTATATCGGAATAAGAGATTTCACTTAAAGGGTTTCGCGTTTGAGTTTTGGTAGTGACAGGAAGAAGGGTGCCGTGTTCTCTCTCTCTCTCTCTCTCTCTCTCTTTCTCTTGCTAATTCTCTTGCCGGAGGATTCGAAGAGTGGGCGGGTCGAATCTCGCAGAAGAAGAGAGAGAGAGAGAGAGAGAGAGAGAGAGAGAGAGAGAAGGTTAGAAGAGAAAAGGACAGAGAATGAACCGATAGGACGACGATGATACAGAGAAGGAAGGAGTAGGATGGTAGAAAGGAAGGATCAGGTGAATCTCACTAGAGGATAAGTAAGGAATCATATTCTAGCGGGTGTCAGTCTGTTTACTTTGCTTTGGCGAATTAATTAATTCGTTCCAAGATCAGGAGCTAGCCTCGAGGGATCTTTATCTCTCGTTGAAGACGACGACGACGACGACGACTTCCTATCTTTCAACTTGAAAATCGTTTTGCTCTTTCTCTTGGTAATCCAATCGAGGAGGAAGGAGGAAGGAGAGGAGAAATACGATCGAGTCTCTTACAAGACGAGTGTGTATATCGAATAATAAGGTCAAAGTTTATAATGGACACTAGAGTAAGTAATTTTAAAGACGTTTGCTTGATAACGATCGAATATAAATAAGAGACTTGCGAGATTCCGAATAATAGATATCTTAAGGGTAGTAGTATATTTATATATGCGTGCGTGCATGCATGTATGTATATATATATATATATGTATAAAAATTTATGTATGTATGTATATACATTTACCAGTGATCGCTCGAACTTGCTCGGACGAAGCTCCCGTGGCTTTAAGTGCCTCCTCCAATTGCGTGCGCCTCTTTATCTCCAGATCTAATTGCTCCTGCAATCGCTTTCTCGCTCTTCGTTCCTTCTTCAACCGCTTTTGATAGACGACTGAAAAATATAAGGTAGAGAGAGAAAGAGAAATGAGATTAATTAATGTTTCGTTTTGCTTCTCTTTCTTGTTTTTTTTTATCTACGTGTGTGCTTGCGTGTGAGTGCGTTTGTTTTTTCTTTCTTTTTTTTTTGTTTAACTTTCCCTCTTTACTAACGATACGAAAGATGTATCTGACGATGAATATTCGTCAGAATCGTTTAAGATATGTAGCTCGTTGAAGAAGTTCCTCGGTTGGTGGTCAGAACCCTGGAGTGGTCGGAGTCCGTCAGAATTATCACGGTGCTATCCTAACTGCAGCAGGGGGTTTCGCACGGCGTGCATCGAAAAGTCAAAATAATGCGTTCACACCAGAGATCTTTGATTGTTCGAGTTTGGCTACTGTGCGTGCGACCGACCGGTTCGCATACGGCACACTGACTGAATAGCTTTAAATCGATATTAATGTCTGAATAAACATCGTTCACCTTTATCATATTGTATATTTTTGTACATACGAATTGTGGGTAATAGTATTTGCTTCGCTCTGTTTGTGTTTATGTTTTATAAACGTAGCGTACTACCAATGTTATTTACGTTGTATTACAACAAAGAGGGATGTGTCATTCAATTCCGAGAATTCAATGAGATCACGAAACAATGACGAATTGTTTTTGTTTATTCTATCACGACGAAAAACCGACGCAATTTTTTTTTCTCATAGATATACGATTTATTTGTTAAGTTAAATAATATATGTATGTATGTATGTATGTATGTATACAGTACACAAGCGTAAAGTCATTATACTCTTTTTATTGGTTTCCCTCATTAAAAGATTTTTAAATAAACTTGATAGAAAAGATTTAATCTAGAAAGTTATTATAATTAATATATTAATTGTACCATTTATGACGATCTTCTAACGCGATCGTTTTGTAAAGATTGGAAAATATCCAAACGTAATTTTCTATGTAATAAAAATAAATAGAAGTTAACGATTAAAGAGAGTTAAATTTCTTTCTTATCTTTTTCTTCTCCTTCTTCTTCTTTTTCCTCTTCTTCTACTTGTCAACTCTTATCTTTTTTTCTTTTTTATTCGAAGTGAAGAAAAAGATAGATATAGAGAGATCGATCGAGTCGATCGATGCCTTTGAACCGCCACCTTTTCTTTGCTCGCTTTAATTATTTTCCGTCACTGTGAACCAGCGGCAAGCTATTGTGTTCTCTCTCTCTCTCTTTCTTTCTCTCTCTCTCTCTTTCTCTCTCTCTATCTCTTTATCTCTCTCTATCTCCATCTTTTTCGTGCAGTATCTCTCGCCATTGGCCATTTCGAGAGGCGATCTCGCGAACACTCTCTGCTTTGTTGTCGATGCCTTTATCGTTCAAGAAAAAGAGAGAGATAGATATATACATATATATATATATATGTATGTATATGTATATATGTATGTATGTATGTATGTATATATATATAAAGAGAGAGAGAGAGAGAGAGAATATACAGAGAGAACAGCAATAATAATACCGGACCGGTCGGTTGAGCTCCTCGGACGTCCAATGTGTCGTTTCTTGCCACGTTTTCAGTGAACGCGAGAAGAAAAATCGACGTGTCTCGTGAAAAAAACGTGATCGAGAATTCGATCTCAGGAATTCTTTTCACATCGAAGAGGAGGAAGAAGAAGAAGAAGAAGTTCGAGAAGAAGAAGAGAAGAAGAAGAAGTTCGAGAAGAAGAAGAGAAGAAGAAGAAGTGAAAGAAATAGAGGAAGAAGTGGAAGAAGAAGAAGAAGAAGAAGATTAAAAAGAAGAAATAACGAAGGGATCGCGTTGAATCCAAAGACTTTTCGTTTCTTTAGACTGGTAGAAACGACGGTGGCTTGCCGTCGCATACGCAAATCAACTTGGTAGATTACTTTCTCTCTCGCAAGATGATAGACGGTAGCACGAGTCCGTGTCGCCTTAGGCAACATCCTTTACTCTCCTTCTCTCTTTTTTCTTTTTTTTTACTTTTTCTTTTTTCTTCTTTTCACCTTTTCGTTATTAAAGACATCACTTGAGAACTTTTCTTATATACGTATCTATAGTTACATATAAATATTTCATATACCAATAGATAAATATATAAATATATAAATATATAAATCGACTGTTTCTTATAAACATTATATAAATATTATATATTAGAAAATATTTTTACTCCAAGAAAAAAATATCTCGAAGGGAGTACGAGCAAGTGATTAAAGAAAATAAAGAAATAAATGAAAAAAAAGCACAAAAAAGATAAAGAAAAAAAATATATTTATGTATGGGGCTAGCCTGTAAAAGTGGGAACCGTATCATCGTGATATATCCATCGATCGGTCGAAGGCATAGCCAGCAGGTGGGCACAGGTTGAGCGTCACTGATACGTGATTGATTCCCGGCAGACAAGGCGCAGACAACCCCTTCGGCCCCTCTACTCTCATCGTCCTCGCCGCTCCTCCCTTTTTCCCCCGTATTCTCGGCCTCTTCCGTCTCCCTTTTTCAACTATCCTTCTCCTTACTCACTTTCGTATAAAATTCTTCTAAGATGTATCTCTTTCTTCTTTCCTCTTCTTTTTCTTCTTTTTCATCTTCTTCTTTTTCTTCTTTTTTTCTTTCTTTCCTCCTCTCTTTCTCTCTTTCCTTCCTTCCTTCTCTCTCTTTCTTTCTTTCTTTCTTTACGTGCAACGAAAAATATAAGGGTAGAAGAAAATGTAGTTCTTTCTTTCTTTCACTCCTTCTCTCTCTCTCTTTCTCTCTCTGTTACTCCTTCGGAATGGAAGAGGGTGAGGGTACGAAGGTGAAACACGAAGGAAGGGAGGGAGAGAGGCATTATGATGCAAAGATGGCGCGCCGGCAGCACCCTAGAATTAGCTCGAGCACTCGCCATTGGCCGCTTGGCAAACCACTCCTTCGGTAACAACCGACTGCATACGTTGCATACTAAAGGATACACGCGAGCGGCTAAACTATTGACCAACTTCGAATACACAACACTACGCGGATTGTCCTCCTCTTAACTCTATCGTCTTCGATATACTACGGCTCGCTTCTCTTCCGTCATTATTCTTCTTTTGCAAATTATTCTTCTTCTTCTTCTTCTTCTTCTCCTTTTCTTTTCTTATTTTTTTCCTCTTTTCCTTTTTTCATTTCTTTTCCTTTCTCTTCTGCATTTGTTCAGATCGATTTCTTACACAAGTTTTGTATATACATATGTACCTAGTACGTATTTTCCTTTTCCTTCATTTTTCTCTATATCGTTGAAAAAATTCGTTCGTGCGATTTTCTAATATATATTTTTACGATAATAATTTTAATCTTGATCTTAGTAAAATAACAAGAAAAAGGAAAAGAAAGATCAAAGATAATCGAAGAAATTCTTCTTTCTTTTTCTTTCTTTTCTCTTTTTCGTTTTTGTTTCTTTTCCTATCTTTTTCTTTTTTTCTCTTTTTGTTTTTTTTTTTTCTTTAATACCATACTTCTCGAAATCTTTATTTTTCTTTAAAGATCTACAAAGATCATTTCATTCTGATCCTGAACTCGGTGGACACGAACACAGAGCGCGTGCGGTCAATGAAGTCGTGTTAACTCGAGCGCGAAACACCGTGAAAAATGTCTTTGCGAGAAATCGTACCGGACCGATCAGAGAATGTTTTTGGAACCCAAAAAGAATAAACGAGGGAGTTGAGAATTCGATCGTACGTCCTCCGACGGATCGTTTTCTATCTCTACCTCTCTCTCTCTCTCTGTCTCTCTCTCTCTTTCTCACTACATATATCTCTCTGTCTTCCTCTCTCTTACTTTCTGGAAAGGTAAGGGATCGCGAAAGTGGACAATAGTTATTCCATCGTGCAAGAGAACTCTCGATCTTTCTTGAAAGTCCCGGTAAACTCTACGTGAGTTTTTGCGAGAGCTCTTCTTCTCGATTGTAACTGCCGTGTAATATCTTCGCCACAAAATCGAAGCTACATTCGAGCTCACCCATGAGTGTATTGCCGGTGGTCAGGTACAAGGAAAGTATTATTACAAATCTTATCCTATTATAAACGGAGATATTAGAAATCAATTGATATTATTTTTATTAGGAAATTCCTGATCTCTCGTCTCTCTTTTTATATATATATATATATATATATATATATATATATATATATATAATATCTTCAAAATGAAAGAAAAAAGAAAAAGAAAAAGTTAACTCGTGCTCGTTCAAACGTAACGAGAAAAAAAAAGAGAAGAAAAGAAAAGAAAAAAAAAATAGAAATCGAGAATAAATAAAAATTATCAATACAAATTAAGCGCAATATTTCCTATAAGAATAATGACTGTCGTTAAGAAGAAACTCATTGGACAGAGTGCACGCAAAACGTGGATTCCAAGAAGCGAATGCATGGAAGGGGATCGATCGTGACGTCGATCACGAACGAACGAGCATCGATCTATCCGAGGCAGTGTGTATCGAGGTTAACGTGAGTCGCACTTATTAGTACGCCGACGATGCTGACGACGACGACGACGACGACGACGACGACGACGACGACGAGGACGAGGACGACGAGGATGTGGACCGCGTTATTATTGGCATCGTCGAAGTGAACGACGCGAGCCACGCACCGAGAGAAAAGAAATCCGTGGTCGTTTATGAAATCAGAGCTGGCTGGACCGCCGTGTCGGCTATTCCGAAAGAAAGAAAGAAAGAGATAGAGAGATAGATAGAAAGAGAGAGAGAGAGAGAGAGAGAGAGAGGATGATGATGAAGTGTAATAGTATTAGTGAGTACGACACAAAGACGACGACGACGACGGACAACGATGCTGCTGGATGAACGGCCGGACGTGGCAGATCGTAGATAGCCGTAAATCGAACGAGAAAAGCGTAGTAGAGGTGGAGAAGAAGGTGGGAGGAAGAGGGAGAGAAAGAGAGAGAGAGAGAGAAAGAGAGAGAATGGAAGGTTGAGAGGGAGAGTGAGAGGGTGGTCCATTAGATAATGTAGTCAACAGAGAGAACGGGCTCTCTCATCGGGCACGTCAAAATACATCAGCTACCGCTGTGCGTTCGTTCAGAAATCCTTCTCTGACCACCTCTCTCTCACTCTCTCTCTTTTTTTTTTCTTTCATTCTCTCTCTCTCTCTCTCTTTTCTCTCTAGAGTCCTGTCGGTGAGAGTCCTCAGAATGGACTCCCCACGTCGAAGATCCACCGACTCTCATGTGCTCTCTTCTGTCTTTTGCTTTCAGCGAAAAAAAGAAAGAGAGAGAGAGAGAGAGAGAGGAAAAGTGAGAAGTGCGATAAATCTTTCTTCTCTGTCTCTTTCTAATCGGTCCCCGATTCGATATCGATCTACTCGATCTACTCGAATTTTGTATTGCTCGATTTTGAAAAATAGTTATATAGTTTTCTCTGTTTCTTTCTCTCTTTTTTTTTGTTTTTTTCTTTTTTTTTTTTAACATTACTCAAGCTCCTCGATTTTTCTTGGAGAACCTTACAATTTGGATGGATAATAGTTGAGGCGATATTAATTTGAAAGAGGCAAGGAAACGAGGAAAACTTTCGAAGTGATCTACGTTTTCTTAATGAAATTAGTTAAAAGTATCTGAATGAGGGCTGAGTTCACGGCGAATGGGCAATTCGCCTTGGAGAGCTTGCCGACCGCAAACAATCAGTATCGAGAGATTGTAGGAAACGTAATAACCGAATCCAATCAGGAAACCAACAGAAACTAATATAGAACCCGTAACTGGCGCCTTACCCGGACAGTATTTAATACTGAGATATATATACATATATATATATACATAGAGAGAGAGAGAGAGAGAGAGAGAGAGAGAGAGAGAGAGAGAGAGAGAGAGAGAGAGAGAGAGAGAGAGAGAGCCTAAGGGAATGGCAATACAATTTACATTTTCAGGCTACATCGACCATTCCCAGCATCTGGAACATTGCTTTAGTCAACTAAATGATCGGATTTTAGCCTTAAAAAGAGATTAAATAAATAAATAAATGAACGAACGAACGAACGCATGATAATTATATAAAATCATGAATGATATTGAACAATATTAACAATCTTTTTTTTGGCTCGATATACTTTTTTCTTCTTTTTACGTCTGACCTAATCTCTCTCTTCCTCTCTCTCTCTTTCTCTCTATCTTTCAACGAGGACTAATAATTAAAAAAACAAAAGCCATATGGAAGAAATGAGCCACAAAGATAAACACAAAAGACTTAGGATTAACGTAGAAGGAAACAGAGATAGAGCTCGTTCGTCGAAGCCTACCTCTGGCCGTTCCGAAATTAGCATTCGCGTAGGATGCACGGTCTAACTACTATCGACGTTGTTCCAACTATAATCGGCCGAGTGGTACGAGGTTAAGTGTAATATTATTCAGCAGACAGCTTTGTATGGATATCGGGAGCCGTAGAGCGCAGATGCTGTTCGTTGCTGAGACTTGGAGTCGTCTGTCGACGTCGATGACGGTGGATAGTCAAGAAACCCTTTTCTAAGGGCTCGAATAACGACCCTTTTGTGATCGTTCTCTTCTATGATTTCGATCAAATTGACCGAGAAACTCATTTGCACTCAACCCTGAATTATATTATTGTCAATTGTGAATTGTGGATTATTTATTTATCCTAGATATTTTTTTATAGAAAGAGAAAAGATATATATATATATATATTTATATGTAATTTTTTTTTTCTTTATAAAACAAGATATATGTATTTCATTTTACGATGGAAGGGACAAGAAGGTTTTCTGAGGATTTTAGCTGTTTTTCAAGAAGGAAAACCTCATGACTCTCCCTTCGTTTCTCTCTCTCTCTCTCTCTCTCTCTCTCTCTCTCCACCTTCGTACAAATATCAATTTCGTCGCGACAACTTTTGGCATAGCAACCCTCCGTTGTCGTTGTACCACGAGAAGACCCATAT
Organism: Vespula vulgaris; assembly: GCF_905475345.1. NCBI lineage: Eukaryota > Metazoa > Arthropoda > Insecta > Hymenoptera > Vespidae > Vespula > Vespula vulgaris. Next base: position 2,419,669 of record NC_066600.1, on the reverse strand, counting down.
GGAAATGGAGATCGGTCATCGAAATCCAGTTTGCGAGTGGAAACATCCCGAGAGGGTCAGCCCCTCTCTCTCTCTCTCTTTCTCTCTTTCTCTCTTTCTCCCTCTCGTGTTTCTTCTCGAAGTGTCGGAAAGTCGAAAGCTTTTCGCTCTTTCGCGTATTATTCTTTTATCCGATCTCGTTCAAAGGCAAAATCCACTCTCCGTCGGTCGATCGACTTCTACCAAAGATGTTCGAAATCCATCTTTCTCAATTTCTCTCTCTCTCTCTCTCTCTCTCTCTCTCTCTTTCATTTTCTATCCTTCTCACGAAGAAGAACTTGCACTGGTCTGTTTCATCTCGTCGATCGTTATCCTTCTCCTAGGATAAACCAATTATTATTAACATCCGCCACGTATTTCATCGAACATAGCCGTGCTTTGTTTATCACCTATCGCGATCATTAAATAGCTGCTGAGAGAGAAAGAGAACTGAAATGTCGGTGGTGGTCTGGATCGATGAAATCTTCGACGGACACGTGCACCTTCCATCTAATCTCTCCGTTTTCTTTTCTCTTTTCTTTTCTCCTTTCTTCCTTTCTTCTTTATTTCCTGGTTCATTTCCTAGTTCTCGCTAAGATCGATTCGTTTTGCTTTCATATATCAGTCGTAAGTAAAAAAGTGAAAGAAGCATTTGTATAAATATTTCCTTTTTGTGAAATATTCCGAATAACATAATTCATAACTTTCCATTGATGGCCTATTATTTTCTCTACAGTTTTCTATCTTTCTTTCTTTATTTCTTTCCATCTTTTTTTCTGTATTCTCTTTCTTTTTCTTTCTCCTTTCTTTTCTACTTTTTATCTAACGATCTTTACTTTGAAAAAAATAACTCCGATACGATACGATACGATACGATACGATACGATTCTCACATCGGTGAACGACGTAACGGCCGAGAAGAGAAACTAAACGGTGTGTAGAATTGCGATGGTTAAGTTACGCGGGAGTAAAGTAATATGAAAATATTTACTCCCTGGCTGACTGTTGGTCATTCGAGACCATGCGATCTGGTTACCTGCTTCTCCCGCATGCGGACACGTAATAGCCGAATCCGGCTTTGGCCTAACCGCCACGAAGCGAGTATCCTATCCCCGAAGAACTTCGAAAGAATTTACTTCATTATACTTCGAACACACCGACTGTTCTGATAAAAATATTTGAAATTGCGATATACATATACATACATACATACATATATATATATATATTTGTGCAGAAAAAAAATTTGTTGCAAAAATTTATAACCGGTTGTACAGGTACACGTAAAAAAGAAAAAAAAGAAAGATAATCCGACGTAGTAAAAATATACTGAACAATACAATTCTTCGTGGATCTCTGATTTTTTTTATTTTTTTTTTTATTTTTCTTTTTATATTATTACGATGGATTTAATAAATATAGTTTTATACGTTATCGATTGACCCGATCGTATAAAGTCGATAATGTTAATCGAATCCGAAGTATCAACGTGGAATAAGCGTAAAAATGTTGTTAAAAGGTAGAAACGTTATTTTTTCAGTTTTCTTTTCCTTTTTTTTACGAATGAAAGGAAAGAACGATGTGGTTGGTCGTCGTCATCGTCGTCGTTTCTAACGCGAGAAAGGGGATCGGTATCTTTACACGTTTCTTTATCAGCGTGAAGCAGCGGCAGTTTTCGAGGGTTCCGTCTGTATGGGACGCGTGTTTTATTGCCCGAAAACCGACAGATATCAGGATTATGTGCTCCGTCACCGTGTGACTTCGTGTGACCTAACGAAAAAATCGTTAGGGGGTAGGGGTTGAAAATCTTTTCTTTCCTGGGGTGGCGGGGAGGTTGACATGAATATAATACGATTTTCTAAGCTGTCCTTTTTTCTTTTTTTTTTTTATATATCGCGAAAATCGTTAACAAACGAAACGATTATCGATTTTCTAGGATCTTTCAATTTGAAATTCAAGATGACGAGGAAGGAGAGAGAGAAAGAGAAGGAAGGAGAGAAGGAAGGAAAGAAGGAAAGAAAGAAAGAGAGAAAGAAAGAAAGAAAGAAAAAAAGAAAAAGGTGAGAGTCTACGAAATGATGGCAGGTGGAAGACGGCCGACCTCCCTGGTGATCGGCATCTTGAACGTGTACACCACCAGGTATATATGGATATCGCGTTACAAGCGTGTTCACTACGATCGATTCATCGAAGGAAACGAAATGAGTCTCTCTCTCTCTCTCTCTCTCTCTCTTTTCTCAATTTCTTTCTATCTTCTTCTATCTTTCTTTTTGATTTTACGTCTCCAATCAGAGCTTCGTAATAATTGTACGAATTAATTTTGATAACTCAAATAAAATAATTATTAAGCTATATGAAATCTCTCGTGTTATTTTATATTTTATGAAAGAAAAAGCTTACGTCATATATATATATATATATATATATATATATATATGTATATATATATTCTCGTGTAGGCTAACAAAAAATCACCATTAAACTACCGTATGTCTCCTTGGGGATGGACCCTGCATTTTGCTTAGCGACCATCACGCATCTAGGAAAGTCCGATGATGGTGAACGACAAAAATAGAGAGAGAAAGAGAGAGAGGAAGGGAGAAAGAGTGAGAACAGAAAGGAAAAAGAAAAAAAGATATTAAACGCACAAACACGATAAGCTAAAACACTTCTCTCTTTCTCTCTCTCTCTCTCTGTTACGTAGGAAAAAGAGGGTCTTTCTCGTCCCCAGTGATCGCTCTTCGACTCTTCCCCCTATTTCTTTCTCTTTTTTTTCATCGACATTTAGGGAAAAACGTGTAGGTACGTAGGAAAAATGAAACATCATCATCGTCGTTCACGAATTCTCATCGACGTTTCTCTTGAAAAGAAAAAGAGAGAGAGTAAAAGTGATGTCGACTCCCGGAAGTGAGTGAGAAAAAGAAAGAGAGAGAGAGAGAGAGAGAGAGAAAGAAAACAGTAGGGTGCCTGTTTTTCTGATAGAACAAGTTAGAGAGAGATAGAGATAGAGATAGAGATAGAGAGAGAGAGAGAGAGAGAGAGAGAGAGAGAGAGAGAAAAGGGAAAAAGTGAGTTACTCCTGGCTTTTAGTTGAATAAACATCGACACGGATATCGCATAATCTATGCACACTTCGCACAGCATGGCCGATCGATATCAATTAAAAAGGAGGCTCGATCGAGCGACTCTATCACGAACGATCTCTCTCTCTCTCTCTCTCTCTCTTTCTCTCTCTCTCTCTCTCTCTCTGTGTGTTGCTTTCTCACTTCAATGGGCGTACTGCTACCACAACGATCGCCAGATGTTAGCCTCGCGACGATGCTTTGGACGCTTTGGAAATGCGACTTTATTTATACTTCAACGCGAGAAGAGATAACGCGCGCTGGGTGCTGCTAAAAAGCACCTCCACCCGGAAGGTCTCTCAGCGATAAACGAGACGTTTTTATGTCGTTGCCGTACGTTTCTCTCGTTCTCTACTTCATGTGAGCTTACTATGCAGAATTTTTCTTATGGGTATTTAAAAAAAAAAAAAAAAGAAAAAAGAAGAAGAAAAAAAGAAAGGAAAAACGGGGACATGCGCGAGTATTAATAATGGACAAGTCAAAACAATTCCCTCTGCTCTTCTTTATATCCCGCCGTTCTTCTCTTCCACCCATTCACCCTCTTTACGACATTATGTTATCTTATTTATTTATTCTCTTTTTTCCTTCTTCTTCTTCTTCTTCTTCTTCTTCTATAATTCTTTTCTAAGTTACAAAAAGAGAGAGAGAGATAGAGGAATAAGATTTAGAAGAAAATAATGTGTCTGAGGTATAAGAGAAAAATTTTGCTGTCGAAAATATATATTTATCTCTTCTTTTTTTTTTTATAGACTACATTTTTTTTATAAAAAGTTTGTTCCCTCTTCTCTTTCGACCATCTACTACTTCTCTCCTTTCCTTTCCTTTCCTTTCCTTTCCTTTCCTTTCCTTTCCTCTCCTCTTTTCTCCTTTCCTTTCCATCCCGTTTACCTTCTGCCAGAAAGCAATATCCGTTATGGCCAATAAACGCAGCCGCCTCGAAATAAGCGAGCTATCGAATGTCTTTCCGATTGTAGACGCAACCCAAAGACGTCTTTTCAAAGTATCGATGTCGATTGATGGGAGATACGATACCATAAAGATTTCTTTAGTTTTATCGATTCAATTCTTAGAAAGTTAATGTAACACGTAACGTCTATTGTTCAATGATTGATAATGACTATTACATTCTAATTAATTCATTATTATTTTTAATCGATCTATCCTTGGAAAATTATTAATAAGAAATTAACACCATAATAAAGATATGTATATATACATATATACACACACACACATATATATATATTAATATAGGTATATATAGAAAAAGAAGTATTCTAGTATCGCATAAGGCAAATTGAAATCCTTTGAAGACGAGCCCATCGTAGGGTTGAAATTCCCTTTGCTGGATGTTTAATGCTGCAATCTAGGGGCGTGATAAAGTGCCAAACGAATGCCGAAAGGGAATCGTGAAGCATGAACGACAACTGGATACGCCGTTTAAACTTCCTACAATGCTGCTACAAGCCATTACATTGTATAAACAGAGAGGATTGTAGGTGGTGTATATAATACGAAGTGAGGGATCCCACGAAAACCCTTCGAGAATTGAAACGCTCGTGTGGTTACTCTCAATCTCTCTCTCTCTCTCTCTCTCTCTCTCTTTCTCTCTCTCTCTCTCTCTCTCTCTTTGTGCTTGTCTGTCTGTCTCTATCTCCTTCTCTTTCTCAAAGATTCACGCAACCCTTCCTGTAACTCTTCTTCTTTTTCATCTTGTTTTACGAATGTCCCTTTTTTTCTTTTCTTCTTTCGAATTATACGTATTATGAAAATTCTCTTTGCTTCAAAAAGTACTTTTTCAAACACTCCAAGTACATTTTTCTTTTCTTTTTACGTTTGTAAGAGTAAAGAGAATTTTGAAGATTTACTTAGATATGTCTACGCGCTTTTCTTTCTTTCTCGCATGCAGACGTACATTCATATAGAAATTTTTAATCCTTAGACAATATATATGTATATATATATATATATATATATATATATATATATATATATATAAATAAATAATATGAATGAATAAATACGATCGATTTTTATTATTGAAATATTTTCACTTTCCCTTTCAACGATCCATCAATTTCTTCTCGATCGTATATCATTATCTTAACTTTAGTAAATCACTCGAAAACGTTTTTCCTTTATATTGTCCATACGACAATGCAAAGATCTACTAAATGTTTCAAGACCCCATAACCTCTTTCTTTATTCATCTCTCTTCCTTTCTCTTTCTTACTTTCTATCTTGAGAATGCGCTTAGAGCTTCTCCCATCGAGCTCACTCACTCTCTCTTTCTCTCTCTCTCTCTCTCACTCTCTCTTTCAGTGTTGGCGGAAGAAAAGAATAACGTTCTTTGCATACTTGGATTAAAAGGCAAACAGTCCTTTGCTTCTCAGCAGAGAGGATGGGAGTATCCATATCCGTTGAAAGGAAATTTATGGGAATTAATATTGGCTCCCTTGGGACGGGAGAGAGGAGGAAAAGTAAGAAGAGTAGGAAGAGGAGGAGATGGAGGAGGACGAAGAGAAGGAGGAGGTAAGTAGAGGAGGCACGATCTGTTCCAGTGTATGTCTCAGGGACTCGCGGAATGCGACTTTCCGGCACACGTGGGAGGGAACTTTAAGAATTTAATTCCTCCACTGTATATATCCGTCTTACTTCATCTTCCATATTTCTCATTCCACTTTAGAAAACAAAATTTTCATTCGGCTCGACGAGATCGTCCTTCGAAATAATAAAGAAAGTTAGATACGCAGGAGGAAAAGAAAAAAGAAGAAGAAGTGAGTATAGTAAAAAATATTTTATCCAAATAAAAATGTTTCTTTTTAAAATGATATTAAAATAAATCTTAGATAAACAGTTATAAATCGGTGGGCATTTAAACGCAGGTAGCGGTTAAAAATATATTCTAAGTAAAAATAAGAGATTGTTGTATATAGGGGGACGATTAAAAGGACGTCATATGTTAATTTCTTTCCAGGTGTATTTAGTGGTTCTATTATATGACCGATAAGAAAATTTGAACAGGCAAGAGCCATTCATCGTGTCGACGAAAAATTAGGCCTACCACCTCCGGTCCGACTGTATCGCCTATCTAACAAGGATTTAGAATGCTAGGTATTATCGTGGCGAAAGGTTTATAGCCTAATGGAGACGTATTTCTTCGGAAGTAGGGACGGGCTAGCCAGGGAGCCGCCCCTACGTTTCCTCCTTAGGAGGCAAGGCGCTTATTCGTGTTACCGGAAGGTGTTTGCGGGATTGACTCGTGCCACGTTCGTTGTTTCTTCTTCCTTGCTTGCTTGCTTGCTTGCTTCGTTGCTTGCTTGCTTGAGAAGACTCCTCTAGAAAGAGAAAGAGAGAGAGAAAGAGAGAGAGAGAGAGAGAGAGAGAGAGAGAGAGAAGAGAGAATGAAAGAGATAGAGAGCAATAAAGTAATGGCCGGTTGTCCTCCTCCTCCTCCTCCTCCTTTTCCTCCTCCTTTACCTTCTCTTTTTCTCCGATATCTTAGTAAATATCATCATGGTGCTCATTTCACGCACACAACTTTTCCACGGTCCTTTTCCTTTTCTTTTTTCTTCTTCTTTCCTTTTTTTCTTTAAGACACACTATTCTAATCTTTCTGATTAAATCGATCATGTCCAAATGACAAGTATATTTGATATATTACTATCTATTACTTATCGAGTGGATTCTTTTTTTCCCCTCTCTTTCTCTTTTTTTCTTTTCTTTTTTGCTTCCCTTTTTTCTTTCTGTCCCCCTTCTTCTTCATCTTCCTTGTTCATCTACCTTATGAAAATTCTTTTTTAAGAATAGGATCGGATTAATTTGAAAAGTAGTTTAACATGTTACCATCAGAAGGTTGACGATCACTGATCGTAATTACTCAGGCCGTTAGCGAGACATCCAAGCCGAGTGCCGAGTTGTATGATGGATCACGCGACTCGTATGATCAAGGAATGGGTCTTATCGTAAACGGAAAGATACCCTCCTCCTCCTCCTTCTCCTCCTTCTCTATCTCCACCTCCGCCTCCACCTCCACCTTCTTCTCCTTCTCCTTCTCCTTCTCTTTCTTCTCCCATTCCCTATCCATCGCTACTTATGCATTTACCAATTATTTTCACGAAGTCGTTACGAAAATGACACAAGCAATAATAATGCTAATAATAATAATGATGATGATAATGATGATGATGATGATATTGATAATAACAACAACAGGAATAATAAGAAATTTGTTCGTTCGTTTGTTCGATTAAAAAATGCTTTTGATTAAGTCTCTCTCTCTCTCTCCTTTTCTCTTTCTTTCTCTCTCTTTCTCTCTTTTCATCCATTTAATTTCAGTTTCATAGAGTTAACTTCTAACGAAAAGGAAAGGTTCGACTGAATCGATTTCTCGAACGTGTCTTGGCCTTCGTTTGACGGTATTAAAGGGGTAGATCGTTCGGTAATTGTCGGCAAATATTGCAATTTCGTAGAAAGGGGGGAAGAAACAAGGTTGAAAGAAAGAGAAAGAGAGAGAAAGGGTGAATGATAGAGAGGGTTGGGAAGAGAGAAACGATGGGCGACGCCAGACGATACCTACTGGTTATACTTGAGTGGAAATACATAATGCTTCGATGATTTTCTTCGAGGGAGGAGGGTGAGTATCCAGTCGCGATTGAAATTTCGAAGAGAGTAAGTACCCTTTGATACAATTATTCATCAAGAGGAAGTCTCTTGCAATTAATATAATAATTTTTGTTGCCCTTTTTTATCATCCTCAAAGTAAATCTTGTCTTCTTCTTTTTTCTTTCTTCCTTTTTTTTTATTTTTTTTTTATTTTTTTTTTTTTTTAACGAGAGATGAAGAATTTTTCTTGAAAGGAAATCTTTCGTCGTCGTATGTCGTTGATATACGAACAATTATGATTACGATAGTCCCTAAAACAAAGAGACTTTGAAATCCAATATGGTGCCAGGTATTTATCATGAAACGTCGAAGAGCAGATGGTGGGACAGTGAGAATACTAATTACTTCGAAACTCGATGCGTCCGGTCTCGTAGGATCTTAGAGATAGAAAAAGAGAGAGAGAGAAAGAGAGAGAGTCTTGTGTGAGAACAAAAAAAAAAGGGACAAATCGTTCGATGAGAATGTGGATAAATAAAAAGGCTAACAACGAGAAAAACTTATACGAAAAAAATTGTATGTAATTCGTTACGAAACGAAGCCAGGGAGATGCTAGCAAGTATCAAGAAAGAGAAGAAGAAGAAGAAGAAGAAGAAGAAAGAGAAGGAGAAGAAGCCCTTCTCAAGATGTAAGCCACGAAAAGAGAGAAAGAGAGAGAGAACGTCTCATACCGGACTTATTCATCGTCGATCTTTTCCCATCGTCGCACGCACGCGGTGGTAGATATTATAGCAGTATAGTAGTATAGTAGTATAACGTATATATATATACATATATATATATATATATGTATTTATATATATATGTATCTATATGAAATTGCCCTAGTAATATCCGGCCGTACCGTCACGGTGCTTCGTACCGGTGTAACGTGACCATTCTGTTAATGAAACCGCTTTCCCCGTCGATACATCGATACCTTGAAGGACTCCAGTTCGAAGGATATTTTTTGCCTTTCTTAATACCTTCCTCCCTTTGCTTCCTTTTCTTTTTTTCCATTTCCTTTCGCCATAATCAATCGATCGGAATGAACAACGAAATACATATACATATATATATATGTGTGTGTGTGTGTGTGTGTTTATGTGTCTGTTCGTATATCTGTCTGTCTATCTGTATATGTAAACAACTTATTTAATAAAAAAATATTTTTGATATATTAATTTTCATAGTATATAGATATACATGAATGAAATAAAATGATCATAATCGTGGATTGGTAAACTTGCTTTTACTTCGTGACAAACGCACAATAGTACGATAAGAATAGCAAGAAAAAGGAGAATGGGTGGTGAACGATTGCACCCTTTATTTTCTCTCTCTCTTTCTCTCTCTCTCTCTCTCTCTCTCTCTTTCTCTTTCCTAGGAACGAGAGCATAAAAGCTCGCAGTATGACGTTTTACAAAGGGTCTATCAAGCGCGGAACGATCTTGATGGCCAACAGATAGGCGGAGGGCCGGCTGCAATTTCATCGTCCCGCAGTCGGCGTGTTGTCGACTACGACGTTACGATTTTTACGACGCTCCCTTTACAACCAACGAAATGTAATTTTCTCCGATATGTGTATGCGAGAGAAATAGAGATAGAGATAGATAGAGAATATTTATTGTTGCTATTACATTACAAAGGCTTCTATCGCTGCAATCTTATAAATTTAATCTGATTAAGAATAAAACAATTAATATCGATTAATTAGGAGATCGTCTTAATAAATAGTAATGATATAACAAAGGGGGATGATTAATCCTAATCGAATAAATATCTTTCATTATCCAAGTTCTTTGATATAAAAGAAAAAATTATAGTGAGTCTTTTTTTTTTCTCTCGAGTAATTCTACTATATTTTATTTTTCGTTTGTATGTATAAAACGCAATGGTAGAGATTTACGAACTCGCGAAATCGCTCTCACGCGAACCACGTCTTCCATCATAAAGCACCCTACTAACTTAGCGTGCTTCGTTATCTTCACTCGCAAATTTCACCTGCGCTCGTTTCTGATATTTTCCTTTCTCTTTCATTTCGGCGATATCTTTCTCGAAAGGGACCCTCTATCTTTTTTTCTTTCCTCCTTTTTATTTTTTCCAATTGGATAGAAAGAGAATCAACTGATTCTTCACTTTTTTCTTTTTCCTTTATTTAATTTTTTTTTAACGATTAACCAAGATCTTTCCGAGTGAGATGCACTTTTTTTTCAAGGCAATTGAAACGATTTTATGTCCTTTTTTGTTCTAATTCTTTTTCTCTCTCTCTCTCTTTTTCTCTTAAGTAAGACAAGACGAAAAATAGAAAAATTGTCATTTGGAAATATAGAGGTATATTAAGGCGGGGGAAAAAAAGAAAAGACAAAAAAAGAAAAGAAAAAGAAGAAAAGAAGAATATTCGAGGATTCATCCGCAGGGAGCTAAGCTTTCTTTACGTCTCTCCTCGCGTCCGGAATCAACGTAAAACTTGAAGACGAGGACGTTTTAACGAGTGAACGGTAAATCTTACGATCGAATTATTACCAAGAGATCCACGATTCGCCGTCCGATCGTAAAAGTTTTCGCGACGGACGCAACAAAGAAACACGAATACCCGAATATGGGTATTCTTCGTTAAAAAGGGTCTCGCCGAAACGGGAATATCCTATCTTTCTTTCTATCTAACCGCAGAAAGAGAGAGAGAGAACTTCGTGTCGTCCTGTAGAAAATTGATTTTTACAATTTATCGACGCGTAGCTTCCGTTTTCGTCATTTCTCTCTCTTTCTCTCTCTTTCCTGTATAAAAAGGACAAGTTTACGAGACGAGTTTGTATCCGAAAGCACCTTCGACCGGTTAATTGGGAAGACCGCTTGCCTAATCACGAGTGCCACGAGAGAGGAGAGAGAGTTTGTTCTTTGTTCCATGCGAATGCCCTCTACTCCCCCACCATTTACTCTTTTCACTCCTCTAACGGCGTATCTCTATCACGGGGTTTCTTCTTTCGACCCTTCTTCTTCTTCTTCTTCTTCTTCTTCTTCTTTTCCTTTTTCTTCTTCTTCTTCTTCTTTTCTGTCGGCTCTCTTTGTGCCTACTTTAATGTCCTCCCCCTGCTATTCACTCTCCTTTAGTAATCTAAATATATACTATATATTGTACATAGATTTTTTATATATCGACGAGAACGACGATGACAACGATGGAAAAGTGATTTCAACGGGTAAAATACCATCGTACTTGCATATACTCTTTTTTTTTCTTTTCTATACGACAGCCTTTTCACTTGTTCAAAACGATAAAGATCTCAAAGAAAATCTTCTATTCGATATGGAGTTTTGCGTTCGATCGGCCGATCATCAACGGTATATACGGTTGAACGTTGCAGACGACGAACGTCGAGCAACGCAATGCACCAGTCGCAGTTGGGTCGAGATAATTAGGTTTGAGTGCACTCTGGCCGCCGCAGTCGGTAACTCAGTTATCAGTGGACACCCCGCGTACAATGGCTATCACAACGGCATCAAACATAACGCATCAATTAACGTGAACAATAAGCGAGCCGTGAGAGCGAGGAAGGGTGGGTGGTGGCGCGGAGTGTCGGCCGAGTGCGAACGCCGAGATCCTAGCCCTTCCAAATCACCCTCTCTATCTCTCTCTCTCTCTCGCTCTCTTTCTTTCTCTTTCTCCCTTTAACTATATCTCCTCTATGCTATGGTTACTCTTCCTATTGCTCTCGTTTACCGTTTTGGATGTTTCAATTCATTTTAATCGTCACATTAAACATAAGTTCCTTTGATTTTGTTTCATCGAATTTATATAAATATGAGATATTTCATCATTGCTACATAGTTTTATATATATTTACTTGTATATGCGGGGTCTAATTCTGTTTAGTCGAATTTATATAAATATGAGATATTTTATCGTTGCGATATAATTATATTTACCTATATATATATTTTTTTTTGTTTTATTAATAATATATTATATTTTCGTTTAAGATAGATTCGACAAATATATCGAAAGATATTCTAAAATATAAAAAGGATTATGGCGAACGAGTTGATGCTCATTTTCGAATCCTCCCTTATCGATTGTCGACGTCGTTCGTTGTTTCGAAAAGGACCCCACGAACGATAAGTCTCTAACGTTCGGTTCTACTAAAGGAAACGCATCTCTCCTTGAACGTAGGTACATACATTGAATTAGTAATACCCGTGGTCTTAGAGCCGAAGGGACTTGTAAGCTGTAATTGCATTAATCGCAGTGATATTTTGGGCTCAGGTGGCTTCGCGCCCGCTACGGCTCGTTAATAGCTACCATTATCGTTCCCACTCCAGAATGCTGGACGAACTACTATGTTACTACTTACTAACCGTTCCACAGGAAACTCTCCACCTGTCTCGAACTTTCGAGAGTATTTCGAAAATCGCTTTCGAGTTCCTATCTTGTCATATACCTACATACATGTAACTATACTTTCTTCCATTTAATTTATATTCAACTATTCATCGATAGAAATTCGGGTAAGAAACTAAAGTAATCCCCGATCGATACAAAGATCATCGGATTTATCGTGATGGGGGGGGGGGGGAGAAAGAAAAAAGGAGAAAGATAAAAGAAAAATTTATAAAAAATCGAGCAACTAGTTCGAATCAAAGACATCTGGTAAATTGAACGATGGTCTATATATCGATCGAGAAATCAAAAAATATATGATTATTATCTCATCGTTGATCGACGAGACGTGTCTAGTTGAGAATCTAGGATGAGAAACAGCGAATTAGAAAAGAAGAGAAGAGAAGAGAACAGAACAGAACAGAACAGACGAGAAGAGAAGAGAAGAGGAGAGAAGAGAAGAGAAGAGAAGAGAAGAGAAGAGAAGAGAAGAGAAGAGAAGAGAAGAGAAGAGAAGAGAAGAGAAGAGATGATAGTAGGAAGGGTAGTGGAAGAGGAGAAAGGAGGAGAACGATGGCGATGGAGAGAGGTCGAGTTTAGGGGGTTGGGGTGAGGACGAAACATTAATCTCTCGCGGTGGCAATATCGGGACGATGATATTCGAGGCACGAGTATTATACGAGGCGGTGTCATTAGTTCGCGGCGTGTGCGTGTGGCCAGGTCCAAAGAGTGAAAGAGAGAGAGAGAGATAGATAGATAGATAGAGAGAGCGAGAGAGAGAGAGAGAGAGAGAGAGAGAGAGATAAGCGTTGGTCCATGCAAGAGAAGGTGAATGTACGAGTCTCTCTCTTGCTCTCGCTCTCTCTTTCTCTCTTTCTCTCTCGCTCTTGTGCTCGTATTGGACGGTAGTATCGATATGCAGGAGCGTGATAATCGATTGCCGCATTCCTCGAGATGGAGCGACGCTGGTGCACGCTTTGAATACGAGCCAGAGGGCCCTTCCTCGTACAGGACGCATACGAAACGCTTTTGGACCCTTCTTCTCTCTTTTTCTTCCTCTCTCTTTCTCTCTCCTTCTCTCTCTCTCTCTCTTTCTTTCTCTTTTTCTTTTTCTTTCTTTCTCTTTCACACTCCTCTCGTCTCTTTCTACCTTGATAAAGTCGCTTTTTCACTTGGCGAATTCGTCACGAGAGACGAATCGATTCGATCACCTGTCTCTCATCTTTATAGATCGGACTTAAAGATTGCTGCTGATCTTTTTTCCTTCTTTTTTCCTTTTTGTTTTTCTTCTTCTTCTTTCTCTCTTTTTTTTCTTTTCTTTTCTTTTTTTGTTCTTCCTTTTCTTTTCTTTTTTCTCTTCTTTTTCTTATCACGATCAAGTCGAGATCCTTCGTGCGACGTAAAAAAGGCGAATAAAGGGTCCACTCTACTGGTCCTTACGTTATTATTATTTTTTTTCTCTTTTGCTCTTTCCTCCTTTTTTCGTAAGAAATAATTAAACGTATCGAGATTCGTTTATATTAGTTATTCTGAAGGTTTATTTATCAAACGTCTCGTTCGTGAGATCGTTCCAGTCACCAGTCTAATTCCTCGTCTAAGGATACAGAGACCGAAGAGGAAAGGGTTAAGATTCGAGAAGACGTTAGGGCACTTTCCAGAACCCTTTACTTCCTATCGCTAGTAGTAGTGTTTGGCGCTTGCGGTTAGCGTAATTACGGAGAAGGACCCCCCTGGCTCGTGCTCCTCTCTTCTCAAAACCGCGAACGTCTTAGATCCGCCGTCTTCAACGTTCTCTCCCTTTCCCTTTTCCTCGCGATCTTTACCCTTCCTATCCTAACGTCTATCTTAACGTATAAATTATCTAATCGCTCAGGCATTTGATCTTGACCGAATGAAATTTCTCCAATGAATTCTTAGCGAGCTTTTTTCAAAAGAAAAAAGAAAAAAAAGGAAAGGAAATCGTTTTCTTTTTTCTCTCTCTCTCTGTCTGTCTCTGTCTCTCTAAAAATACAGATTATCGTAACTATCGATGATATTATCGAATGTTGTAAAAAACAATGAGGAAAAAAAGGAGAAAAATAAATAAAGAATAGTAGAGAGAGATAGAGAGAGACAGACAGAGAGAGGGAGAGAGAGAGAGAGATAGTTAGGATCGTGCAATAACGAGGCGTCGCACCATCATCGTCATCGAGTTCGCGCGTTTTCTCCCCATCAGGCTCTATTAGGACGACGATCGTGACAATCGGTCCAATGATTACAGCCGAAACATAATCGTTAACGCGTACGACCCATTAATGACTATGGACCATTCTCGATGCCAAATTGGTAATGGCGAATGGGCTCGAGGCAACGTACCAACCATGGCTGACGCGGTGCCCTTGATGAACGTATTTGCAGGACAACCCTTAATTCCCTTTATGACAAATCAAAATTTAAGGATACTGCAAGCGTTATATGCTTTAACCATAGACGATCATTGCCGAATGTCAGCGGTAGTTTATGCCCATTTTCGATGATCTATGATAATGACCTAGTAAATTAATATCCACTCTTTTCGCCTATCAACGATGGTCCATCGTTGTTCGAATAAAATTTTATTGTAAATACGATATTTATCTTTTTTACGTCAGAATTCATTGCCTTTAATAATATTTTCATATAAACCTGTGTATCGAGTTGATTCATAAGTAATATTTATTTTTATTGCATCGATATATAATACCTTATAAATTTATTTATAAGATAATAATACATCGTTAATATAATATTTATAATATTATAACGTTATTATATATTATATATTATTATTACTATTATTGAACACATAGATGTCTTAGTTGTAATAAAAATTATTATAGAGTCGATCTGAAATTTTAATTAATCTAATGTTTTGCATACTTTAAATTTAATTATCGAATACTATACGAATACCTTTTCTTAACTCATAGGCTTGAATCGAAGCAAAACCCCCCTTTGAAGTTTGAACGTATCGTCTTATTATTTCGAGCAATAGGGTTACAAACGGGGCTACGAGAGGAGGAGAGAGAGAGAGTGTTACGCGAAGAAGGAGAAAGAGAAGGAGGAGGAGGAGAAGGAGGGTAGTCGAAGAAGGTAAGAGGGGATCTTTTATCGTACTCGTTGATACTTCGACTCGGTTCTTCCGTTAGTACGACATAATTTATGAGATTCTCCGTCTGTCCGTGTGGCTTTTCCTCGCAATGTTATAATTGGAAATATGCTTACGACCGTAATTCCGAGTAGAAAAGGGGGAGAGAAGGGTGAGCACGTTTACTGCCAATAAGGGACGCATGCATAATAGAAAGCCTGTAGTAGATGGTGTACTCGGCTGGCCGACAGTAGGACTTACAACGGGAATGCTACTTTACGAGGACTCGTATTACGAGGGTCCTGCGATCTGCCTTGTCTTTTCGTATACGTGTGTCCCATTCTAAATCGAACTTATGTGTGTAACAAAATGAGAGAGAGAGAGAAAGAGAGAGAGAGAGAGAGAATGACAAAGAACTCATATTTCTACGTATAAGTGAATCATTATCTCCTATATAGATATTATATTATTGTTATTTATAGACAAGACAATTTTGTACGTAAGTATTTATAGGATCTACCATAAAAAAAATCGTTGACAATTGTAAATCGCAATAGATCTATATGGAATATTAGCCGAATGGTTAAAGTTTCTATTTATATCTATCTAAGTAAGTGTCAAAAAATGTTCTATACCAAATAAGAAACAATATATCGTAGGTTGTGTAGGGTTCCGTTCCATATGAAAAAGGGGAGAAAAATGAAAAATAGTTTGCTTGGTGTCGTCACTCGAGTATAGGGTGACACCATGAGTAATTATGGGTTGCTTGTTACGCATCGTTCGCGTTTTATTTATTTACACGTTCCACCGTGTAATTTTCGTATAATTCGTGGTTCAGTTCGCAGGGTGTAACGTGATCTTTAAATGGCGGTTTACGAATACCTTGACACGGGGAAAAGTTCACTACTTTTATCTTTGATTTCTATTTACGTTAAAATAGAATGATTAGATTTTTTTTTTTTGATAATTCCGATATATATACTCGATATTTTGATATTTTTTTTATTCGAAGAAATGCAACGTTTCTGATCACTTTTAAATGAAAAAACAAAAGGATAAAAAAACTACTCCGTACTATAAATCGTACAAACGATTCATCTGTTATTATATCCAAAATATTTTACGTTATTTAAAAAAAAGATAAAACCTAAGATTTTCTTTTTTATATCTAAAAACACAATCCTGAATTCCATACCGCGAGACAATCTTCTAAGACGCTTAGAATTCCTATGCTTGTTGCCTGCAGCCATGTTAACATATACAAGACACACAAATGCACACACATGAACGTTTCTACCTGCCATTGGTAGCTCGAAAGATTAAGCACGAAGCAAAGACGATGGTCCTGTTCGTTAGTAGCGAAGCTAGAACATTCATGATATACTATATATATATATATCTTTACATATATACATACACATATACATACATATATACAGGAACGCTCCTAAGTAATTCGCGCAATTTCATCTAAATTCCGTAACGACGAAATTTCTCGCGTCGTCTCTCGTAGGCAGAACGTGTTTGCTCTTGTAAACCTTCTTGTACGAATGTTGTGTTATGAACGAGTTTGTGTATAGTAGTACAGAGTATATATATATATATATATATATATATATATATATATATATATATATATATATATATGTATGTATGTACTTGTAATAGCATGAGAAAGAGAGAGCGCGAGCAAGAGAGAAATAGAGAACAACCAACTTTCTCTGCCTTTGTCTTTCTCTTTCTCTTTCTCTCTCATGTTTTCATTGCTTCTTACTCGTTCTTTGGTTATTATAGTTCGCTTGCTATACTATTTCCATGAAATACGATTAGGTCGTTGGTGCACACCGATCCTCTCTCTCTTTCTATCTTTCTCTTTCTCTCTCTCTCTCTCTCTATATATATATGTGTGTGTATATGTATCACTCTCTCTCTTTCTCTTTCTTTCTTCATCTCTCTCACTCTCATTCTCTTTTCTCTTCGAACTCCTTTCCGACGCGACGCATTCAACCACCATACTGCTGGCACTCATGGCATTCTAAACATTTTACTCGGAAAGCTGGCGAACATTAAAATGCCATTGTATGCGGATATGCAGCTCTGGCTTACGACATACATATGGTTTATCTTATACGTGTAAATATATTGTATACGTGAGGTAAAGGAAAAGATGGATTATTAAAACGGTTTAGTAACGACATCGATGATATAATCATTTCTAAAACATTTCTCTATCGTATTTTAATGTATAAAATTAAACAAAACGTCTTTTCTTCTTCTTCTTCCTTTTTCTTTTTTTTTCTTTTCTCTTTTCTATTTTCTCTTTTTCATTCTTTTCCACGGGGTTCTTTCGTGCTTACGTTGAATACGTTAACGAGATTGTTTTTCTAAGTGAAAAGAGAAACGAAGTGCAAAATTTCCATGAGCTTTTCTTCCCCCTTTCTCTCTCTCTCTCTCTCTCTCTCTCTCTCTCTACGAGTTCTTTCTAACAATAAACAAGATCTTTGGTACTACTATTAAATATACATACATAATATGACGTAAGTGGCGCATTGAAAAATATTGATATTATTTTCTTACGACACTCCGTCGTTATTATTATAATATTACAACAATTAGTTCGATCACATTAAACACCACTTCCGAAGGATACAACAAACGATCTTCTCTCTCTCTCCTCTCTTTCTTCCTTTTTTTTTCTTTCTCCTCCCCCTCCTCCTCCTGCTTCTTCTTCTTCTTATTATTATTCTTTTTTAAATTATCCGCACGCTTTTTCCACCATAAAGAAAATAATCCATCGTCAGAGCTATTTTTTCCAGTGAAGCTGAAGCGTCGTTCGCGTAAATAAGCCCTTTACGTTTTATTCCTTTCTTCCTATCGTCGTCGCCGTTATCGTCGACGTTGTCGACGTCGACGAAGAAGAGTAGGAGTAGGAGGAGGAGGAGGAGGAGTAGGAGTAGGAGTAGAAGGAGGAGGAGGAGGAGGTGGCGGAGGAGGAGGAGGAGGAGGAGGAGGTGGTGGAGAGTTTTCTCTCGACTCGCAGAATATTCTTTCCGTTCGGCTGGCAGAAACATTACACGCATCGCGTATACTTGCCCAGGTAACCGAGAAATTCACCCTTCCGGCGTGGTAAGTCTGACTCGAATTCATTAGCATCGCCGTGGAACCTTCCACACCATCCCTCTCTCTCTCCCACCCTCTCTCTCTCTGTCTCTGTCTCTGTCTCTGTCTCTGTCTCTCTCTCTCTCTCTCTTTCTATCGAGAGCAAAGCCGTTCAATGCGAGAATAATTCTCGTAGTGTATCATATCGATAGCACGCTCCACTTATCAGCTCGTGACGTTAATCCGTCGGAAGGATAATGCTTAAAGCGACGATTCTTATATGAGAAAGAGAGAGAGAGAGAGAGAGAGAGAGAGAGGAGTGAGAGAGAAAGAGAGAGAATGTTGGAACGCGGCCCTTTGAGCGCTCGCGATCCGCGTTTACTTCTTTAGAGAAAGAGAGAGAGAGAGAGAGAGAGAGAGAGAAAGAGAGAGAGAGAGAAAGAGAGAGAGGCTTTGCGATCAGTGATCATCCGTGACGCGAGGTGCCGAGCAAGCTGGTGAACGAGGCGTACATTAATGCCTCCTGCGTCTATTTTTACGTAAGGGGTTGCACGAGCATATACTTATACATAGAGAAAGGCTCGCCGTCGGCACACGAAGACAGAGACAGAGAGACAGATACGGAGACGGAGACAGAGACAGAGAGAGAGAGAGAGAGAGAGAGAGAGAGACACGTGGAACGGCACGATCGGCGCATCAGCCCATTAACAATTATATTACGGAAGCTCAAACTGTTACGCGCGATTGAATTCATACGCGGGTAGTATATACATATGCGTGTGCGTGTATCTATGTATTTGATGTGCGGATATATTAGTGAGGGACGACGATTGGTTGGTGAACGAGAAAGGAAAAAAAGAAAAAAAAAAAAGAGAAAAAAATAGAAGAAGAAGTACATGCATACGTTTTTTCAAACCCGACGAATAATCGCGAGATCGTTTTTTTCTTTCTTAATGTTATGCCAATGTATATTACAATGTATGGTTACATCGATATAATGTATATTAATCTACTGTAATTAACTTACACATTCGTATAATTTAATGTACTATTTTACATACATAAGTAAGAAAAATGAAATATGTGTTATTATATACTTGTTTCTTTTCTTTATTCTTTCTTTTTTTTCGAGACGTTTTTCCTAGGTCAGCCAGAAGTGTATACGTACAGCGATGGGTGGGATAGGTGTAGGGGGCGATGGGGGGACGTCAGTGGGGGAGCAGGACATGGGGGAGGGATAGGACGGGCCCTACGAAACGCGCGTCGTAATTGCGAGGTCATTAAAGCTTCAGGCCAGTCCTGGCTTTCATCTCTCGCAGTTATTAACAAAGTTCAGGCTCTTTCGCTTTTCCCGTCGCTGTTACTGAAAGACGGTAAGGGAGTTGGAGTAGCAGTAGCAGCGGACAGCTTCGGTTACCCTTTGGTCGCGTCGTAACAGTGCCTGTGATTTAATTCTTTTCTACGTACGCAAGAGAGAGAGAGACAGAGACAGAGACAGAGAGATAGAGAGAGAGAGAGAGAGAGAGAGCGAGTAAGAGAGAGAAGACAGTGTCATATTCATAGGGTGTGCAAAAGAGAGGGTCAAGCAAGTGAGCGAATTCAACTCGAGGGGTTGGGTGAGTTAGTGGGTGGTGCTTGCTAACTCGGAAGAGAGAAACAGAGACGCCACCGAGTGAGTGACGAAAGGGTAGGGAAAGGGAAGTGGTCCTGAGCGAGGAGGGCGAGTAGTCTAGGCGAGACTTAATTAAACAGCGGCCAAAGCCAGGCTAGTTCACAAAGTGACCGCGGCACCTACAGCAACCCCCTTCCCTACTCCTGCCCCCCGGCCCGCCCTTGTGTAACAGCCACCATCCTCGAGCTACCGTTGCTGTTGCCGTTGCTTCTGGACGATGTAGTCGTTCTTGGAACATAATACCTATTGGCTACCCTCTTCCAAGTGAAAACGACCGGAGAACACGCTCATTGATCAATCGTATTACACGAATTCTTCCTTGCTTACTCTTCGCTTCATTGATATTCAAATACTACCTATTTGTTCGCCTTTTCTTTTCTTTTCTTTTCTTTTCCGTTTTCCCTCTTCTTTTTTCTCTTTCCTCTACCCTCCTTTCCTTCGCTCTAATCTTCAGATTTAAATTTAAACTAATCATCGTCGTTAAAAAGATCTTGACACGCGATAGAATCAAATAGACAAGAAGGCTCGAGTGAATAATTACCAAAAAAAAAGAAAAATATAAGGAATAACTTACTCGCGACTACGAAAGACACTTTTACTTTCCCATCTCGATATAACGTATCTCGATATTCCGTAGCCGTCTCCTACCGATCGGTAACGTCAGTAGTAACAACAGCTACGGCTACGGCTACGGCTACGGCTACGGCTACGACTACGGCTACGACTACGGCTACGATAGAACCAACAACGACAGCAGCAGAAGCTGCAGTAACACATCAACGCCGAGCGTTCTTTTTATCTCAAAGCCGTATCCCTTTTGCGCTTCCTCTGTATTCCTCAATTTCCAATGAGTCGGAATACGACATGAAACGCTAAACTGCCACAAAGGGGGTAAGCCCCGACGAACCCTTTGCCCGTTCTCTCTCACTCCCTCTCCTTCCCTCTTCGCCGTTGTTTTTCTCTTCGTGAGCGGGGAAAGGGCGAGAGGGTTAAGGGAGAGGATGGAGAGGGGGACAGGAGGTTGTAGTAAAAGCTTTCTCTCTCTCTCTCTCTCTCTCTCTCTCTCTCCTCATCCTCTCCTTCGTTCTTTTTCTCTTCTTTGTCTCTCTTCTCGTTTCTACTTCCGAGAGCTTTCTCAACGTCATCGTTGAGGAGAGAATTTTGTTATAAAAATTGTCGGCGAAAACGAAAGCTCCGGTATAATCGATGGGAACAAAAAGAAAAAAAGAAAGAAAGAGGGAGAGAGAGAGAGAGAGAGAAAGAAAGAATATAAAAAGATCATTTTCCTTCGAATTTCTCTAACCAATGAAATCTGTAGATCGATCGATCGATCGATCGATCGCGTGTATCTTAATCGTTGAAAACTATTTTATCTAAGTATTTACTTATGTGTGATCTTTATTATAATGTAGCAAAGACAAGTATCGAACGTAGGAGGAGTTAGAATTCAATGAATCAGAAGAGAATGTGAGGTGAGACCAAGAGGAAAGGATAATGAATCTTTCTTGCACAAAGAGTATCTCTCTCTCTCTCTCTCTCTCTCTCTCTCTCTCTCTCTCTCTCTCTCTGGTTCCTCCGGAATCACGTTCCTTCTCTTACACGAAATTGAGGGTGACGGTCATTGGCACGTTTCGATGTGTATATTATGTGAAGAGAAGTTATGTTAGAGGGATAAGAGTTTGACCGAGTCGAAGAGAAGAAGGAGGAGGAGGTGGAGGAGGTGTTGGTTGGTCGGCAAGAGGGTGACAACGATATGCTGTTCACTTCAAAGCGAATCGTTGGTCGTTACGCACGAGGGCATCGCCGACACCGTCGTGAACTCTTTTGAGAATTAGCCTTTCGTTCGCTCGAGGACGAACCGACGCTTTCTCTCTCTCTCTCTCTCTCTCTCTATCTCATGGTTAATGAATCTTTCTCTCTCTCTCTCTCTCTCTTTCTCTTTCTGTCTTTCTCTCTCTACGATGGTTCAGAGTTTACAGCTTCACGAGACGGTCTTTGAGGATGACCACGACTAGATTTTGGATGGTTTCGGTGTAAAATACGCATGATTTGTTCTAGGATAGATCAATCTAATCATATCCTTTCGAACAGAAATTATCCATAAGGTTTTTTGCCTTATTTTATTTTATTTTTTCTTTTTCGTTTTGTTTCTCTCTTTTCGATTTATCACAGAGAGTAGAAGTGGTGATTTGCGTTAGATGAGGAATTGGGGATAGATGAGAACTGTGAAAATCAGGGACGAGGTGTGACGAGAGAGAGAGAGAGAGAGAGAGAGAGAGAGAGAGAGAGAGAGAGTGAGTATGGTTAGTCGTCCTCGAGAATAGGGGGTTCTCGAAACGCAGCAAATTCCCTCGGGTCCCAATTACACCGACACCCGATCCAGGCATTACGGGCAAGCTAATTCGAAGGGTGAGTACATGTATAAATCTCGCACGGTTAATTGTACCATTTCGAATACGTTTGTCAGAAATCGTGCGTGGTCTTCGCTAGAAAGTGAAATTTCAAGATATTTAAGAAGCGAACGGTATTAAAAAAAAAAAAAAAACGCGACGGAAACTTTACGAATAAATCATTGAATGTCTTGTTAAATCAAAAACTCCGAATTTTTATAACGAGGAGAGAAAGAGACAAAAATTATTCCTTGCTAATCATAATTATTTATCTCATAATTACGACTGTATTCTTATCATTTTCGTTCGACGGCAATCAATTTGTCTTACCGCTTAAAAGCGAACAAACACTGATAAGCTATCGACGCTCAAAGGAGTTAATTAAATTCAAGGAGGTGAAGAATAGTCGTAGGCCGACGTGCTATAAGGGGTTGGTACAGGTGTCGTAGAACGGGGGATGGTATATGAACGCGTTGAATATTCGCGAAGGAAAGGAAGAAAAATGAAGGAACGAACGAACGAAAAGATAGGAAAATAAATTTATCTGAGATGCAATGAATAAAAAAAAAACAGGAAAAAGAAAGAAAAAAAAAGATGATGATAATAATATTAATAATAATAAAAAAAACAACATAAAGAATTAACAAAAGAACAAAAAGAGAGAAAAGGAATACACTTTCGAATTTGCCTTATCGTTGTTGCTACACTTTGTGAGATTAATCGGTGTGCATATAATTTTTCTTTGAAGGTAAAAAGAGTGTCAGAGAAAGAGAGAGAGAGAGGGGGGGGGGAAGGGTAGCTTCCAGAAAGGGGTGTTTCTTTCGACGCGTCTTGCAACAAACGGTTCGGCTAATTACAGGGAGGCCACAGCTTCGTGTAAAGCAACGGCAAAGGCAGCTGTCGGTTCTCGAGCTTCCGCGGTTCTCGGCCTTTAACACATGTGTGTATATATATATATATATATATATATATATATATATATACGTATATACATATGTATGTATGTATGTCGAGAAGCTTCTTGCTTACGAGAATTTAGAATTCTCGTGTCGTCGTCGTCGTCGTCATCGTTCTCATCCTCGTCGTCGTCCATTCGATAACTACCACCACCGAAATGGCAGCCAGAATATCCGCTTGGGGATCAGAACCAGAAGCTTGCTCGAACGTAACGTTTTATTTGTTTTTACACACGGCACTCTCTATTCCAAACTGTGATCTCTTCGTCTCATGCTTATACTTATAATAATAATACTAACATTAACGTTGTCAGCCTAACCGTGAGCTGAAAAGTAACACTGTTCCAACATCGGATAGTACATTTTTTTCTTCCTTCCTTTTCCTTTTCTTCTTCTTTCTTTTCCCCTTTTCATTTTTATTTTATACTTATTAATCGATCCAATGAAAAAATGAAACGTTTTTATTCGTCGATATAAAATAATACGATACAAAGAATCTAATATCTTTTGTCAGTGTTTTATCCAATAATGAGAGCTACAAATATTGATTAAATCTTTTGATAAAATAAGTATTCTGATAAACGGCAAGAAGAAAGGTCATCTTATTGTTTTATTCGTAAGACAAGGTTCATCATCCCCCATGGTTGGCAGGACGCTGACACGATAGGGAAGAGACCGACGACTGCTACCTAACCCCTGCCAAGATAATACGAGAACATTCAACTCCCTCTTTCACCCTTTCCCTTCCTCTCCTCATCACCACCCCTCTCTCTTACTCGTACCAACCCTCTTTTCCACCCTATGCTCGCTCAACGGGCGGTCGAGAAGATTTCAACCTTTAGCGAAATGCCAAGCTCGCCTCTAAACGGGCTAATAACGTTGCTCCCTTTCTTCGTACTATATATAGATAATAGCTTCTTCGACTCTTTTTTTCTCTCTCTTTCTCTTTCTCTCTCTCTCTCTCTCTCTCTATCTATCTATCTACCTATCTTTTTCCATCGTACTGATTATTACCACCTTCAAAAACGAGACTGAACGTCGATGCCAAGATAATCATTAAAGAAAAGCGAAGAGACCAATCGATTTCTAAATAAATCCAAAAATGAATCCAAACAAATAAAACTGCATAATTTATTAGATATTAAGGGAATAATGAAAAAATAAATAAAATTATTACATCTCGTAGTCTGTGTTTCATTTCTTGTCCGATATGAAAACAATTCGTTTCTAAAATTTATTATATACATACATGGATGCATGCATGTATATATTTATTTATTATATATATATATATATATATATATATATATATATATCGTACGTAAATACGTGGATACTTACTAACATATATATCGTTGTATTATTTTCGACTAATAGTAATTTCTCGTCATCACACGTGCTCGCGCACATGTTCACGAGGATGATGGGTGTGGTAGAGTTCGCGAAGGAAAGAGAAACGCTTGTAGGAACGCCCTCGTTAAACCCAGACATATGCTATAGATTGACACGGTATCTCTTACAAGACGGTCATTAGTCGAATGAGCAAAGGTCTTACGAAGTACCTGCGTAAATATCCGTGGGACTGGCCGGTCATCAATCATCTCAGAGAATCGTATGAACGAACGAACGAACGAACGAACGAACGAACGAACGAACGAATGAACGAACTTGCAAAGGCTCGCCTCTTTATCTCATTTTCTTTTTCGTCTTTTTTTTTTTCGTTTTCTTTCTCTCTTTTTTTCTTGTTATCCTTTATTTTTCTTTTTAGACGTTCGGAAAGACAAAAGCAAATTACTTTTTCAGACGCTAATTCTCTTATATTTTCATCGTATCTTTATTATAACAAAAAATTTATGAATAATATATATATATATACATTTTAGTCTTTTTTTCAAAAATTGTTTTAACAAAATCCATCGAAATAATTCTTCATTAACTGTTCGAAATGAATTAAGAAAATGATGGTATATACTTAGTATACATTTGTATTGCGTTCTAAGAAAGTCGTCTATTCGGTCACGTGTAGAATCAGAGAGAATGTCATAGAAGATAAAGGTTGCCGATAGGTGACACGAAGGGAGAGAATATTTCCTATATTTGCGATATCATAAGGTACGGTGGTGTCAAGAGGGATGGGAGTGGGGTAGGAGGGGTAGGGGATGGATGATGGTCTCGCCTCACGTTGGAAGGGTCGTACACGAGAGAGAGAGAGAGAAAGAGAGAGAGAGAGAAAAAGAGAAAGAGAGATGGAGGAAAGAGAATAGTAGTGGGTTTGGTCGGCTATTCCGTGAGACTGTCTGTCATATTCATGTATTGACACTGAGCTGGTTGACTAATGGACTGCTGTTGTCGCAGTCTCGTGTTACCGCGAGCGTCCGGCCTCGCCAAGTCGTTTTTCCTGCGAATCGAGAGAAAGCGAAGCTACAAATGACGAGAACGTCATGTATACATATATATATATATATATATATATATATATGCATATAAATATATAGGGTGATTCAATAATTATTGTCAAATGAAATGACTTTTTATTAGCTAAAAAAAAAAACGTTTGAGTTCGCCAAAAGACTATGCATTGAAACTATTGATAAATGAAACTTCTTCTGTATATATATATGTGTGTGTGTGTGCTATGTGTTATTTTTAATTTGAAATTGTTTACACGGATACACAGAGAACAATCGTCTTTTCTAAAAGAAATTATTCGAACATGACAATAGTCATTGATTCACCCTGTAGACTCTCGCGCGTGTCTACTCCTCTCTTTTTTTTTCACTCTTTCCTTTTTCCCTTTTATTCTTTTTTATTTTTCGTTCACTCCCTATGCATACCGACCAACGAATATATTTTTCATGGGAGAAAACAATGGCCACCGGTGTGTGATTTTTTATTCGCCGATAAAATTCATTCCTTGATACAACGGGTTGATCCACTTAAAAAACGTCAGGACGAACAACAAAGGATCTCTAAATGTCCCCCCCTTCTCTTTCTCTCTCTATCTCTCTCTATCTCTCTCTGGCTCTTGCGTTCGCTCTTTCCATATAAATCTATCTCTTTTGCTTTTTGGATCATAACACGATGGAGAGAAAAAGACGAAGAAAAGTGATGAGAGATAGATAGAGAGAGAGAGAAAGAGAGATGGCGAGAGCGTGAGGTAGGGACGGAGGAGTAGGAGTAGGTGTAGGAGTGGGAGTAGGTGGATGAGGAGTAGGAGGAAGAGGGAGAGCATCGTCGGCACGTCACCGAAGGTCTTTTCATTTTTTAATAACAAACGACGAGAACGGGTGAACGGGGCGCACGCTTATTCACGCGTCATTCCACGCGACTTCTACATATTTATCGAGGCTCACGCGCATTGTGTCCGCGTCAAGCGGGACGTCGAGCTTGCTCGCGAAAATTTCGCGATATTGGATTCGAGTATGGCTGTATATATATGTATGTGTGCGTCTATGTATATGCATACGTATGCACGTATTCATGCATGCATATATGTGTACGTGTATATTCGTGTATGTATATACATGCATGCATACGAGCGTAGAACACGTGCGGATTCGCTCGCTCATCCGGTTTTTCTTTTCGTCGAACCGGTAAAACGTTCGTCGATGTACTTGAAAATCAAAGAACCGTGAGAGTCGACCGTGAGAATCGATCATTTTCTAATTTTATTTCTTTTAATAAAAAATGTCCTGACTCCTCTCATATTTTTTCCTCTAGTACGGCCTTCTATAATTTTTTGATCTAAATTATTCATCCTGTTATTTCATCCGACCCTTCGAATACGAAAATTTCGTTTTCATATTTAATTTATAAGTATCGTTAAACGGGCGAATAACAATTAACGCGTTACGGTGGATAATCATTTTGATAGAAGCAAAAAATTCCTAACAAGTAATAGCAATTGAATTAGAGAATATTTATTTCTAGTTTCACGACGTTAATTTTCGATATTGTATCTTTCTCCTTATCATCTCTAATCGTCTCTTAGAAGATGCATGAACCGGATCGGGTGGTCAAAACGTTAGACAACTATTCTGTTACGTGCTGACGTCCGATGTAAAGTTGGCTGAGCGATCACCGGTTCTGACTTTACTGTCCTTCCTTCCTTGCTTCCTTCCTTCCTTCCTTCCATTAAACGTGCCAAGGCACAAATATAAGACGAAGAACGATAGGAATGTATTAACTAACTAACTAACGAATGAATGAACGAATGAAGGAACGAGAACGAACGAAGGAACGAAGGAAGGTAAGGATAGTGGAAAAGGAGAAGGATGAAAGACGACGACGAGTCGCGTTGCAAAGCTTCTTCGAGAATAATAGCATCGTGCAACGTAGTACGTGGATCTTGCTTAGACTTTATAACGTGGTTGTCTCTATCCATTCATCCATCTATCTATCTATCTATCTATTTGTCTGTCTATCTATCTATCTATCTATCTATCTTTCTCTATTCTATCCTCTTGCTGCTCTTCTCTATGACTTTTTGATTTATCGTCGTGTTAACTCCAGGGTTCGAAATCACTTAGAGGAGATGTTCGATATATGTGACATCGATGTATGATATACAATAAACTCTAAAATCTATGGATTAATAAGTATTGAAAGAAATGCTAAAATGTTTCCCGTTTAAAATGCGTACGGTAAATGCTGTAATATCAGAAAATATTAATATATGTATATGGGTATAGTGTGTGTGTGTGTGTGTGTGTGTCAAGGATATTGCATCCTCATCGTTTCCTACTTACCTCGAACTTTTTGCTCGTCTTGAAGCTGCCGTTCTAGGCTGTCCTTCACCTCTCTTTCACGAAGAACGTCCATCTTCAACTCGGCTATTAAGGGAAAAAAAGAAAAAAAAGAGGAATGAAAAGTTAGAGTATAATTTTTACAATGCCGTTGGTAAATAATATCTAATATCTATGGACAGTTTGACGTCACCCATGTAATATATTCTATAAATTTCGAATAATCGATGTGGATAACAGGTACACTGTAGAATTAATTAGTCCCGAAAATGATGAATTTGAAAATCACTGATGAGAGAGAGAGAGAGAGAGAGAGAGAAAGAGAGAGAGAGAGAGAGAGAGAGAGAGAAAGGAAGAGATTTTCTGACGAAAGAGGAAGAGAGAGATGATAATGACGGTACTCTCGCGAAGGTCAGATTAATTTGATAATAAGAGAGTCTCGTTCCTATTGGATCCGACCAAAGGATGGGAAGTAGAATATCGTACGGTTGGCTGCTCGGACGATTAAATCCAACGGTGATGGGCAGGCAAGAGAGCTCGCATAGTTACGTCTAATAGAATTGTATTAAGTCGTGGCATTCGTCCTTTTCCTTCTCTCAAGATATAGACTCTCTCTTTCTCTCTCTCTCTCTCTCTCTTTCTTCTTTACCTCCCATCTCCTCCTTACCCATCTCTATCCACTCGATCTCTCATTCTATCTCTCTCTCTCTCTCCCTACGCTCCCAACTTTGAAACTTGGCGTATTCCCATGAGAGCCAGCACGCTAAATTAGCCATTTCGAATCTCGACGACAGTCTCTGAGAAGGAGTCTCGAAATACTCTCTTCCAAAGTCGACTACTATGTCCTGAGAATGAAATTTTCGAATAGTCGATATAATCGTGATTCGAGTCAAGAAATAAATTATCGGTACTAAATGATATATCTTTGTTGGAATCGATCGTAATTCATTATGCATATATTTGTATATCAATCTTAAAAAAATATTCAAGAGGACTCAAAGAAGAAACTATGGTAATTGGTTTCTTGCGAATTGAAAATCACTTTTCAGTTGGTAACACGATAAAACGTTTTTCGGCCTCTCCAAATCGAGCGGGCTAATTCGGTTTGAACGAGAGTTAGTTAGGGGGAGAAAAGTAGAGAGAGAAAGAGAGAGACAGACAGACAGAGAGAGAGAGAGAGAGAATTCACCCCATTTCTCTCCTTTTTTTCTGCTCGTCTACCTCGTCGAATTACATTGGCTCCGACGCAATGAGCCACGCAGGATATTACGTACGGTCCTTTTCTTTGCGGCTGATAAGTTCCTTCCTAACGTCAACGATAATTGCCCGATATACCGAGATAACTTCGTTTCGTTAGGTCGTTATTGTAATTTCTTATTAGTATATCTGGTTCGTTCGATTTTCCACTGACTTTAAACAGGCCGAAAGTAATACGAAAAGACAAGGAAGAAGAAAAAGAAAAAAAAAGGAAAGAAGAATTTACACGTACATATAGGTGTATGTATATATACGTATGTATGTATAATATTATCTACAATATATACGTAAACGTATAACCCAATAAAAATTAATAACTCATAATGACATATATTATTACTTAATATGTTTCTAATAATATCGATCTAATCAATCTCGCCACGAGAGATCTTCAGTTTATTATCGTAAAACTATCTACCTTTAGAATGATAATAAAGTTTACACGTTAACGAGGTACCCCGGGAGACGAAAATTTGGTGCACATGGCATAATCGAACGAGTCGCGATATGGACGCGAAAAGGGTGCGAGTCTTTTCGATGAGGAGGAGGATAAGAGAAGGAGACGAAGAAGGACGAGGAGGACAAGAGGAGGAGGACAAGAGGAGAAAGAGGAGGTAGGAGGTGGAGAACAGAACGATGAGTCTCGGAGAAGAGAATCATGTTGGTAGATTAGGTAGGGCCTGCGTCTCAGCAGTCTGGCAGCAATTTGAGAGCGTTTGCGAGGTCCATTAACGGCGGTAACTCTTCACGACCGGCCGCCACGAAGATTCAATTTGAATGCTAACCAGAATAGGAAGTTCGCGCCGAGGCACACGGACTATTATATACTTACATATACATACATACATACATACATACATACATATATACGTCCCATGAACCCCGCCACTCTGTTATTGCCAATTTCGGCGCGTTTCTGTAGCCCACTTTGCGATCGTTTAGATTATCATCTCTCTCGCTCGCTCGCTTGGTTGCTCGGTTGCTTGGTTGCTCGGTTGCTTGCTTCCTTGCTTCCTTGCTTTCTCTCTTTCACGGAGTTATTCCTCTCTCTCTTGATCTCTTTCACTCGCACACTTCTCGTTTCCAAGGATAATTGAACTTTATTAGATATCGTCCCTGGAATATCAACCCTTGTATCAACCCCGAGGCCCGTCCGAATCGACTTGATTCAGAAACGTTTAACGATCGTCCAGTAATTTTTTCCTTTATCGTTTATCAGTGTTGGCTTATAGTTGGTGTCGTTCTGTTTTTTCATTTTGTACCCTTTCTCTCTCTCTCTCTCTCTCTCTCTCTCTCTCTCCTTCTTTCTTTTCTTGTTTGATAAATGAGAACCTTTGAAAAGTTTCCCACCAAGTCTTTTCATACGCCTAATTCAAGTGGTTTTCACCAACTTTCGTTTCTCCTTCACGAGTCCCAACGGACAGGGCAGTGAGAAGTTCGTCACGATGAAAGAAAAGGAAATCAATTATGCTAGCGTGACATCGAGAGAGAGAGAGAGAGAGAGAGAGAAAGGGAAAATGGCGTTATTGAAATTTGGCTACGGGAACATTAAAATTGCACGAATTAATATTAGCGTCGGTGCTAAGCCACGAGAAGAAGCCTTAGAGACCAAAGAAAAACGTTCACGATCGCAGAAAGTAACGATACGAAAACTCCGCGTTTTATCATTCTAACGTCAATTAGAGGAACCCTAATCGTGTCTCGGATCATAAATCCAAAATTATATTCCAGCGAGTTTGTGCGAATGGATTTTATGGTAGGAACCTTCTACCCCTCTGTACTTAGAAGGAATACATTAGGAATTTAGTTTAATTCAATATAAAATTTCTCCTTTCGTATCATTCCTATCATTTTCCAAGGCGACGTTTTACGTCTAATTTGATACAATTTATAAGAAATCTTTTTTCGTCTCTTTTTCTGTTCATTTCGAAAGATCAATAATCAAATGCTCGATCATAGAAAACTTCGTGCTAGGACATATCTTAACGAGTGGTCGAAAGCACTCATTACCATTCGTAAGATAAATTAAATCTAATTCTCCCGTAGACCTTAAAGCGCGTTTTATTTCCAATGGTAGCTTTCCTATCAGCGTTCCTCGAATTTGGACATTATCAGTGTTTAGAATCGATCTGCGATAATAATTTTCACGCTAACCCGAGCCGCCGCGTCGGCCGCGTTGTAACAATAACGGTGCAACGGAACGTGCATGGTACTGTTACCGAAGCGATTCATGGTTATTGATTAGTATATGGGTGCCAGCAAGAAGACGGTGCTCTGGTTTGGGGGAACGGGGACTGGAGATGCGGGGGTGAGGGGGTTGAAGGCTGGCTTGGGACTCGAGGGGAGGAAAGGGTGCGGTGTCGACGATAGTAGCAGGGATGGTAGTAGAGGTGGGGAGATGGAAGGTTGAGGGCAGCTAGGGCAGGGGAGTGGAAGGGAGGGGGTGGCTTGTATAGCGTTCACATCCCCGGAGGGCTTGTACGACGTCGTGTACACGTATATGGCTTATACCCAAGTGCGCTAAGATATTCGCACGGCCCGAGGCCACCCTCAGAAACAACAATGTCAACTTACCCGCCGTGCCCTGCAATCGTTTGAATAGT
Source organism: Vespula vulgaris (assembly GCF_905475345.1). Classification (NCBI taxonomy): domain Eukaryota; kingdom Metazoa; phylum Arthropoda; class Insecta; order Hymenoptera; family Vespidae; genus Vespula; species Vespula vulgaris. The sequence continues at coordinate 2,387,682 of NC_066600.1, read as the reverse complement.
ATAATGTAGTTTTCGTGTTACGCTGTCGATTCCTCTCACTCTCAAGCCCCCAAACTCTTACCCCACTAACCACTAAAATCTATGGAACACTTATATACAAGATTTCTTTACTTGCGAGTTTCTTATATTAGCGTGTGTGTGTGTGTATATATATTTATTTATTCATTTATTTATTTATTTTTCTTACGATAAAAATGTTTCATTCACGAGATAAAAATTAGATTAAAATTTATTACATTCGAAGAATTATATATATACACACGCACACATATACGAAATTGCTTAATGTTTCTTCGCAATTCAATTTTAACGGATCAAGAACGGCAATAAAGCGTCGTGCATGGAATTAACCCGTAGGATTATTTCGAGAATTTACAACCTAGGGTACTCTCTCTCTCTCTTTAGCTCGCCTTCTCGCACACGCGCGCGCGCTCGCGCGATACCACTTAGGTGAATCTTATTTGCATAGCTTCCGACAGATTCCTTCGTGGAAATTAGAATTTCGAAGATGCGCCGCCGGCTGCGGAATAGCGTTTTCTTCGAATCACGCAGCCCGCTAATTAATTTTCTAAGAGATATTAGATAGACGAATAAGGTTTAAGACGTAGTAGAGTTTAGGTGTACGTAGATGTTGGCAGTGTATAGTTCGGTGCCATTGGACTTTCATAAATTTCCCGATCCTAATCCCGATTAATCTCCATGTTGCACTATTTGCCTAAGGCTCGATCTGAGAAGAGACAGAATAAGAGGGCTTGGAGCCTATAATATTCGCGGGTGAAGAGGAGGAGAAGAAGGAGGACGAGGAGGAGAAGGAGGAAGCGAGGACCGAGAGAATATTATTGTTTCTACCCTTGAATATTATAGTCGAATAACGATTAAGTGTACATTGGAAAGTTCGACCTGTCCTACGGGCATGGACCTTATACTCTAATACTCGTGGAACTTGAATTGTCTAGGAAGATCATCCTATTTATCTTATTAGATTATTACGAATTAATCTCGAAACGTCAAACCATTAGTTTTTATTATCATGATTAATCCTTAACTAACATTAATGAAAATTATTTCCTAGAGGTTTCTCCCGATCGTATCCTTTGATCGCTCAGACACTTCTCTCTTATTCCATCAAAATAGATTTGACTTTGACTCGGTGCGAGAACGAAGGCAATAGTTATCCCATGCGGATTACAGTCCTTGGCTAAGGACTACAAGGGTTTCCCTCCTGCGGGATTTAAGACGGACTTAGCTCTTGTTCCGGTCGCTGACCACTTTGCCTCCCATTAACCATTAACGGATCTAACGAAAATAGGATTAGATCGCAAGCTAGCGGAGGAGCTCGACTAAAACTACTGACGTTCATAGTCGGCATCGGGTTTCTTGCCCGGAGCAGCTCGAACGAACGGATTATCGAAACTTCTTATTCCTTCTTACGCGTCCTATGCTTTTATAACTAACGATTATCATATCGTAGATTATCATATCTAATACCATTGCAAATTAAAAATTAAGATACGTTTATTAACGACATCTTATCTAAGGTTATTTTAATAAACCGGTATTCCTCACGAATTGTCGATTACGATATTAAAACATTCTAATTACTCATCAGACATTAATTCTATCATTACGATTTTATGACTAATGTAACATCATTTAGAACGAATATCTTACAATACGAGCCCAAAGCATTTCCTCGTGGAAACGATTAAACGTGATGGAAGAGTTGCCTCGTAACCGATCGTTACGAGTAAAAAAAATAGTTTCGATATCTCGACGAGGTCGCGAGAACTCTCACTGGAGACCGTGGTCCGTCGTCGTTCGAACTCGCTGGGAGATACCGTGAAGAGCGTTTTCGCGTTTCAAGATAATCCTTACTTCGGGAAGGGGACCTCCGGGATATCTTCTCGGAGTTATTACACTAGCTTCACGACAACGACAACGATTTCGAAACTAAACAACTGTCAGCTCTTCCGATAATAATTAGTACTCTTTTACTTATTACCAGACATTCTCTAGACATACGGAATTGTTTTATCTAATCGTTCAAATTATCTTAAGTGTAAAGGATTATTATTATATAGGTATATACATACATACATACATAGACACACACATATATATATAATAAATATATACATATATATATCTATTTTTTATTTTTTACATACACACATACATGTATATATATATTATTTTGTAAAATTTTGAAAAGCTTTATAAAGAGAGAGTAAAAAAAGGGAGGCAAAGAGAGACAGAGAGAGAGAGAGAGAGAGAGAGAGAGATTTCTATCGTGACTTCCCATCGAGTGGCAGGAGATCGAAATGATCGTCGCGTTGTAACAAAATATTCGCTACGCGCGGCAATAAACGGCGTCGTTAACGACACAGTGTGTTCTTTCCTCCCTCCTCCTCCTCCTCCTTCTCCTTCTTCTCTTCCTTCTCTCTTGCCTCTTTCCTCTCTCGCGTGGCCTTTACTACTGCCCTTTTATTGCCGGTAAATTACACGCTTTATTCGTGCGCGCGACGACTCGAAAGCAAACTATATAATTGAACGGTAGTTAAAACTGCGGTAGGTCAAGTTTTTCGTTTTTTGTTTTTCACTTCCCGATATTATCTCTTCTTTTTTTCTCTTTTGCTTTTCTTTGTTTTTTGTTTTTCTCGTTTTTCCCGTTTCTTTTCTTTTTATTTTCTCTTAGTCTAAACATTTCCATTTTTCAAGTCGATGAAATAACGATTAGAAGTAATTGAAGAGAAGTATCGATTGGATAGTAAAAAAAAAAAAGAAAAGAACCAACGAAATGAAATATTATTGAAAAAATACATGTAAGAAAGAATAAAAAAACGAGTATTTATTGCAATTCTCTCTCAATCCTTTTTTTTCCATTTTGTTCTTTTCTCCTTTCGTGATCCTCGTCGAGTTGTTATTCTTTTCTTATTTCTTCTTTTCTTTTTTTTTCATTATACATTCATTTTTACGATTCGAAGAAACATTGTGAGCTATAAAGCAGACTTTGTACCAACGTTACCATACGATTTTCCTCTTTAAGAGAGCCATTATCGCACACGGGGAAACGATTCTGAGAAGTCCACGAGTTGAATTGCGAGAATGAGAAAGAGAGAATGAGAGAGACAGAAAAAGAGAGAAAGAGAAAGAGAAAGATAGTTAGATAGATAGAGAGACACTGAAATACCTAAGAAGAATGACGGCGACGAGCACACAACAGTGGTACTTAAATACAAGGCGGTGATAAAATCCACAGAAGGACAAAGTCGACGAGGAGAAGAAAGAGAGAATGGAAAAAAAGATTCGCGCAAAGCAGGTTGTCCCTCTTCCTCCTCCTCCTCCTTTTCCTCCTCCTTCTCTTTCTCCTCCTCCTACTCCTTCTCATCCTTCTCCTCTTCCTCAGCTTCGTCGGTCGCGAATGCTCGTAAATTTTCGCTTTATAATCGTCGCGGATGCGAAATTACCGTAGACCAAAAGGGATTTCTTTTTCATGGAAAGAAGCCGAGAGTGTGGCCGGTTTTGTTACTTAATTTCAAGCTGTTCCCTCTCTCTTTCTCTGTCTCTTTATCTCTTTTTATCTCTCTCTCTCTCTGTCTTTCTCTATCTTATACACGTTTGGTACAAAACAAAGCTATTCTCCTACTCGTCGATATTCTTCTTCTTTCTTTCTTTCTTTCTTTCTTTCTTTCTTTTTTTCTCTTTTTTTTGTTTCTCATTCTTTTTATTTTTTATTTGTCCCGAAGGAAGGATCGATGTCTTCTCGATCGTTAAATTGGAGATTTACGTGATGTCTCTTCGTAAAATAGGGGTTGGGGGAAGAAAGAGGGGTGCAGAGGGGAAAGAAGAAGGAGGGTGCTGCTTGGAGAGGGGTTAGAGAGGAGAGGGTGGTTTATCGTTCCGCCTTTTTCCTAGGATACTCTCCTCGTATTCTACACGCCGGAAAGACATCCTACACGTGGGATTACGCGGTTTATCTTAGCACGGAAATCACAAGCCGATCGGTGTCATTAATATCGCTTGAATTTTATTGTTAAGCAGTGTCGTTACGTCGAGAGACGTGTTGTGTCGTTCCTATACGATCATTTTCTAAGATTTTTCATCGTTAACCTTCTTCTTCTTCTTCTTCGTCTTCTTAATTTTTTTTTATCTTATTATACTTATGTTATAGACGTACGTGGATACATGAAATTGTTTATAGGAATATGCCTAATGAAACATTGCGTTGATAAAATGTAGGCACATCAAAGTGTTGATATAATCAATTTCTTTTTAATTTAATTTTCTCATGCACGTTGGAGAGAGAGAGAGAGAGAGAGAGAGAGAGAGAGAGAGAGAGAGAGAGAGAGAGAGAGATTCCATCTTTTTTTGGTTTTTCTTTTTTAACCTAACCATTTCTTTCTCTCTCTTTTTCTTTCTATGTGTATATATATATATATATGTATATATATTCTACTTTTATTGTTAAATAAATAATCGAGCGGTATATGTTCGAAGCGTTAAGAGTGTAATTTATTATCCAGCCCGACGCCATTCGATGCTTTGTCCTCGCTCTTAAATTCTTTACTCTCTTCATCCTTCTCTTTTTCTCACCTTCGAAGTACTAAAGAGAAAGAGAGAGAAAGAAAGAGAGAGACAGAAAGATAAAGAAAAGGAAAAAGAAAGAGAAAGAGAGAGCCCGTTTATTCTCCGTTTTCAACTCTTTCTTCTTCTTCTTCTTCTTCTTCTTCTTCTTCTTCTTCTTCTTCTTTCCCTCTTAGAGAAGTCCAACCTAAAAAAGCAAGTAGTAGCTGTTCTCTCTACGAAGGAGCTCGAGAAAAAGAGAAGGATAAAGTATCAAGCAGCACCAGCAGCATCAGCAGCACCAACAGCGCCAGCACCAGCACCAACAACAGCAGCAACAGCAGCAGCATCGAGCATCAGCACCACTACCACCATCACCATCATCACCATCACCATCACCATCACCACCACCACCAACAAGAACAACGACAACAGTGAGATTCGAGATTCTCTGGTGGCTTATGCTAAGAGAAACTCCGGTGGTTTCTTTAATTGACGATTCGCTGCGTTCCAGGTTCGGTTTTGTGCCCTTAGAAAGGTGGTAAACGACAACGGGTTGGTGGCTACATCGTATTGTCTCGCATTTTTATTCCTACTTTTCTTTCTGGAGCTCCGGGATGCTGTAATTGTGGTTAAATGTGTTTGTACCTGTGTGCGTGTGTTTGTATTTATGTATACGCCTCTGTGTATGTGTGTGTGTGTACGTAAAGAACGGTGATCTCGAATGCATATCTCTTATGTCTTGGTGAATACTATTTCTTTCTTTCTTTCTCTCTTTCTCTCTTTCTCTTTCTCTTTCTCTATCTTTCTCTCTCTTTCTCTTTCTCTTAGTTTGCTCTTCGCGGCAGGGTGTAACGAGTAACACAACGGGGCCACCCTGACCTGAACGCCGAGATGTCCCATTAAAGAACGTTCGTTTCTTTTTCGATACACCAGAATGCCGACTCTCTATGCACAGTACATGTGGCAACTTTCAAAGACCTAACTATTCTTACTTAGCTCATTATTCTTACTTAGCTTTACTCCTCGCCGTATGTGACAAATATATTTTTATGATCTTTCTTTCTTTCTTTTTTATTTTTCTTTTTTTTTTTTACTTTTTTCTTATGGAGACTGTCACGATCGACGTGTAATAATCGTTCGAATGAAATGAAAATCCTCGTCAACATTCGTATGATTATAGGACGAAATCAATGATAATTATTTTATCGAATATATATAAATAAAAAAAAAAGGATCGTTGTTATTAATGTTCAACATTCGTACAACATTTCTCTCGTTTCATATTTACCGAGTGAGCTTCACAAAATCGTTGAATCCTTCAAGGTTGGTTAGGTGTTACCCGATACTCGTGAGTCACGGATCAAACTACGCTCGACAATTTGTAGTCGATGCACGCCTAAGGCTTCCGAGTTACGAACGACGTATATAAAAGGTAGGAGTGACGCGCTCGCAAAAAAATCGAAACGATGATCGTTGTCCAGTTTCCGTTGGATGAGTCCTCTCTACCTTATAATACTAAATTACACGTTATTATTCATATCGATTACCCGGCCAAGTCGGAGATATTTCTCGAAGATATTGACGTACGAACGTAAGTAATATTCTTAACGTAAGTAAGTAAGCAAGTATTTAAATACGTACGTACATACGTACATGCGTATGCAACTGTGTATCGTAATTTTTTACTATGTCGAAAATATTTAACAATTTTTATGAAATTTCCAATTATATTTTTCCTCTATTTTTCTTTTTACGTTTCTTTCTTTCTCTTTCCAATTTATTTCTATATTTTCCTTCGACTACGAGAGATTTTTCTCTCGAAAGAGAAGAATCTACTATCTCCCGTTCGTGGACCATAGCTACGAGGCACTCGACGAGGGTAATTAAATATCTGTGGACCTGAGTGGTGTATACGCCGCCCAATGCGCTACCTTAACGATTGTCTCTGGGTCAGAGGTCACGCACGCACACACCAACTGCGTTCCAGAGTCTCTCGTCGATGTATAATGCGAGAACGGTCAGGAACGACGATTACTGCTGGCACGAAGAATAGCATGGGAACTATTATGCTTATTAAGGTAGAAAGTAATAAATTATAGGCGGCTAATAATGGGAACGGGGCGAGAGACGTAATTGATGTACGCGGAGGAAGTCGTTCGGCGACTGCCTTCTTCTCTCTCTCTCTCTCTTCTCCGAGAGAGAAAGAGAGAGAGAGAGAGAGAAACAGAGAGAGAGAAAGAGAGAAAGAGACGATTCTCGATTCTAATAGCAACTCGAACAATCGTTCTTTTCCTACAAAGAGAAATCCACCGTTTCAGATTTCTCTATAATAATCTCATTTAGATAAGTTATTCAAAAACTTTTTCATCGAATAACATTACGTGATTCAAAATATTTTTCTATGGAGATGATCAAACTTTTTTTCATCGAAATTACTTCTTCAACATTATCTTAACAAGACACAGTCGCGCATGTCTGGACATCGAATGAAATTTTATTCGTGCGATAAATCAATCTTACAAAGATCGTCGTAAAGCATCTTACTATGTTCCTATCTATTCGATGAAATACGTTCGTCTTTTAACTGGTTGTTTCGACGAATCATCGTAGATATTTGACGGGTGATAAAGAAAAAAAAGAAAGAAAGAGAGACAGAGAGAAAGAAAGAGAAAGAGAAATCTCAGTTATAGGTTTATATGGTGAAACGTAGTTTCTAACGCGTAAAGGCTAAGCTTCGTTGTCGTTCACTGCTAAAGCTATTATAGTATTCCGAAGCTAATAAACCGATTTCGGTCTTAATTAAAGAGACTAAGACTGTAGGCACTAATTAAAGCAAACATCCGGCCCGGAGTAAAACCAAACGAAGATAACGTTGATGACCTCGAAGATAAAAGGAAGTATAACGAGTAAAACGATATTTTCCTATTGATAAAAAAGAAAGAGGGAAAAGAAAAAAATAAAGAAAGGAAGGAAAAAGAAAAAGAAAACGAAAGAACATACACATTTTATAAAAAAAAAAAACAATGTTTTATAACGAATAAAAGAATTAACTATATGAAAAGAAGCTATGGTAGGTTGTTGTCGACGATGAAATAACAAGTGGAAGCAAATAGAAAAGAGACTCTTCGGCTTGGCTCATTGCTTCGTAGGAGAGAGAAATGAGAGAGTGAGAGAGAGAGAGAGAGAGAGAGAAAATGAAAAAAGTACGTGGCATCGATACACGTGTGCGTATATAGTTTGCACGATAATGGCTACTCGCCGGGCCGATATAGAGATAGCCTCGGTTAGGCTCACCTCTCCGTTCAGGAAGAAGAGAGGGCGGGAGGGTCGTCGCTTGGCAGGGTTAAGCATAAATCAATCAGAGCGCGTTCATATCGGCGAACAGAGAGAAAGAGAAAGAGAAAGAAAGAGAAAGAGAAAGAGAGAGAAAGAGACAGAGAGAAGATGGTATAAGCTTCTTCTACCGATTTAAAGATCCACGATAGATTTACATAGATACTAAAAGAAAATATGAACATATGAATATTCTCTAATACATCGAACGATTTTTTATTTTTCGAAGAAGTTATGCTAATATAAGGATGATCGCTTCGCGCTCACGTCATTATTACTCAAAGAAAACGTTCGAGAGGACTGACAAAACAGATTTGAATATACGTACGTACGTATGTACGTACATACATATATTCGTATACATAGACACGTGACATATACGTACGTATGTAAATAAGTTGAATACATCGTAGAATTACTCGAATCTATTTTCAAAGTCACGAAAGATTATCGAGAATAAGGCAGCATCTTGGTAAGTTTTTCAAGCGATACGAGAGCTAGCTAGCAAGTTAGCTAGCCAGCTAGTCCACCAAGGTGGATCGTCGTGGTTCGCGGTAATAGGATTTCACGTAAGCAGCCTCCCAAGCGGGGAACCAAAAATCGGAGGTGGACTGACTTTATGGGGAGACTCCTCGATCGTGAAGGAGGAGTAAGAAAGAAAGAGAGAGGGAGACAGAGAGAAAGAGAGAGAGAGAGAGAGGTTGGTGGTGGCCTAAGGAACGAGAAAAAGAGAGGAAGAAGGATGGAAAAACTCCAGAGGAGAGAAAATAAGTAAAAGAAAAAGAAAAAGAAAAAGAGAGAGAGAGAGAGAGAGAGAGAAGACGTTGGGCCTCTACAATTTTAATTAACCAGGTACCGGGTAGCCGATCGCGATCGAATCGGGTGCACGATCTACAAGGAATCTACATAAGATCCTCCACTCGCGGCTACAACTCAATCCCCTCTTTATATTCCACTGCGGAGCCTTTAACCGGGCCTTATAGTGGCCTACGTGGGTCCCTCTTCGATACGATGCTCGCACAATTCGCGTTCTCTCTCTCTCTCTCACTCTCTCTTTTTCTCTCTGTCTTTCTCTTTCACTCTTTTACCCTCATCTTATCTGGTCAAGGATCGAAGATAGCAAGCTCTTCTCTCGCGCAGCATCCGGCCGGCTCATATTGTCCCTCCTGGTGCAGCGTTAACTTATCAGGACCCTTCGATTTTCGATTTTTCTCTCTCTCTCTCTCTCTCTCTCTTTCTGTCTTTTGTCTCTTTTTTCTTTCTTTTTTTTTACGTTCCTTCGCAGGCTACGCACGGAGATTCGAGTCATTATCCTGGAGCAACTTACTCTTTATATATATATACATATCTACGGATGTGTGTCTGTGTGTGTTTATAAGACAGAGAAAGAGAGAGAGAGAGAGATAGGGGAAAGCATAAATTGGAGGTAAAAGTCCAGAGACGATGGAGAATTGTTCTCGCGACAACGCGCTTCTATTAACGATCTCTACCCGGTATTCTCCCCTTTTCGTGTAACGAGGAGAAAGAGAAAGAGAGAGAGAGAGAGAGAGAATGAGAGAGTTCACGGAATAGCAAGGGATTATCTTTGCAAGAGAAAGAGAGAGAAAATCCGTTTAGGACGAAGACAAAGAGAAGACATTCAACGATCTATCATAGATAGATATCTTTCGATACATAAATTCTATATACAGTTAATTAGACAAACCCGTTGTATAATAATAAAATAATGTATCTACTAATTAACAATAAACGTCGATAAAGCTTCGATAAAGAAGCTTCGCGAGCATATGTTATTCTCAATAATATAATGATTAACTTTTATGAAAACTTTTTTAACTCGTCGTTTTAACGCGCGAAAAACATCTTGTGCAGTATTATATAGAACGATCGTATTCTCTCCTCTCTCTTCTATCCCTCTCCCTCTCCCTCTCTCTCTCTCTCTATCTATCTCTCTCGTAGTAGGTATAGACGCACAACGAAGGACTGGTAACGCGATAGCGGCCGTATGTAAACCCATCTGGTGTAAAACGAGCTGCTGGCTCGTTCGAGTATTAAATCGGCCCCTCTCTCCTAACTCTCTTTCCGATTCTTTCGCTCCCTTTCCGCTTCCCGCCCTTTTCCTTTGCTTCGATAGCATATACGTATGTATATAAAGACACTATAAGGAAAAGAAAGAGAGAGAGAGAGAGAGAGAGAGAGATCTGTTAAGCCAGCCAGCAATAACAACGCCTTGCATTCTTGGCTTAACGTCGCAACGAGGTCGAGATGAACTCGTTAGCATTCACGTGTCCAAAGTAACCGACTCGCGTCCGCGCCTTAACTTCCCCTCACCTCTCTTAGCCAAGTGTCCCTTCGTATTAAATTCCGAGTCCTCTCTGTCTCTCTCTCTCTCTCTCTTTTTCTCTCTGTCTTTCTCTCTCTCTCTTTTATTCCTGAGGGCAAGCAAAGGAGTCGTAGAACAAAGGGGAGGATGTTCGAGAGTTTCGACGAAGGTGATCTCCTTTCGATAATGCAAACATCCTCCTACTCCTCCTCCTCCTTTTACTCTTCTCTCTTTTTCTCTTCTTTCTACGATTTTGTATATATATCTGAGTGTATGGCTATGTTTGCGTATGTGTGTGTTTTCTTTTTTATCAGAAGATAAAGAGTCATCGACTTCTGACCTTTGCGATAATTTTTATTGTTCTTTCTCTTTCCCTTCTTTTCTTCCTTTTTTATTCTTCTTATCAATTTTTTGGTGGTATTTATAACAAATAAAAAAGAAAAAGATAAAAAGAAGGTAAGATTCTATGATAATTAACGTACATTTTTTATAATGACACGATACTGTTTAATGATATTAATTAGATGAAATGTTCAGAATCTTGAATTAGTTATAGCTAATGGTTCGATATTTCTCTTTTCTTTGTTTGTTTATTTGTTTGTTTTTTTTTTCGAATCTTTTCGTTCACCATAGGAGGAAGGAGAAAGAGAAAGAGAGAGAAAGCGAGAGAGAGAGAGAGAGAGAGAGAGAGAAAGAGAAAGAGAGAGAAAGAGAGAATGAGAGAGTGGGGGTGGTTGGTTAAGCGTCTCGTAGCGGCCGGCCACGATGCCTGGCATTCCTACCGTTAAAGCTGGCGAACGCATTAGTTAACGGCCCTGAAAATGACACTTTGTATCGGCTAATGGGTAATTAAAGTCCCGGGGTTACGTTTCGGTTGGAATTTATTAAACACCGACCACAATGTACACACCGACGCTAGGCCGACACACTCGGTTATCGGAACTCGTGTTTATGGAGGTGCCTCCAACCTTAAAACGCTTGCCAAAATTCTGGATAAGCCGCAGAGACGATTCGAAGCTCGCCATCAAGGGAGAATTGTCTGATAGAAAGTGTTTCAAGGGGGATGAAAAAGATGGTAGAAACCTAGAGAGAGAGAGAGAGAGAGAGAGAGGGAGAAAAAGATTGGAATGGACAGTAAATCGTGCTTGCTTAATGTGCTATCGAACTTTGAACGTTAACTATCTTATAATATGATTATGAAAAGATTATTAAAGAATGTATTAGAGATTATATTAGGGACAAGAATGATACGGAAGAAAACATCGAGATAGTATTAAAAAATGAATTTAACGATCGTTTAAGGAATATATTTTTTCTACAAAGAGCAATCCAAAATTGAATATCAAGAGTGAATAATAAAATGGGTTGAAGAAATATGTATGTTACGATCTTTTCTTACTGTCCATTCAGGAACTCGAGTGGTGCAAGTCGATTCGTTCCAATTTCAAGCGACGATCCAACCTAATTTTATATTTACGTATTATATATCGTATTATTCTATTGAAATAAACGGAAACGAGACGAGAATAATCAGACTAGATTTGGATGATTTATTTATTTCAGTTATTTGCTTGTGTATATATATATATATATATATATATATATATATATATATATACATATATACACACATATGTGTGTGTGTATGTCTATATACATGTTGGATAATTCAAACAATGTGATGTAGTAAATAATTGTTATTTTTTCTCTTTGTTCTTTTGTTTTGTTTTTTGACAGTCATTGCATAATAATCGTTAAATACTAAATATATTAAAGAGAGAAAGAGAGAGAGAAAGAGAGAGAGAGAGAGAGGGAGAAAGAGTAAAAAATAGATAGAAAGAGATACAGAAATCTATCATAAACGAAATATATAGTCTAATTGTATGACAAAAAAATAGTTAATCCATGAGAATGCTGAGTTTCCGTGTATTTGTAAAGGCCGAGATTTTTCTACGATCAAACAGCACGTATAATGACGTATTATGACGATGAAATCAAGAAAAAAAAAAGAAAAATAAAAAAAAATAAATAAAACGGAAGAAAATAATAAAACTTTTAACAAAACGGACAATAATATCCTCTGTGTTTTTTTCGATTTTCTCGACTTACACCATTACTCTCATTCTCAAGGTCTCTCGCATATCATTTTATAGACGTTGATATAACAAGGAAGAACGAAAAACGACAGGATGATTTTTCTTAGAACATTTTCACATATAATCGATCAACGGCAGATGTCTAAAACGCGTTGTTTCATAATATTCTATAAACGCACGATATCATCCTCTTTTCTTTCGTATTAGAATGAACATTCTTTTTCACCTGCTGTTGCTCGAGTATAAAAATCAACGCTATGATACCTACGATAATTAACTTATTTAATTATTAATTGCGATTAATAATTGTTAATCGAATTAAATATTACCCAACACTGATATTCACCGCGATTATTAAATAACACGAGATCAGATTTGTTCAAATTTATTTACCATAATCTTCCCTCATATAATAAGCTTTACGTATCTATAATACTATATTATTATAGTACGTATCTATAGTAATATACGTACATGTATGTATCTATGCATGTTTATATAGTCAATGAAACACAATGATCAATCTCATACATATTTTATATATATATATTTTTTATTTATTTATTTATTTATATACGATATACTATCTTACGAAAGATCCCTCGTCCGACGATTTAAAAAAAAAAGATTATCTCTTATCAAAATTTCTTATTTTCGATAATCGTCCGACGAGCGATCCTACGATTTACAGGATCGAGATTTTTTCAATCACGATCGATCGAGATTATGATTAATTATTACTATTATTAATATTATTATCGTGCACTTTGCACACTTATTCGTACAAATCTTTCTTATAAGGGTAACAGAGTCTAAATTATCTATCCTATTCGTAATATTCTAATTTGCGTAAGTATATGATTAAAATACGATATATATATATATATATATATATATATATATATATATATATAGAGAACTGGCAGATCGTCTCATCGTGATTTTTACCTTTCCAGCTCTCCCAATTACGTCATAATAAATTTTTTATGTTCATTCAATGAAAACTTCGAAGGGAATCGTGTTGCCAATGAAATCTTTATGAGTGCCACAGTGATCATTGGAGAATCGTAGACTTTTACACGATTATTATTAACTACTTAATCACTACTGTACGTTTTTTTTTTCATTATTATTTTCTTTTTCTTTTTTTTTTTTCCTTTTTTTTTATACGAACTGTCCAAAGACCTACTCTCGGATTTGCGATGGGTCTAAACGAATACATCTATCGAGAAAAAAAATCTTCATCTAACGATCGAATAATGATCGATCCTACTAAAAAAGAAAAAAAAAAAGGAAGAAGAAAAATAAATCAATTATACGATCCTCTTCCTATGTATGATAAAATAGATATCGCTGAAAATTTCTTTACAATCGCTTTGGCACTTTTGGTACATAATAAACAAAATAAAAACTGGTTTCAAATGGATGATGATTAGGAAGAAATAAAAAAAAAAAGAATAAAAAGAAAGAAGTAGAAAAAGAAAGAAAGAATATAGAAAGAAGAGTAGAAGTTAGGTTCCAAAGATAGGAAAAAAGAAATAAAGGTAAGAAACGAGTACACGCGCGAAGAAAAAAATCGATTAAACAGACAAAGAGAAAGAAACAGGGAAAGAGATAGAGAGAGAGAGAGAGAGAGAGAGAGAGAGAGAGAGAAAGGTTTTACTAATGCCTCCTAATGTGGTTCTGGGAGAGCTGAAAGATAATAAAATTGTGGAGAGCGCCCTCAAGTGTCTTAAGAAAGCCCTGCCACTGACCTTTCTCATAGTTGATTTGCCTCTCCTGTTGCCTCGCGTTGTCAGCTGCGACCTTGAGCAAACCCTGGATATTCCTTAACAAAGTCTCCGTACTCGAAACCGAAGGGTCCTGAGCACCCTGTGACACTGCGACTGCTGCTGAGGCTATCTGAGAGTAGTTCAATGCCTGAGGACTCTCCGAGCCTGGTGCTGGAAGTGGTAGGTTCTCTGGGACGTCCGATAAATCTAAAGGAAAAGAAAAAAGAAAAAAGAAGAGATGAAAAATTAAGATGTTATCAGTATATGTTACGAGTCAGTTATGATCAGCTGTTCGGCATAAACAAATTATTTCTCCCGTATATATATATTCTTTTTCTTTTTCACATGTTTATTATATTATATCAAAAAGATAAGAGAAACTTGTCAGCATATATTCTGATCAATTGTTCGACACGAATAAATCATTGCAATATATTTTCACATATACTTCACTGTAGTTATATAAAGCAACATACATACATACACAGGCAGACAGATACATAGATATTTTCAAGATGTTTCTCAAACTATTACATTTCTCTCTCTTTTCCCATTTGTAACTAACATTAATAATAATTATTATTATTTTATCTGGCTCATATGCGTTTGTCACCGTACGCATACCGGTCGTTACATCCAAAGGATTCTTCGAAAGGATTTTGCCTTGGGCAAACAGGGAATTTCGGTAAAATTTATACGAAGATAAATCTTGATATGACACATCTTGGGAATACATCCTTGGAGATATTTTTTTTTCCCTTTCGAATGAGAACGTCTATCTATTCCAGATGAAACACATATAAAGAGGGTACAGATCTTTCTCTCTCTCTTTCTCTCTCTCTCTCACACACACATACACACATACACAGATACGAATTTTTTCTTTATCTTTGTCCTTCCTATACGAAACGCATATCGCATGCGGTTCCGCGCGAATGCGCGACAGGCGTACGAGAACGAAGCGTCATTAATAAATTTAGTCGAACGATCGGTCGAACAACGTTCGAGGGAGGTCGAAGTAGGAGAAGAGTTACGCCGTGTGCGTGTTCCAAAGTCGTAATCTCCGTAAGACTACTTGTTACCCTTCGCCACTCCTCTGATTTAACGTCACCGCGAGCGAATTAAATTTTGCGAATGAAACGGCAAACCCCCCTAGAAATCATTTTCATATCTCCCTTCCATCCTTTCTTTCTCATATTGAATATTTCCCTATAGACTTTTCACCACTAAAAGAGAGAGAGAAAGAGAGAGAAAGAATATAGTTTTTGTTTACTATTTTTCCATCCTTTTCTATTTTTAACATTTTAGTCTTTCTTCTTCTGTAAAACGGAGACGAACGTTTTTAACCGATCGAGAAAGACCCACAACGCGATCGTTGGAATACAGGATGTCTTATGGTTATTGCGAAACGGGCTGGAGTGGTGAGACAAGATGTCTGCGTGGGTTCCAGCCTTAAGTGATCGTGCTTTCTTTTCTCTCTGTATATATATCTATATATGTATATATATATATATATGTATCTGTATGTCTATGCCTGTATGCGTTCTCTACGGCCCACACCATCGCCTTAGTACCCAGACGCTGCTTTATGGCCAATGATATGTGCTTTATTGTATCGTCTTTTAATTATCAGCCTGCACCTACAACACCAACGGCATTTGGTTACTTATTGCCATTGCTCGATTTAATGCTCGACGAGCGCGTGCGCACACAGAGCAGCGCAGCGCACTCGCTAAGCCGGCACCTTTTGATAGCAAGGTTCGCGCTCACGAGTAGACGCAACCTTCTTTCGATGCCCAACTATTTTTTTTCCACGTTCACTTCTTCGTCCACGCTATCTTGCCACGAGCGACCATTACAATTATCGGCGGACCCGCTCAGAAAGCTTTTGGAATCCCGAAACTATACATATAACACTCGTATTCCTTTACTTCTTACAAAACGCGTTCTGCTATCGTCGTGAGTGCCCACGGTAAGATGTCTGACACGTGCGAATCTTAAAACGAAGAAGAATTCTCATTCTTCTCAAGGAGAGTTTTAAAGAACGAATGAAAATGAAAAACAAAAAAAAATAAGAAAGTAAAAGAAAGTAAACGTTTCCTCGACTATTTCCCTTTCTTTCGTACATATTATAGAATTTTAACAATTTTCTTTCTTTCCTTTTCTCCTCCTTTTTTTTTTCTTTACATTGTTCTGTCTTTCTATCATCTATCAATAGACACGAGTAGGACATAGGTATTACGTATAATAGAGAATTTATATACGTCCGCAATACACTTTTCTCTCTTTTTATCATCAATCGTTGATCAACAATTAACACGTACATATATACATAGAATATATCAAAATAATTAAAAAATCAGAATTTTCCATATTCACGATTACGATATTTTCTAATTATGAGAAACTTCCTTAACGATAATCAACTAACAATTACATGTTACAAAAGGAATAAAAAAATATTTTAAAGTAGAAACAAATAGTTCGTTTTTTAATTTGTTTCTTTTGCAAAATCAATAATCCTAATCTATACTTGTTTGCTTTTTCGAATGTCTTCGCGAGTTTGAAAGGAAAACGAAAAGGAAAAGAAAAGGAACGAATCGTGAGCGCGAGAAAGAGAGAAAGGAGGGAAAGAGAGAAAGAGAGAGAGAGAAAGAGAGAGAGAGATTGGATTCCGGGAAGGAGAGCGAGAAGGAGATAGTGGCGCGTCTCATTAAATCAGAACGGCATTCCACGGGCGTGTACACTCCCACGGGCATTCGATGGGGTTCTATTTCGATCACCATGAGCGCCATAGGTAGGATGTACCCGTTGCATACGACACGCTGCGAGACACGGATTTTCTTCGATCCAAGACTTCCCCTCAGTCCCCTTTACCTTAACCCTCACCCTTCACATCCCTCATCCCTCATCCCTCAACACCCCTCTTCTCTCCCCACTACTCTTTCCGACCAAAGACAGACAATTTATACGTCTAACTGCTATGTCTTTCGACGAAATTTAGAGAGCTCGATACTAATTCTAATCTTTTTTAACTTGTTCAATTCGTTAAAACGTGTTGTACGACTTCTTCTTTCCTGGCTTCTATATAAAGAGATAAAAGAAAATTCGATGATTGATATTTTACAATCGTAAAGAGATCCGAATTATTATTATTATTATTATTATCAGTAGAAATGTTTTGAGTAAGATAAAAGTAAACGAAATGAAATATAAAAATAAAATAAGGATGACCGAAAATAAAATAATCAATGAGACTTACTTATGATCTCATTTTTCATTTTTTATATACCCCTGTATATATATATCGTTCTCTGTCTGATTCTTTTCAAATGATAATGATCTTATTTTAAATTGATTAAATCCAATAGAAATAAATAAATATGAAGGAAAGCTAAACAGAGAGAGAGAAAGAGAGAGAGTCGAGTTTATAATCGTTTCGTTTGTTCTAGACCCTTTTCGCGCCACCACTATTCCAGCCTCCCTCCCTCCCTCCCTCCTGCTGCGTTTATCTTGCAACTTATTAGCCCGAAATATTCATAATAAGCAATTAACGTTGAAATATGAATAATGTATCGATCGTTGGAAGTCGTGCGGACGAATGCGTGGAATATTAATTCACCGCATATAACGTTTTATTTTTTCGTTTTTCCTCTTTTCATTTTTCTTTCTTTCCACCAAATCGATTTTTCATTTTTCTTTTTTCGTATATTTGTTTTTCCGTTCCGTTTTTGTCCTCCTTTCATTCCCTTGTATTTTTACTTATCGTTTTTTTTTCTCTTTCATTTTCTTTGTTTCTCATCTCGCGTAGGTGTGTCCGTAAGATGTTCGTCCGGGTGGCTCTCTAATTGGCCTCGGCCAATTAACGTGCCGTAAGGACAATGAACGAATCGATTAGAAATCAATGCGATTACGTCGCTTCATTGAGTTTGAATGAGTCTTAAGCGATGTTTTATATCAGATCTCATCTCTATCTATCATTATTAAAATGAAACTAAATATCTAATTTAAGGATCTAATGATTGTACGACGTCACTGTCTCAATAGTTTTACGATATTAATCAAAACTAATCCGAGCTAATAATAATTGTTATTAAAAGTAATATTAAAATTATTATTAAAAATAATAATAAAAAAAATTATTATTATTATTATTATTATAACAATAATATATTAATATACAATTATCCTGATATTACTTATGACATTATACCTACGCATAGATTATTTCTTCATTCCCATTGAAAATTTTATTAGATTAATTTATCGACCCACGTCGTAGGATACAATGCACGTTAAGTAAAAAAGGCGTGAATGAGAACAACCGTCGTGTAGAAAGTTTCTCAGGGCCAGAGCGCGGACGAATATTCGAACGTCGTTCTGATGATCGATGAGAGGGCCTGACCCATAAGTCGTAACGAAGAACTCATCTTTAAACGTGTCTTGTCCAGTCAAATCGATATAATTATTTTCCTCATTGTTGCTTACGCCGAATTTTCTAAATCGTTCATCTCTTCTCTTTCTCTCTTTCTCTATCTCTCTCTCTCTTGTTTTCGTTAATCGAGACAAGAGCTACATACGATTCGTCCTTTCATTGTTTATTTATCTTTGTTTTTGTTTTTACGAGTAATATATCTACGATTTATTTTCCTATCTCACGATATCCCTTACGTTCCTACGTTATATTAATTTATCATTCATTAAAATTTTATTCGCAAACTCTAATGATCGAAGTTATTAGAAATGAAATAAATATGTATATATGTATGTATATATGTACGTATGTATGTATGAGAAGATCTGACGCATAAATCGTAACGAAGAACTCATCTTTAAACATGTCTTGTCCAGTCAAATCGATATAATTATTACCTTCGTTGTTATTACTTACGTCGAATTTTCTAAATCGTTCATTCTTTCTCTCACTTTCTATTCTCGCTCTCGTTAATCGAGCCGATAAATACCTACAATTCGTCCTTTTCTTATTTATTTAATTTTCTTATCCTTTACGTATAATGTTTTTACGATCGCTCACATTCGCATATTAAATTAATTTATTACAAAATTAAATTTTATTCGCAAAGAAATTCGGTCGTAGCTATTAGAAATAAAATAAATACGTGTAATAAGTACTACGTCATATCGATGGAAATTTTATTCGCAGATATTAATGATCATAATTAATAGAAATAAAGTAAATACGTATATGAGTACTACGGTATTTCGATTGAAATTTTATACGCAGATATTAATGATCGAAAGAAAAAAGATACGTATATGTGTACTACGGTAATTCGATTGAAATTTTATTCGTAGATATTAATGCTCGAAATGAAATAAAAATTACGAGATTCTCTTACCTTCGTCCTTCTCGTTTTCATCCTCGAGGTCTTCTGATAAATTATCATCCTCCTCCTCGTCGTCTTGAGAACGATGCGACGCTCCAGCTTCGCTTCCCGAATGCTCACCAACACTGCCGCTTCCTGCTGTCTTCGAGAGGTTCAACACGGGACTGTGACCGTTCGAGGAACCTAGAGGACGAAGGATAAACAAATACGAAAAGTCCTTTAGTTATTGACAATAATATATATCTTATTGATAAAGGAACATAACAAAACAAGATCACGTATTCCAAGAAAGGACATATTATCATTGTTCTATTTCCATATAAATATGTACCTATGTGTATGAATACGAAAATATAATACGTAATGTAATATTAGAATATAAAAGATAATCGTTATCACATTGAAAACAAGATTTTTTGTGAATCGATAAAAGGAATAAAAGCTGATTTTTTTCTCTCTCTCTCTCCTTCTCTCTCTTCTCTCTCTCTCTATCTATCTATCTATCTATCTATCTATCTATCTATCTATTTATCTATCTTTCTCTCTCTATCTTTCTCATCGACTAAAACTAGACTGACAACTTGATGGATTTTATTTGCCTCCGTACATCCTCGTTTAGACAAGAGAACTCACTCCCGTACTTTTATCCACTTTCCACATCTTTCTTTCTTCTCTCTCTCTCTCTCTCTCTTTCTTTCTCTATATATCTATCTATCTATATCTATCTATCTATCTATCTCTTTTCTCTTCCGCATTCGCTTTCTCTCCCTCGTTCGTCGGTGAACTCGAGTATTTGATATCCTAGCATTTTAATCCTGACGTGGATAGATACTGTTTGGGCAAACGGTGGTCGATTCTGAACAAGAGAGAAAGAGAAAGAGAAAGAGAGAGAGAGAGAGAGAGAGAGAGAGAGTCCAGGGTGACGCATGGCTTCAAACACGTTTCCTACGTACATGTATTCTACGCACACCAACTTACACGCGTATATACAGGGTGGGTCGTTTCAAGTATTCAAAAATATTAACCAAAAGATAATATCGCAAAAATCTTTTCGAAAGAACACTTTCTAATATGTCGAAAAAAATCCTCGATTTTTAATCTAAAGATTAATATTACATTTAGATATGCAGATTAACAAATAACTCGGTATGAATGAAATTTTGAATACTTTAAAGTTATCTCACCCTATAGATACTTAACAGTAGAAAGAGAGACGAAAAGGGTTAACCCGAAATCCTACCAGCATCGTCCTTTATATGTACATCGATTGATTCAATTAAACGTTAAAAAAAGATTCCTTCGAGATTCGTTCACCGTGAAAGTTGAATGTTTTTATCATTTTATTCAATTGTTTGCGATAGATAACGCTGAAAGATTTTTTTTATAAGTTTCCTATAAAAAAGAGAAGCTTAAAGTGGAGTCGGCCAATGCGATCGAGATTAAAGAAGAAACGCGAGATGTTTAATCGTTGAAGGTACGATAGACCTACCGACTGAACGACCGATCGATCGATCGGTCGATCGATCGATCGATGGAACGAAGGAACGAATGATCGAACGAACGAATCAGGATTTATAAAGTCTAGCCACGCAGAAAAATCTTAGACATCTTGAAGAGAATATGTATATATATATATATATTTCTTACTAGCTGAGATGCTCTATCCTTTTCCTTTTATTTCTCTTTCTCCCTCTCTCTTTCTATCTCTCTTTCTACTCCTCGTTTTATCCTCTTCTTTCTTTCTCTTTCTCTCTATCTATCTCTCTTTCTCTTTCCTATATACGTGTATGCGTGGGTCCGACGGGCGTTTAGGGACTCGAAGATTAAGTCCGATATCGAGTTTCAGAGAGCGGCACGGGGTCCTGTACCTTTCTTTCTAATTCCCCGTAATATTTTAATCCGACCGATCGAACCCTTTATCTTCGAGACTCACGCTCCCGCGTTGGCCGCGAACTCGAAACTTCTTCTTCTTCTACTTCTTTTTCTTCCTTTTATTTTATATTTTTATTTTTATATGTACTTTCCTCTTTTTATTTATTCTTAGACAAGAAATACGATTTATGTACATACACACATACGCATATGATCAAATAGATCTTAGAAAAAAAAAGCTTACCATTGTGCGAACTAAGATCCCTAGGTTTGTGATCCAATGCAAGAGCCCTTTCAGCATCTCCTCTCTCTTCACGAAGCCTGTAACAAAAAGATAGAAGAAAAAAATTATGGTCAATAATAATCCTAAAGTTTTGAGAAAAGAAAAAAGAAAAGAAAGAAAGAAGAAGTAATCGAAATCGATCTTATTAACGATTGTAATTTTTCCGTCATCGTATTATTTCGTGGTTAATAGATCATACAAACTGAAGATGAAATCCGAAATCATTCTTCGAATTTTGTGAATTATAATCGAATATAAATTTTTTTTTTTTTACTATGAATTAATCTAATCATTGAATTATTCTTGTCTAATACATATTGTTTAGATTTATTTTTTAATTATTGAAAAATTCGTACACAATCGACGAATTACTCGGTAAACTCGTAAATCTTTGAATCTTCATAGTAAAATAAAGTTTAAGAAGGAAGAAGAAGAAGGGAAAGTTTAAGAAAAAAGAAAACGAAGAAGAAAAAGAGATGAAAATAATGTAAGATGGAAATTTTTTAACGAACTCGAACCAGACAAAAAAATGAAAAAAGCGTTTTTCTTTTGCGTTCTCGTTGGCCGCCGGGCAATTCTTTTTTTTTTTTTTTAAGTACAAGGAGAAAGAAAGAAAGAGAGAAAGAAAGAGAATTCAGTGGATTCTCTCTTTTTCTTTTTTTTTTTATTTCCTTTTGCTTTCATTCAGAAAGGTTCGAGTTTATGGGAACGATGGCGCTCATTAAGATACCGGATTGACTATACTTAGCAAAAACTTTTAATTTTACTTTTATATTGTATGCGTATCTGTTACGTTATGCCTAAGGCATTATTTTACCATAAAAATCTCTTCAAATTTTTATCTCGTATCACTCAATGATCGCGAATGCATTTGTCAAGACTCGACGAAAAAAATGGAAAATACTTGAATTAAAAAAATAAATAAATAAATAAATAAACAAATAAACGAATAGAAAGTAAATTAATACAAATTTCCTTTCAAATCATAATATATGCAAAATCGGGAGAACGAAATTTCTTTTATTTTTTCTGGACGAATTAAATGAAGATCAAAGTTATCAAATTTCTTTTGGTATAATAAAAGGGACT